>NC_143395.1:119906422-120212465 GCF_052110815.1 Crocodylus siamensis
TTTACCAGCAGTTACTAGTGCTGTGAAAGTCATGAATTTTTGACTAGCTATAATTCCTCTGCATAGAAACACAACTACTCTTGTATTTCTGGTGAAATTTGTATCTTTCATAAGCCTAATTGGCAGTTCTTACATCAATTAGCACTTACTCTGTCAAGTAATTCCAAGGACAATCACAGAGACCTTAATGTCATGAATATTATTCAATAGAGTACAGTGGCTGATATAAGAAGGGCTGGATGGAGTCAGAACATTATTAGATTATAAATAGAGATATACCTACATCATGGTGGAAGTGTGCTACTCAGCAGTTCCTTTAATCTTGCTCTTTTTGCCACATACCCACCCACACCACTGATTGGCAGACGGGCCTTGGCAGCCCACCTGCTTGCTACTGATTGGCCAGGAGGCCAAAACTGTGGTTTTAAATATGCTGCTGTTTTTGCCTCCCAGCTCATCAGCACCAAGCAGCAGAGCCACCAGGGTCCCTAGGCCAATCAACAGCAAGACACAAAAACCACAACATATTTAAAAGTGTGGTTTTTGCTTCCCAGCCAATCAGCAGCAAGTGGCAGGGCTGCTGGAGCCCCTCTGCCAATCAGCAGCAGGAGCGGGGGCACACGGTGAAAAAAGCAAGATTAAAGGAGCTGCTGCACAGCACACTTCCACTGTGATTTCAGTAGGTCACTAATTATAAATACATAAATAGTGCTACAAATAATAAACTGTGGGTACCAAATCTCTCTCCTAGCTCCAGGTCAGTCATATGAGATCACTGTAGAAGAGTAGGTCCAATAATGACTGTTACAAGTTAATTGTTGCAATTTGACCTAGGAAGGGTTCAACAGAGTCGCATCTCCCTCTCAAGTAAATTGGTGAAGATATTAACCCTAAAAAGTCAATGCAGTGAGTACAAAAGTTCCCCCATCCTTTGACATGTTGTAGCCTGCTTCCTTAGGATGTGTGCTGATCAAAGAGATATTGATTCAGACCCTCATTTCACATTTGTCCCCAGCTCTGGTCTGAAGAAACAGTTCCTATGAAGGCCTGAATCCAGGGGTTGACGTTGTGTTGTCTACATATGTGCCTGCTACAATATAAAGGAGATTCCTTACATGTCCCAAGCTCAGCACTCCATGTACCTACTGAGTGCTTACCTGCAGCTGGTGATATGAGGTGGTGGCATTTAACTTGCCGAAAGTCTTTATAAATTTAACACTTCCCTGCATGTGACAGAATCACTGCATGTGGTAAAATCATAATCACCAAGCAACAATGCCTGATAATTTAAAACTAGTAAGATTTTTTTATCCTCTTCAAAGATAAATGATCACCTCGGAGGTGACATTTAATGGGTCTATTTACATAAAATATCTCCATGAGATATTTCAAAAATTAGGACTTGAAGATCCCTACCAGTAAGAAGACCTCACTGTGGTTTTTTTTGGTTTTTTCCCCCTCTCCCAAACACTTATGGGTAGACTGCCAGGTAAACATGAGTAAAACCCAGTAGAGAGAGGCAAAGAGGATTTCCACTTGTCTTCTACCCTCTTTCTCCCAAGGTACCATGAAGTTCCCAATGGCTTTCCCACTGTCAGTACACCCCCCACACTGCCCCAGAAAAGCACCAGTGTTAAATACAGAAGAAGAAGGTGGTGATGTATGGTACAACAGGTAAAGTGGTGGCTCTGAACAAAGAGATACTTGTCATGCTGAGCAGTTAGCTTCTTCTACTGACAGTGAAGTAGCAGGTGTTCAGCCCCTGACAGAGCAGGCCCTGAGATTCAGTGGTCTCATATGGCTGTATCTAAATTGAGTAAGATGACTGAGTGACATGAAGACTAAAGGAGGTCTGCACTGCAGATCGTCTGCTCATCCATAATGCAGGACCACAGGCTAAAAAAGGCTTATACTCAAATGACTATAAATCTTGGCAAATGTGGAATGTTTATTTAACTACTGCTTCTGCAGCAGAAGCCAGATCCTAACAATACCAGTCTGAATTGCTCTGATTTGAGAAGCAAGGAAGGTACAAGACATTTCTTAAGAGCTATGGCTATGACTACAAATTAACAAGCAACACCAAGTCCATTTTCAGCTAAATACTTTGTTAATTTCCTAAACAGTTTTCATACATAATGTTAATTTGTTACTGTTACTATACAGAGCTGAAGCTGCTAGGGGAAGAGCCCTAGCACTGAGTTGGAAGCCCCAGTGGCTGGTTAGCAGGGCAGCCAGAATGAGTTAGTGGCCCACACCTGCCAGTGGTCAGCTGACCAGAAGTGGAAGGGCCTGGGTCATATATAAACCCCTGGGCTGAAGGCAGTTCCCTGCCAGCAGCCAAGGGGGAAGAAGCTCTCCCGGAGCAAGCAAAGGGGGAGAGGCCTGAGTGCACGAGCAGCTCCTGATACTGTTGTGGGACGGAGTATTCCCCGGTAGGGTTTGAATTACCTTGTTACAGCCCAGGGGCTTGTTTTTTGTTTATTGTCGTATAACACCGGTGGTTTGGGTGAGGCTATTAGGGGAAGGAGGAGGCCTCATTGGGGGCGCCCACGTCAGCATGGGGACCCCAGCACCAGAGAGGGTGTGGCATTTGGGATGCACGGACCCTGGTGCCAGAGAGAGTGCGGCATTCAGGGTGCACAGACCCTGGCGCCTGAGAGGGCACAGCACTTTGCAGGGCTGCGGAGAGCCCAGGCAGCAAGGAGGCATGGAGCGAGACTGGGTGGCGGAGAGCCCAGGGAGTACAAGGGGCCCAGACTGCAACAAGGCCCAGACCAAACAACGTCAGTATCATCTGTGAGGCTTGGGGCATGGTAAAGGGGTGGTTGGAACCACGCATAGCCCATAAGGCTAGGGTGCCCCAAAACACCCGTTGTGACATCTATCTTGGAGCAGGGCCCACCAGGGGTCCAGAAATCCACAGGGTCCAGAAAGCCAATCAAGACCGTGTCCAAGAGGACTGAAAGGCAGCCTCCCTATCAATCATTCAATCAAAGACATGGCAGGCGAGAATAGAGGGTGCCCATTGGGCCAACTTGGCACAGTAAAGGGGCCTTGGGGAGATCACAGCCATCCTGCAGGACCCCATTCCGTGACAGTTACTTTTGTTTGAAGTTTTACATGAGGCTAGACAGTAAAATCTTGTAGCAGTTTTAAACATGCTTATTAGCTTTCCAGAGAGTAAAACATATGAAAAAGCATTACAAAAAATAAAACCATACAACAAACCGGCTGTTTCAAGATGAAATGGCTAGTGGGTTAGGAAATGATTTTTCAGTGGCTAAAAGATTGGAAAACAATGACTTGGCTTTTACAAGCATGTTTAGACTGCATCCCTTGCGCTCTCCAGGATGGACATTCTTAAAGCCATTCTACCTGCCTACCCTCACATGCATTGCCCAAGCCACAGCCACTCAAGATGTTGGTTTTCAGCAAGCTTGGCTGCTTCTAGACATTTAAAAAACCAAAACAAGCCATGTTTTACTTTAAACTCAGCACACCCCCACACCAAATCCAGCACATGCTTACAAAAGGCATCGTGCAATAGCTGAAGGTGATATAGCAAATTAGTGGTGGAATCAAGAACAAATTCCAGGTCTCTGAGGGGACAATTCAGTGACCCATCCAATAGACCATGCTGCATACTACTTGCTTTTAACGACATTAATAATGTAACACCAGAGGAATTGCATAATCTGAGATCTGAAAACACATCATAAATGAATATTTTCCCATATGTATGTAGAGAATGCTGTTTTAAAAGAAGAAGTGAATATTTTAAAATAGTTTCCTGGCCTTTAACAATACTGTATGTGAAAAAAGGAACCTCACCATATGAGCAAAGGATAGCCATGGCCATCCAGATTCAGTCACTTACCTTGAAGTCTCTGCATGACATTGGCAATATCTCTTGGAGATCTTGACATTAGCCTTGAGGTGGCCATGGTCTCTTTGATGCAAGTATTCTTTCACTGACAGAATCTCCAACAAAGCTGCATACCACAAGATGAAGAATTTGGACTACTTCCTTTTGAAAATCAACACCTGGCTCTAGCACAGCACAGCTAGCAGTGAGTCACAGCTTTTCCCAATGAAAGCAAGCATATAAAAGTGTGCTACAGCACTGTCCTTCTCTCGAAATGTCTCAGCAGCCTGAAAAAAAAAGAACAAGGGGTTAGAGGAAACTTGTTCCAGTTCCTAAACAACTAAGAAGTAATCTTATTAGCTATTTTATCACGTAAAGGGTGGCATACATAGCAAATATGCTATCATTCAAACCAGAGACAAAATTAACACTGCTTAGCAATCATCACTTAAGCAATAAGTGTAGAAACAAATTATTAAAATCAATTGACAATCTGCCAGGCATCAGTGCTTTCTGTGACAGTGAACGCAATTTCAGAAAGTGACACCGCTACAGAACAAGCAATTGTAAAATAAGATGGAAATGAAAGGAAGAAAAATAAGTCTCCCTGAAAAATTTTAGATTCTCAGTAAATTTCATCTGCTAAAAATAACAAGTAATAAATCTATAATCAGGAAAAAATGTTAATCCCTAATTCCACTAGACTACCTTCCATAGTCTGAAATTGTATCACTTCGCATATTATAACTTTTATATAAAATTGCATCCAGTATAACAATTGAAACAAAGTTGCTTTTTTAGTCAGTTGGAATACAAGTTAAATATAAATAAAATTAAAGACACTTACTACTGATACTCTAATTTAATATTACTGTAACTCTACTGAAATGCACTGCAGTAGAAATATATACTGACAAGACCAAATCATGCCCCCAAAAGAATGCTGTGAAACAATGTCTTGCCTTCTGAAAAGCAAGAAGATTTGTACTCCAGGACAGCTGATTCATCACTGGAAAATAAATGGGGATCCAGGAAATTTTCCCTATCTTGGTTTATACACAATGCATATACTGGACCAGACCCAAGTTCTTGCTGATATGTGTGTGGTGTAGGCACTTAAATGTGTTTGTATGGCAGCTTTCTGTTCTCCTGATCCTGGAGCCATCCAAAGGCCACTGGCATAAAGGCAAGTATTCCATCTGCTGCTCTCCAATGGGCAAGGTAGCATGAAACACCATCTGAAGACTCAGAAAATGTCATGCTACATGTCCATTCTCATCATGCCCCTCAAGGAACCCAGAATCAAGGAAAAGCACATTTACTTCTTGTCACAATTTTTAGAGTATGCCCACACTGCTATGCAAAAGTATATCTGCAGCAAATGTAGATATACTCAAGCTAGCAATCTCAGGGTACATCTACATAAGACATTTAGTGCAGAGTTCTCTAATTAGCTCTGCAGTAAAATGTCACTGTCTACACATGCTGTTCTATTAGAATGGAGTAAACTAATTAACTCCACTGTAGGTAAGTACTTATAAATACAAGTACTATGCTACGGCAAAGTTATTTACTCCACAGCACCTGTAGAGGCTGGGGCACATGTAGAGGCTAGCTCTGCTGGCTGGGGCACAAGGGTGCTTCAGTGCTGAGGCTGCCTGCTGGCTAGCCCCGTACTGAAGCACCCTCATGCCCCAGTCAGCCTGTCCACCACACACTGAGCTGGGGAGGAGCAGCTCCAGGCTGGCAAACTAAGTCCTGGGCCCCCTGTCAGCTGGTTCTGCTCCTCCCCAGTCCAATATGCTGCAGACCTGGGCACACATTCAAACAGCATGCCCAGGAGAAAAACTCTGTCAAGAACTGCACCTGAGTTTATTTCTGCGTATTAATCACACGTGTAGAATGCACGCTTGGATACCAGTGAAAGGATGGCTGCAACAGCACAGGACTTAGTGAAGTCTGCAGACTTGTCCATGACCCTAGATAAATACTCAGGCAGCTGGCCCATGCTGAGAAATGTGATGCCATAGTCATAGTCATGAGACTTTTGCCCAACTACCTAGATTAAATCTAGCTTGTATTTCTTCACATGAGTTAGACCCACACTTTTTGACTGCCTTGTAAACATTCTCATAGTCCCTTCAGCATGGTCAAAGCAGTGCTAAGCGGACAGAAGAGGGATTCAGGACCATGCCCATTATTCCTGTTTACACATCTGTGTTCAAAATCTCATATTAAACACAGTGGGTGCAGCTACATGTGCAGTTAATCCGCAGCAATAAACTCCAGAGCAGTTGCAGCTGGAATATATTACTCCTGGGTGCAGTGTCTACACATGTGTTTAATCACAATAAATTACCCCAGCCTAAGATAGTACTGTCCCAGACAGTGTAGACGCAGCCCAAATGTAGATGCACCATGTGTAGACACATCCCATGTGACTCTGCAAACCTAATTCTCTTCTGATTCTTCTAGCTTCACATCAGGCTGCTGTGAAGGGGTCAAGGCCCCGGGGGGCCAGGGTCGGGCGGAAAACGGCGGAGTTCTGCCTAACTTCCGGGTGCGAACCTGGAAGTGGGCTCGGGAGCCTTTCCCTTCCCGGAACCCGGACAGATCCGGGTTGGGACCAGCCTGGAAAGATAAAAGGCACCCCCCAACCCCAAACAGAAGGAGGGAGAGGCTCCAGCGGGAGCCTGAGCCGGCGGCAGCAGAGCCAGGAGCCACGGAGCCGGAGACGGCGGAGCCGGGAGCCGCTGAGCCGGAGACGGCGGAGCCGGGAACCACGGAGCCGGGGACGGCGGAGCCGTTGGCAGCAGATCCAGTGGCAGCGGGGCCAGCGGCAGCAGAGACGGTGGCAACAGATCCGGAGGGTCCTGGTAAGAGGAGCCCCGAAGGAAAGACCCTTCTCCGGCGGCTGCAGGCCGTTTGGCCACTTAACAAGACCCGCGGGGGTGGAGGTAAGCCCCAACGTGCCCCCGGGTCATGAGTGTCAGGCGGTAGGGGTACGTTGACCCCAGGGCCGCAGGAGGCAGCGGCACCCGGCCTAAGCCAGGTACCGTGAGGATTCTTATAGGGTCCTGCAGCGGGAGGACGGAACCCCACTGCGGGACTGTTGGACAGACTAAGGGGCTTAGGGTCCCCGCCCGACTGGGGCCGAAGGCTATTGGGAGAAGGAAAATAACCTCCACCCCAGAGAAGAGGGCGCCTATGTGTGACTGACTTTATATTACCTTGTTTCTTTGACCTTGGGACCTACTAGGGGCAAGCCCCTGTAGGGAGCCATCCAGAGGGCGGCTAGCCCGGAGGACCAGGTGAGGGTGTAGGGGAGGAGGAGCCCTCAGGACCCCTGGACTTTAGAGTCGAGGGATCGCGTCCGGACTGCCCGCTTCCCCAGACGGGTGAACCCCCCAAAATTCCATTGAGTCGTGGCAGGTGAGATCGGCGGAAGCGCGGCACGGACAGCAGATTCCCCCTCTTCTCCAGGGGCCATCTAGGGGATACGGGGGACCAGCACCAGGTAGTCCACCCCATCCCCCCACAGCTGCCTTCACTAGCTTTGGTAGAGTCATTTCTCGCTGTACCTCTTCACATGAGAAATCAATCAAGTTCTGGAACCCTGTAAACCAGAAATACATATATGAACTAGAAATATATGTAACAATATGGAGTGGGTGAGTAAAAAAGGATTTACACTGGAAATGCACTAGTAACATTTGAACAGCAATGTGGGCAAAGTGCAGACCTTTTTAATAAGTAGTTGTATTAGATCCTATGCAGAGTAAGCTGACATGGTATTAATAACACTTCACTAGCTGGCTGATAGCTGAGTTCCAGGATTTCACAGATTTCATAGACATTAGGGCTGGAAGGGACCTCAGAAGACCTTCGAGTCCAGCCTCCTGCCCCAGGGGCAGGAAGTCAGCAGGGTTCATAGGATCTCAGCAAGATAAACATCCAAATTTCTCTTAAAGGCATTCCAAGTAGGTGCTTGAACAGTCTATTCAGCAGCTTATTCCAGACTTTGGGGCTCAGACAGTAAAGATGTTCTTCCTTATGTCCAGCCTGAAATGGTCATGGAGGAGTTTGTGACCGTTTGAACTTGTCATCCCTTGGGGCGCTCTGGTGAACAGGCCTTCCCCCAGATCCTGGTGAATACTCATTATAAACTTATAGGCAGCCACTAGATCAACTCTAAGCCTGTGCTTCTCCAGGCTGAAGAGTCCCATTGCTCTCAGCCTCTCATCATAAGGTCTGTTTTCCTGACCACTGATCATGCATGTGGCTCTGCTCTGGACTCTCTCAAGCTTCTCCACATCCTTTTTGAATTGTGGAGCCCAAAACTGGACGCAGTACTCCAGCTGCGGCCTCATCAAGCCCTAGTACAATGGGAGAATGACGTCCTAAGATTTGCTTGAGAAGTATCTATGGATGCAAGCCAGCATTTTGCTCACTTTACTAGCTGCAGCATCACATTGATGGCTCATGTACATCTTGTGATCAATCATGACCCCCAAGTTCCTTTCGTCCGTAGTGCTAGCCAGCGTAGCACTGCTAAACCTAGAAGCATGCTGTGGGTTTTTCTTCCCAAGGTGGAGAACCTTGCATTTTTTGGTGTTAAACACCATCAGGTTCTCATCCGCCCATTTCCTGAACCTGCCAAGGTCAGCCTGGATCACCCTCCTGTCCTCAGGTGTGGACGCTTTGCCCCAAAGTTTGGTGTCATCGGCGAACTTGGCCAGTCCACTTCTGATACCAATGTCCACATCATTAATGAAGATATTGAATATTACAGGTTCAAGGACAGAGCCCTGAGGGACCCCACTGGTCACAGCGCACCACAACCACCCCCGAAGACTGCTGTCTCCAATGAACAGCTGGGGCAATGTGCCACGTGCTAGAGTGAATCCTGTGGCAAAAACAGGTACCCAAATATATGGGAGGTGCAGCTTGGGACCCTGGACCTACTGGGAATGGGCAGCTTGAGCCAACTGGTATGAATGCCATTCTTGAATTGACATATGAAAAACTAGAACTCTTTGTTCCAAAATGATACCTTTTATTAGAACAAATGGAAAATGACAAGAAAATTGTCCTTTTCTGCAAGCTGTTGGGATCAAAGTCCCTTCATCAGGCTCTGGGAAAAGTGTAGATGGTACAAGATGGTAAAAAGTCCCCATAGGTAGGAAATAAACTTCATTTTTGCACAGAGGGAGCTGAAGATAGAAGTCTGTCCCTCTGGGTCCATGAGAGTGTCTTTGGGAGCTGTGTTGAGTAGCTCTTTGATGTGTTGATCAGGTAGAATTCCTTCCCTGGAGGTGTCAGATGGCAGGCAGGGAGGCAAAAAAACTTCCTTGTTCAGCAGTGAAGTTTAAAATTTAAAATCAGCTAAAATTCAGCATTTTCCATGTTTCAGGGGTTTACTTGGTAGCCGTGTTGGTCTGAGACAAAAAAATACTGTGACTGTAGGCATGTGCCATTCACCCGCTGGTGTCTGCCAGCTAGCACCAACCTAAGAGTCCTCTGGTATCTTCTCTCCCCAGATGCCATAGTCCCTCTTCAGCTGCCCCTCTCCAGGGCCAGAAGTATGGTTCTGGGATCCACAGCCACCAATCTGGACTGAGCACTGGCTCTGGATGTGGGGCGTCATCCTCCAGGTCCCAGCAGCATTCTCTTTCCTGCCTGGGGTAAATAAAGGGGAAGGACCACCCCTTACTTTCCCCTTGTTCCCGGTGTCCTTCCTCGGACTGATAGGACCTGCTGGGCAGGCCTTGCCTGGACACCGGATACCGTCTTTGGCAATTGGAAGGGACTTGTCCTGATCATCACCAGACTAAGAGTGGTGCTTTCTAGTATGCCATACAGTCAAGCACCCTACTGCTATCCTGGCAGCAGTATTCTCTCCTATGTCCTGCCTAGTACCCTCCACCTCTGTGTTCATGCTATCCCTCTGAGGCCAGTGATGAAGATATTGGTGCATCCTTGTTCACCTCTAGGACCCAGCACTTTGGCCACTGGTAGGACCCAGTGGGCAAGCCTTGTCTGGGCACCGGATACTGCCTTTGGCAACTGGAAGGGATCTGTCCTGACTGTTACTGGGTTAGAAGTGGTGCTGTCTAGTCTGCCATATTGTCAAGCACCCTAGTGCTCCCTTTGGGCAGCAGAATTCATCCCAGCACTTACCCACCCACTCTGCGCTTTTGTTCTGCTATTCTGTAATTGCCAAACCAATATCTGTCTCCCCACTGTGCTGCTTTTCTCTCAAGTGGGGTAAATCTCATAATTATTACTACCATACTAGTGCATGCCAATCGTCATTTGACCCCAGACTCACTAGTGGTCACTATAGTCAATGTGTTGCACAGGGCACACTGAGCTCCTAAGTCAATAGCTCTAAAGAACATAAAAGAGGTACCCTACAGGGTTCAGTAAATAGTTAAAATGCCTTGTCATCTAGTTAGTTTTTTATGGTATTCAAGAAATGAGGATAGGTGGTAAGAAGAAAGAAGCAACTATTCCATTGCTTTTAAATGAGATAAATCACTATTACAGAGTCTGCATCTACCAATTATTTGAACATTACAGCACTTGTTATAACGTCATTCCCACTAGACCCATGTTTTGACCTACTGTGATTTTAAAATAAGAATAAAAGATGGACTATCAATTTCTGTCCTCAGGTAAAAGCACAAACCCCAGAAAAGTCACTGAAAGTTGGGCACTGAGAATAAACAGTATTAAAATGTCAAAGGTCCACATCAGCCTACTGGTCCATCAGGCGTGTGTGGTTAAGGCACATAAGTTTCTGTAACCAACAGTACACAAAAGAAGTATGTGACTAGCATCATGTCTGGCCAGCAATGAGGTGACATAACCAAGTGCCTGGGGTACAGGGGTGATGGCCACTTCCAGTGATCACCTCCTGAGGAAGCCATGTTTTTGCTCCCTCTTCTCTCCCACCCTCACAAGTCAGCACCCTGTAACCCCACCCTGGTTATGCCACTGTGCCCGGCGACCCTTGACTCCCCTGCCTGAATGACTAGGTACACATTTACAGCAGGTTGACTAGAAATATCTTTTGCCACAAAGCCTTTAAGTCAGTCCTCCAAAGCCACAACACAGTGCTTTAATCACCTTCCACAATGCCCTACTTAAACAAGTATAATTTCCCTTTATTGGAACTGACTACTGGAGGGCCTGGTGGTATCTGACCCTTTTATTTTGGAAACATGCCAGTAGAAATCAGTTTGGGTCCAAGTCACTCTTGGAACACTGTAAAAGAGGTTTTACTGTATTAGTGTTAATGGCCTATGAAATCTGAGTGTCATATTTGGACATAGAGAATTGTTTTATATTACTTGAGAAATAAATACTAACAGAAATTATGTCATTATGAGAGTCATGAATGTTCCAAATATAGATTAGGGTATACAAATTAATAATAGTAGTGTTCCAATATTCTTGGGTGCGATAGCTGACAGATTTCTTCACCAAACATGCATGGAACCACCTGTTTTAGATTTACATTTGGTAAGCAGTGAAGATCTTAAATAAGAGCTGGTAACAGAAAACTATTTGCACCGAATGATCAGTTGAGTTGTTTCAATATAAAGTAAGAAAGATAAAACAAAAAATATATCTGTAATGGGGAGGGAGTATTATCATCTCATAAAGGGAAGACTCTAATAAAAATCAAGAAACAGTCAATGAAGTCTACTGAACTGACTAGCTCAGTGACCTGAATGTGGTTGAAAGTTTGAATCTCTAAGCCAAAAATGAAAAAGCTGTATCTCAAGCAAGGCGAAGAACTTGTAGACAAGGATTCCAGACCTAACTGGATGAATAATTACCTAGAAAAACTAGAAGTGCCCAGACAACCCAGGGAGTAAGCAGACAATCTACATGGAATAGAAAAAGGGTTTGATCAGCAAAGAAAGCTTCCTTTTAGAAATCAGAAGATATAGGGATAAAAGAGAACTGCCAAAGTCAAGGTGAGTTCAGCTTTGCAAAGGCAATTTAAATAAACAGCCAAGGGATCTTTAGAAACAAATAAAAAAGAGAGCAAGGTAAAAAGCAATTAGGTTGCTATGCAATGAGAATGTGGTTGAGATTAAAGACAAACTTGGTATGGCCCAAAATTAAATGAATATTATGCCTCTGTTCTCAATGAGGATGATTATGTTGAATACAGAGAAAAAGAAAGTAGGGCTAATGGGGATCAGAGCATGGAAAAAGAAATTACCACAGTCAATGTGGAAGCAAAATTTTATGTCAAGATCTCCACCCCAGATGAAAGAAATGGCAAAAGAAATTGCAACTCTAAGAGCTAGATATTGAATAAAGCTATCAAAACAGTAGCATCTATTACCAAAAGTCTGAAGAAGAGTAAATACAGCATCTATTTTTACGAAAAGTAAAAAGGGATCCTAACAGGTACAAATCCATTAGCATTCAGTATAAAAAAAGCACACAAACAGAAAAACCCAACAAAACCAGTCTTCTACTTGTTATATATAATGTCAGAATCCAGCGTAATACTCTTATTTATCACAAAAGGTGTCTGCTTAAGCTGACTGAAAAAATGGAAAAGCAAATAGGTGTCCCTGGTTTTGGTTAAACATTAAGGCTCTTGAAGCTTTGGGTGCTGATTCAACTCGGAGGAGATTCGGCCCAATTCGGTCGCGGAATCTCTGAATCTGAATTGAATCGGGGACTAATTAAAAGGTCCAAATCAATTTGATTCGGGCAGTCCCTGGTGGCTGCAGCAGGGAGCTGCAGCTGGACTCAGAGCTGGTAAGTAGCAGCAGGGGAGGGGGGGCTATAGGAGGGTGGAGGGGACCATGGGGGGGATCCCTGCCAGACCCCATCCCCTGCCTGCTCCCCCAACTCCCCCACCCCTGCCTGATCCCCGGGCCCCGCCTCCATGGCTGCCCCACCTGCCCCAACTACCAGTGACATAAAAAAAAGCCCCATCTCGCCAGGTAGTGACAGGCAGGGGGGCGATCCCTGGTTCCCCCCACTGCCCCATGCTGCATGGGGGGCTCTGCCACGAATCAGATTTGGCTGAATCAATTCGGGACAGTAATTCAAATCACTGAATCAAATCACTGTCCCCCAAATCAGCCGAATATGAACCCAAAGTGAATACTAGCCACTTTGCACAGGCCTGTTAAACATGTTTTCTTTTTTAAAACCAGCCCTTGCTTATTTTTTTGTGTACAATGATGCATTAATTCACATAACTATTTAAAAGAAGAGTATCATAGACCCCTACCCCTTCAAATTGCCAATAATTAGTACTCCAATAAAATGCTACTAATGCCTTCTAATACCTATATCATACATATCACATCACATCACTAGCACTTCTAAAAATGTGAAGGATATATTATATTAGTTATAATTATCCTTCTCAAACATAATGATTTAAAACATAATTCATTAATATTAGTAAAATGTATGAAAGGTACTACAGAAATACAAAGCATTAGTTTATTATATTTTGTATTTATATATATAAGTAATTGTTGTTATTAGCTTGAAAAATGCAAGCTAAAAACCATAAAATGATCTCAAACAATATTATATGTAGTATATTTGCACTGTAAATTGTAATAATTATTCATTATAAATCCATTTGATAGTGTATTATAAACCCAAATTATTAAAGCCTGCACCTGCAACTATAACAATATTTATACCAGCTACCCACAGCTTTATATTTGAGTCAAGAAGAAAGTTTAAATTCAAAATAACATGTCTCAAGCTGGGACACCCTTAGGTTTTTAGCCATCTAAATAAACAAGAGTTCCTATCAGCATATATCTTAATTGCAAATCTATACTAGTTTGCTTATGCACCACGGAATGCAATAAGTCTGTGTATTCTGTGTTTTCCCAAAACATGCTGACAGCCAGCCATGTGCTGCATAAAATCATGGAAAAATATCACTCTGGCTCTGAAAGGTGTTTGGATAGCATAGTCCCCAAATCCCAGTGCTGTCATTCTGTACTTCCTTTTTTCTATCACATGAATTGCTTTTGGAAGTAGAAGATGAAAGAAAGGTAGATTATGACCTTTGAAAAAGAACATACCACCAAGACACTTAAACAGGAACACTAGTTTTTGAGATATTGTAAATGCTTCTACAATCCCAGCATGAATACTGAACTGTATTTACCCTGTAAATTGGTTAAATTGTCAGCTTCTTCTAAATGCTCTCTCTGAAGCTTTACTTGTTTGTGTTTTTTTTATAATTTTGATTCATTCATATATTAATACAAAATTCTTAGGGTTTGTAATCAAAACATGATTTGGTAGGTTCATAATAGAGGAATGCTGGACATTTGACCCTTTAACTTGTAGCGCATGCAGTTTGCAAGTATTCTTGGCCTTATTCTGAACAATATAAAGAAGATGTATAAATCTCCAATTCTTCAAGTGCCTAACGGCATGGTTGAATGCAAGCATATGAACATTCCCACTAACTTCACTAGAACTATCTACTTATTTCTGGTATATATACATAGCCATTTGCATAGATAAAAGCCAAAAATGTGTTTGGTTTTATATTTTCTGAGCTGTGAAAAATAAAAGAATACTCATACGACTTTAACTGTTATGGTAATTATTCTATCTGGACAGAAAAATATTAAAATTCTTGATCTATCCTGCAACAAGTCTCCCAGGAGAAAAGAGTAATTATAGTGCCTGTCCCTAAGATTAGGGAAAAGGAGGACACAGGGAATTACAGAACAGCCAGTCAAACTTTAAGACTTGGAGTGGTGCTAGTACATATCAAATAATTGAACCAAAAACACTTAAGGATAACCAGTCAGCAGCAGTCCACATGGATTAGCCAAGAACAAGTAATGCCTAATCAACCTGATTTCCTTCTGTGACAAAGTGCTGGGTGTTGTGGAATGAGTGTGACATACCACATCTTTAGTTAGGTTTTCTACACTGCTTCCCAGGACATTTATATGAGTAAACTAAGGAAACACAGTCTAGATCAGTGGTCTCCAACCTTTTTAAGTAGGAGATCACCTTTGGCATTTAAAAGCAACCAAAAATCTACCATGCACCGCCAACATGCCCCTGTCCCCCCCTCCCCCCGACCTGCCCAGCATGGAAAGTCTGTGGGGAGGGAAGGTGGGGCAGATCGAGGCAGAGGGAGAAAAAATAATTTGGGGGCGCGCCTCCCCAGCAGGTAAGTCCCACCCAGCTGGGGCCCCACTCAACTTACCCCTTCTCCTGCCTCTGCACCACTGTCCCTCACTGCGGGGGCCTCGATCTAGCCCCCACTCCTTCCCTCCCCCATGAACTGACCTACCGGGCTGAGGCATGTGTGTGCATGTACGCAGGCACTCAGCTCCCCACCCCAGCCTCGGATCGACTCAAAGAGGCTCGGAGATCTACCGAAGAGGCCTCAAGATCTACCAGTAGATTGAGATCCACTAGTTGGTGGCCACTGGTCTAGATGAAACTACTAAAAGGTAGGCAAGAAACTGGTTGATTAATCAGACTCAAAGAGTGGTTATCAATGGCTCAATCTAGCTAGAAGAAAGTGTTAAAAGAGGCCCTCAGGAGTGTGCCTTGGGCTCAGAACTGTTCAGTATTTTCATTAATGAACTGAAGGATGAAATCAAATCCATACTTAGTAACTTATCTAGTGCTATCAAGTTGGGTTGGGTAACAGATACTTTGGAGGACAAGGATTAGGATGACCTTCAAAATGACCTTAATAAATTGACAAAATGATCCGGAATACATTGGATGAAATTTAACAAGTGTTAAGTATTATACTTAAAACAGAGCGATGTGACAAACACAAAATGAGGAACAGCTGGCTAAACTGCAGTACAACAGAAAAGGACCTGAGAATTAGAGCTGACTGCATGCTAAATGTGAGTCAAGTGTAATAATGTTGCAAAAATATATATTCATGGGTGCTGTATGCAAGTCATTAGCAAGTGATTCTTCTGCTCCATCCAGCACTAGCGAGGCCTTACCTGTCTGGATTGGGGCACTACACCTTAGAGTTTAAAATATGAACAAATTGGAAAGAGTTCAGAGAACAAAAATAAATAAATAAATAAATAGACATGAAAAAATATGACCTATAAAGAAAGGTTGAAGGAATTTTGGATTATATAGTCTAGAAAAAATAAGAGTTTTATAAAGAGGGTGGTATTTGATTGCTTTCTACATTCACAAAAGACAACAGTTTTAAAAATGTAACTAGAGAGGTTTTGGATATAGGTTAGGCAGAAGTTTCTAAATATGAAGGTGGTTAAGCACTGAAACGGATTATTTAAGGAAGTTGTGGCACCTCTGCCACTGGAAGATTTTAACGGTAGGTTAGACAAATATTGGATAGCTTTGAGAAGAGTCTGCCTTGAGTAGCTGTTGGACTAGATATGGGCTACTGGACTAGATCAGGACCTGCAATGGCAAGGTGGCAACTTGTCAGTGCAGCTGATGAAACTTCTGAGTTGGCATAGCTCCAGAACCCAAGGGTATAAATGCTGCCACTGCTTACCCCGCTCCTTTGTCCCCTAGCACTGTTTTAAATCATCGGTGGTGACCAAAGACCCCAAATTCAGTGGCAGGCCCAAGGTGGGAGAAGAGGGGGGAACGAAGGGGAGGACAGCAAGCATCACTGGCATTCTCACCCCTGAGTCCCAGGGCTGTGGCAAGAGTGACTGTGCGGCTGCAACAAGAGCCCTAGGCCATCACTTGGAGAGCCCTGGACTGGATCAGGAGTTGGCAATACTTTTGCAGGAGGGAGCTGTTTTAACAGGACTTAGCTCTGATTGCAGGCCACTTTTAACCTGGCCCATGCTACCACAGTGGCTGGGACTGGGGCCAAGGCCAAGGCCAAGGCTGGAGCCGCAGCTAGAAGCAGGTCCAGAGCCACAATTACCTCTTCTGCTCTATCCAACCCCCACCACAGTGCTACTGCTGTTGCTGCTTCACCCCACTGCCTGGAAGAAGCCCCAAATACCAAAATACTGCAGAAACCCTCCGGCTCTGTGGGCCAAATCCTGCCTACAGACCACAAGTTGCCAACTCCTGGACTTGACAGACTCTTGAGGTCCCATCTAGCTTTTTTTTCTCTATATAAATTTGAGTACATGTGTCTTTGTTTCTGGGTAGCTTTAATAACCCAGATGTAGGTTCTAGGATTTCTATGGTTACTTAAGGCCCAAAGGAAGAAGAGGGTTAAGTTTGTAAGAGAAAAAAAATAGGAAGAAGCTAGAATAGAAAAAAATGGAGAGTCACAGAAAGGGAAGGATCAATAGGGAAGAGATAAGTAGAGGAAAATGGAGGAAACTGAAAGACAGAAAGAGAGATTGAGAGGATCATGGTGTTCATGCATATCATGGTATCAGAAGGACAGGGCAAAACAAATAACCAGTCAATGATGTGCTGGAGTTCTAGGGTATCTTCCAGAATCATGTAGTGGTTTGGCTGTTGTGTAGGCTGTGAGGTTAGGAGTGAAATAAAGAACAAGTTCAACAGGCTCAGAAAGTATCCTACTATTGATGTTGTGACTGCCCAGGGGAACCAGGCCCATCAAAACTGCTCTCAGAAGGGTAGATCAGGGAGCAATGAAAAATAGAAATAACAACTGCATGTAGTTTCTTGACAAAAGGGTAATTAACTGAGATTACTAACTGTGAGGGGGAAAGGCAGCTAAAACAAGGTTCCTTCCTATAATAAGTAACTGAAGGATGCATCATTATAGCATGCATCTGAACTATAATTGTGTATATTTTCATTCCTCCTATACAGAAATTATGTATAATTCATAGAATCATAGAAAATGAGAGTTGTCCAATTTGTCCACATCTTTTCTATAGTGGGGAGCCCAAAACTGAACCCAGTATTCCAGATGTGGCCTCACCCACCAGTGCTGAATAGAGAGGAAGAAACACTTCCCTTGATCTGCTGGCAACACATTTACCAATGCAGCCCATGCTGTTAGCCTTCTTGGCAAAAAAGGCACACTGCTGGCTCATATTCAGTTTATTATCCACTGTAACCTCCAGGTCTTTCTCTGCAGAGCTGCTGCCCAGCCAGTCAGCCCCCAGCCTGTACTGGTACATGGGATTGTTCCATCCTAAATGCAGGACTTTGCACTTGTCCTTGCTACCTCATGAGATTACCGCGATCATTTTTAGTTCAGCATTTGAGGCGAGGACCCCCTTTATTGTGTATTTGTATTGTACCTATCACCATGAAATCCTGGACTATTACTGCATCTTCTAGTTGCTACTGTAATAATTTAAATAATTATGAATCGATGGCAATACAAATTCTGCTCCTTGCCCCCCACATGCCAACATGTCTCAAAGGAAAAATATAGGGGCATTCTAGATATTGCTCTCTTTGACACTAGTGGTTAGCTAGTGTAAGTAGAAACATTGCCCATGAAATTTATAGTCTCTACCAATTTACACTACCAAGGGAGCTGGTCCTAGTGGATGAAGATTCCTTTAATAATTCTCATATTTAAACAAACTAAAATAAATAATCCACTCAGAGTTATATTCATTATAATGAGACTCTTGTGTAGAGACTATTTAAATTCTTAATAGTCTGCATCACTGCTGCCACTTATTCCATTTTAACACAAATCACACATGACTTTGGGCACTTCAGTGATTAATGTCCACCGGCAGGTATGTCATAATCAACAGTACTTAATGCAATTGCTGCCAATTACTTGATGTCAGAAGAAGATGTTTTTAATTCAGTTTACAAATAAAAAGAAACCGAGAAAACTTCACATTCAGCAGCATCTGTAACAATTCTAACTGGATCACTGCATCTTACAGACATCGCCCTTTTAGTTTTGGCTAGCTACTGCTTTTCAGCTGAAACGTATTACTAAATGCCTCCTGTGCTTTGTTAAGTAATGTTTGAAATACGCCACAAGATAATGGCTGGTTGCTTTAAGAAAAAGAGACTGAATAGCTCCAGGGATTACAATACAGTACCTCATCAAACATTTGGGCATGGAAGTTATCACTTCGGGTCCGGTACAAGAGTCATTCTACGAAAGTATTTGTCGGATTTATAATTAAGTCAACATGGCATCTAGACCTGCCATCCAGCCAAGTCACGTTAGTGGAGCTTGGCAGTAGCTGGCCACCTAGACCGGCGGTTTTACGTTAGAAAAGGAGACTTTGCTTTGTGAAACCGATGCCCTGAGGATGGCAAGAAACTGATCATCATCATGACTGCAGCAGAAAAACATGTCCCTGAGTTGCTGTCAAACAGTCTCAGCATTCATTCCCAGGGTGCTGGCTGGCACAAGAAACAACCTAGAGCCACTTCCTCCCTCAGCATCCCACAGGACCCAGCTGGGGGCCCTTTCCTCAGAGGGACAAGCACCCCAGGAGCCCCACGCACCGCAACGAGTACAGACAAGGGTCTTTGGGCCAAAATCAAACCTTTTATCGCACCGACCACTTCAATAAACCTGGAGCTGAGCACTTTGAGCCAGGTGCGGGGTAAGAGACGGGGATGCGGGCAGTCCAGGCAAGCACGGCTGGTCCACCTAATGCTTTGACCACGAAGCCCCTCTGCCACCTCTGCCAGCTGAGCCCCAAAACCTGTTCCAGCGGAGCCGGAACTCCCCCTCAGCCAGCCGCTCCGGGGTCCCTGCCCACAGCCCCAGTGCTTGCCCTTGAGGCATCCTCCTGGGGACTCCCGGCCGCCCTGGACGCCCCCGCGAGCCCCGCTCGGCAGGGCCTCGCGCCCAAGGGCAAGCCCCTAATTTCAGTCTCTGCGGGGGGGAATCAGGCCCCCTTTTATTTTATAGGAGAGGGGGCACGAGGTCTCCGAGGGGCCTGCAAAGGCCACTGCCCGCCCCGGCAGGGAGGTGCCCGCGCCCCGCGCCGCTCGCCCGCCGGCCCCTACCTCCGCTCCGGCTCCCTGGTTACCGCCACCAACAATGTCCTCCCGCCCGGCCCGGCCCGGCCTCCCTCCCCTGCGCGGCGGTAGGCAGGTGCAGGCGGCCTGGGTGCAGCCGGCCCGGGGGCTGGGCGCGGAGCGGGCTTCCCCGGCCGCCCACGCAGCCAGAGCTGCCACACGCGCCCGGCCCCTTGCGGTGTTTCCCCGGCAGCGGCTGCGCTGTCATCGGCCGGCCCCGCGCGCCCGCCCCGCGCCGCGCCGGGGGGGTCCGGAGCGGGGAGGAGGAGGAGCCGCGCACACGCCCGCGCACACACCGTCCTGCTCCCCATCGCACACGCGTGTGCCTTTCCCCCACACGCCATCCCCGTCCCACACCTCCCCTCAAGTACATACACACACATACGTACACATCCCTATCCCCATCGCACACACATGGTCCCTCCCACACACGCACCCCATCGCTATCCCCATCACACATGCCTGTTCCTTCCCCCCATACACCCCATCCCCATCACACACACACCCATCGCCATCCCCATCACACACGTGTTCCTTCTCCCCCACACACCCCACCCCATCACACACCTTCCTTCAAGCACATACACACACATACACAGCCCAATCCCTATTACACATGTTCCTTCTCACACATACATGCACACACACACACCCATCCCTATCCCCATCACACGCACATGTTCCTTCCTTCCCACACACACACACACATCCCTATCCCCATCACACACACATAGTCCTTCCCACACTCGCATGTTCTTTCAAGCACATATGCACACACATACACCCCCCACATCCCTACCCCATCACACACAGATGTTCCTTCCTTCCCACACACTCGCACACTCACACACACCACATCCCTATCCCCATCACACACATGTTCCTTCACACATGCACACACATACACACGTACCCCATTGCTATCCCCATCACACACACACATTCCTTCCCACACACACACCTCATCCCCATCACACATATTCTTTCAAGTGCTCACACCACACACACACACAAGGGAAGGGGATGAGCAGCTCATCTGAACACAGACCCCCCTTTTCCCAGCACGGGCTGGCCCCAAACCAGACAGGCAATCCCCCAGCTCCTTACCTCTGGTTTGGTTCTGCTGTAAGGTTCAAATCTGCCCTGCCTTCTGCCTGACTGCAGGCTACCCCTACCCCTGCCAGGTCCACCATGCCATACCCCGGATGGGCCAAGCCATCTGATTCACCAGTTAAACTATCAAGCATCTGGCTGGGTATAATTGCCCAGTCATTTCTATGCTGCCCTGTACTTGCAGCTGTGCAACTGCACCTGCAATATGAAAAGCAAGCTTCAGGCCCTGCTAAAAATAAGAGCAAGCATTGCACAGAAATGCTCCAGAGCACTTCCTCACACAATACTTGGCTGCATTTTATAGAGACCTTGTGGTGGATTTCTAAGTGTTTTACAAATATTGATGAGTTCAGCATCCCCATTTGAAGGGCAGAGAGATGTGACTTACATAATATGACCACAAGGTTCCTCCATTAGTATTACTGCACTGTTATGTGCTATTATTGCAGAATGTTGTTCTAGCTGTTTGCAAGGGATTGCAGAGGTCCTTTTCCTTTGTTTGTTCATTTGTCTGGATTGTTTTTCTCTTTTAGTGGGTTTTTATGCTGTTCTGCTTAAATGCTTCTTCATGTGAAAGGCAGGAGGATATTTTTCTTATTAGGTGCTGTTCTGCTTAAATGCTTCTTCATGTGAAAGGCAGGAGGATATTTTTCTTATTAGGTGCATTTGGTCACCTCTGTTCTGTTTTACTGAAGGAAAAGGAGGAGTATGCAGCTGAAAAATCTCCCTCTTCACCTTTCTCAAAAGCTCTAGCATACAGTTTCTCAGAGCAGCACTTAAAGATCCTTTCCAGGGTGCTATAAGGTGCCACACAATGTTGGCACCATTAGGTGTACAAACATGATTCACATCGTAAACTCCCAGTTTTCAAATAGGAATCCAATTGTGTTAAAAACATTCTTACCTGTTGTGGTCTTTCTGAGTACTTTGCAACTGAAGAATTGCTCTGTTAGTCTTCTGTAGTCAAAATAAAAGAGTGAAAACTAAGAACTGGGATTTTCCAAGGGTTGTCTTGCTGTTCCCTGGAGCAACACTGCATGATTAGAGCAATGTGGGATTGTGGGTGATTTGGCCAGCTAGAGAAAGTTTAAAAAAAAAAAATCATCAGTCACATGTACACATATGATCTGCTGGGGTGGAATCAACATTTTTTTATAAAGAGGGAAAAATAATCTCAATTATGTTTACACAATGCTATGTTCTGAATTAGCGGTTATGACCCAGGAAAAGACCTTGGAGTCATTTTAGATAGTTCCCTAAAATCGTCAGCATAATGTACAGCAGTGACAATGAAAGCAAATAAAATGTTGGACATCATTTAGAAGGAAACTGAAAAAAAATGTAAAAAACATCATCATGCCATATGCCATCCATGGTGTGCCTACATCTTGAATATTGTCTGCAGTGCTGGTCTCCACATCTCCAAAAGCACGTATTAGAATAAGAAAAGGTACAGAAGAATGAAACCAAAATGACCAGGAGTCTGGAGCAATTGTTATGCTAGGATAGACTAAAAAAGACTAAGACTAAGACTCTACAATTTGAAAAGGGAAAGGCTGAGGGTGTGGGGCAGGGTAGGGGGTTGCCTATAAAATCATGAAGTGTGGAGAAAGTAGGGCAAAAATGGAGCAGTTATGCACCAAGACCAAGAATACTAGGACTAGAGATCACACACTGAAATTAGCTGGTTTAAAACTAACAAGAGAAAATGGTTTTTAAGCAGTGTGCACTTATCTTGTGGAACTCTTTGCAATAGGAGGTTGTAGAGGCAGATTGTGCAGCCAGGTTCAAAAAGGTATTAGAAAAAATCATGGACAATGGCTTTATTGATAGCTATTAAACCAAACAATTGAAGATGTTTCACCTGGCATCTCTGAACCAGTAATGGAGGGTGCCAGGGGGGGTAATGAATAGAATAGATCATTCTGGATATGCCCAGTTCAACACTTTCCCTCTAGGGCATCCACTGCTGCCACTGTCTGAGATGGGATACTAGGCTGGATGGATCATTGGTCCAACCCAATATGGCAATTTTTATATTCTTAAAATTAGATTTGGAGAGCAGATGTGCTCCAGCTGCCATTCTAGCATTCACTCCTAATCTTCAGCATGTGCCCAAGTCACAGGGCATACAGCCACGTATGGAGCCATAAAGCTGGAGGCAAGACATTGTATGGTGGAGAGAGACCTCTGAGTGGATGTTTTGTGACCTGCAGCACAGTGTAGCAGCAATCCCCTGTACAGCATTAGTGTCTATGTCTGGGTAGCCACAGTATGGTTCACTTCCACCAGGCCACCAAAATCTCTGTTACTGTGGTGAACATGCCCACAGAAATTTTTCCTTGAAAGTTCTTCTTGAAGTATCTGTATACAAAGGGATCCCTTAATATTTACATTGTTTTCCTTTCTGTCTTTTTTTCTTTTTTACTCAATCTCTGGTAGCAATCTTGCTGCCATACCTTACACCATGCTGGCTGCAGCAGAGAAGATGGCAAGAGGAAGTGGGTGATGACATAGTAACTGAGTTTCCCCTTAAGACATAACATTTTGTGGTAAAGAATCTCCTTATTTGATCTGCCTTCTTCAGAAAAATGTTGAGTTTTTTTCATCTTCCTGATTTCAGCCAGAGGAGTGACAGAAATCTCACAGAAATTCATGGTGTTTGGAAAAGTACATCACTTTTACAGCTTGTTTTCTCACTGCCAAATGACATTTAACAAATAGCATTAAATGTGATTTAGTAGCCCTTCTTTAAAAGTATTTCTTGAACCTTCTTTTCTCATACTGTTCCACTTTTCAGATTTGGGAGAAATAACTAAGCTTATTTGTACCTTTTCTGTTAAAGAAGACTTGATTTGAACACCGCAGTGAAAAGTGCTGCAGTTCTCTACCTGTTCTTGTTTGTCCATTTTTGTGTCAAAAACTGACATTCTGTTTGTCAACAGACTGTTTGCAGAGAGAGTGTCCCAAAGGAAGTGAGATTGTTTCTGCTGAAATACAGTAGGACTGAAAAGGAGATTCACCAACAAGTGCTGGGGTTATGGGCAAGGGGAGTCTATAAATATAGAAGATCTTCAGGTAGTTTTATTGTCTAATGACCCTGTAAAAGAAAATACGGAACAGAGTTGAAGGCCCAGGCGTCTTTCTCATTTCTGCATATTGATTATGGCTTGATAATCTTGTTTTTCTTTAAAATGATAATTAATTTTCAAAATTAATGGAAAAATGGTTGATTTGTCATAAAAACATCGACAGTATAACTTTCTGTTAGGTCCATTGCACCCATTTTATGGTTAGGACCTCTGAGTGATGCCTTCCATCCCTAATTCAGAAAACCATGTACATATGTGCTTATCCTTATTCACATGCTAACTCTAAATGCATTCTTGAATCTCATTGACTCCAGTGGGGATTTAATGATATGCTGAAAGTTAAGCCCATACTTAACTGCTCTTACTGATGAGGGGATCTCCTGAATCAGGGTGTTTGTTAGGATCTGAATAAAACATTACTCTTAGGTAATAAAAGATACCTGAACATTTACTTGGCCAGTGGAAACTAGTGCTTACAACAACTATAAGAGATTAGTGTTGAAAGAAGTAAGCTACTAGCCTACTAGCTTAGCCTACTATAACTGCATAAGTTATCCCGGTATTCAAAGACCATCTAAGGCATCTAAAAAACTTCATAATCAATTGAAATGTTATAAGAACGAAGGTTGCAGGATGTGGCTCATTAAGCCTACAGGCTGCTTGCAGACATGGGAAAAAATGGTGTTTTATTTTAAACTTGGTGTGTTCTGTGCCAAGCCCAGCACGTTCCCAGAAGAGGCATTGCATTAGTTGGACCCAGCTTGCCCAACATCTGTATAGATGGGGTGCTTTAATGGGGCTTTTTTGGCACTTTTATCTAATAGCTGATTGAATCAGCTATTAGATAAAGAAACACCCAATCTATACAGATGCTGCAGAGCCAGGTTGAAGTAACACATCGCTTCTTTCCATAAAGTGCTTCCCCCTCCCCCCCCCACACACACACGTCTGTCAGGGCTTACAAAGTCAGACTTAAAATTTAAGCCTTCCTTAAATTAATTCAGCAGCTGTATTGCTACCTCAGTTACTAGATGGAGCATCTTCATAGAATCATAGGTTTGGAAGGAATCTAGAGGGCAATCTACTTCAGGGCTACCCAATTTCAGTACATCCAGAAGCTACACATGACACTGATGCACTGTATGTGGCCTGAACGCTGCTCAAACAACTTTCTAGAGGGTTGCTTCCCTGGGATCCCCACAACCACTCAGTCTGCGCCAGCAGCTCAGGGCCCCAGCACCACATGGTCTGTGCTGGCACAGCATGCCCCCAACTCTGTACTGGGCAGACTGTGCAGGGGGGTCACAAACCCCCCTTCCCCCAGTCCCTTTCCCACTGAATGCCAGAGTCCACTAATGGGCTTAGTGCAGCTTACAGGCCTCCAGTTGGACAGCCCTGATATAGTGCAAATGTGCACAAAAGACGGATTTGCTATTTCTAAACCATCCCATATTAATATCTATCCAGCCTCTTCCTGAAAACCCCCAACAAAAGGGATTCCAGCAACTTCCTTAGACAACTTGTTCCACTGTCCTCCTGTTCTTACATCTAGAACAGTTTTTTTGAAATGTGATCTAAATCTGCTTTGCTACAAATTGAATTTATCACCAGGGGTCCTACCTTCCGTAGCAACAGAGAATAATGTTACTCCATCTTTTTTGCGGAAGCCTTCCAAATATTTGGAAACTGCTATTATGTCCCCCTCTAATTTCCTTTCTTCATAGTCTCTCAACCTTTCTTTATACAGCTTGCTTCCCAGTCCTTTTATCATCTTTATCACTTGCCTCTAGACTTTTTCCAATTTCTCTGTATCTGTCTTATAAAGCACTGGACATAAACACAGAGCTATAGGTGAGCCCTAACTAGGACCAGGTAGAATGGTACAATCTTCTCCTAAGACTTGCAGGCAATATTTCTGCTTATGCAATATTTTTTGTGACAACTTCACATTGTTGTCTCAGATATATTTGTGACTCAATCCTTCTTAGTAAGGCTCTCGCCAAACCAGGCATTCCCTATTCTGTATTTGTGCATTTGATCTCTCTTCTGTATCTGTAGCATTTTACATTTGTCTTTGTAGAATTTCATTTTGTTGTCAATATATCAAGATCTCTTTGAATTTTAATTCTGCCTCAAAAATTAGCTACCACTAGAGATTTAATATCTTGCGCCATCTTGATCACTTTACTCTCTATCCCTGCATAAAGATCATACCCTCATCTCCAGATATTTTAAAACATTACTGCTTTATAAATTTGCTCTCTTCGTTTCCAAGTTATTAAAGTCAAATTGACTGGTCTATATGTTCCCCCTTTCCCCCAGTTTCTAAAAGTAGTCTTCGGGGACTTCTCCTTTCCGCTTTGCATTCTCAAATATTACTGCCAGGAACTCTGAGATATGTTCAGCTAGTTCCTTCAGCAGCTTTTGCTGTTTGGTAAAAAATATTATTTTAACAGGATATCTGTGTTAATTGGTACACAAACTGAATATTAGAGTGGGACTAGGGGTTCCTTGAGATCTCATTTTATGGCACATTCTGTTAGGAATTAATTTCAGAGATCATAAGCAATAAGTCTGGCATCATTTAAAACAGGGCCTGCCCCATGCTATGAATAATTTAAATATTGAGAGGGGCAGGACTTAAAAGTACTAACCTAGCTTCCAAATCGAATTTACATGAATGCATGGACATTCCATTGTATCATTAGAAGTGCACCTTTAAAACAACCTTAATAAATGTTAAGGCCCTAATGGTATACAAACAAAAGGAATTTACATCCATGTAACTGTAATTTTTAATAAATGTATGGCTATTACAAATAGGGATATAAGAACAGGAAAACAGCCAGACAAAATGGGCATGCTACAGTGGAGAATACATTAGAAACATTGTACCTACATAGACAAGACAGACAACGTGTAACCATGTTGTCTTAGCCGAGCTGGCCTTAGAGAAATGGCACTCTGGGCAAAATTGTATTTTGGTATCCTTCCCACCAGCCTCCCCCTCTGCCCCCAGCATCCGCCTGGCACTTCCCTTGGTGTCTCCCCCATGCCTCCCTAAGTCAGTAGCACTGCAGCAGGAAGAGGCAAGCAGGCAGGAGTGCTGGTGGGAACTTAACATACAAAGTATTTTTATATTGTATAATAGGCCCGGGATGGCACAGTATTATAATGATTTTCAAAGGATAAATAATGAGTATCTTTGGCACCTAAGAAGAGGCTTAAAAGCAGTAAGCAGCATCTGACATGAGTATGTTTAATCATGGAGAGACCCTCCTACAAAAAGACAAATTTATATTTTAAAGAAAAAACTGTATCATGAGTAACTGTTAGGCTGCAGTCTGAACCTTTGTGTCTCAAACTGGTCCAATTGTTCGTTTAACCTGCTACTCTACAGCAAGTTGCCCAGACTGATCCATGATGGCCTGCATAGGTACCAGCAGGGCCTAGCCCTCCGCCCACTCCACGTCACCAGGGTGGCTGGGTCCTTCCCTCATACAAACCCTTACACAGGAACAGTGTCTAGGAAACATGATTCAACCTGATCTCAGATTGCCTTGCTATTCTTTCTGGCTTGTGCTCTGACTCTACTCTCTGCTTGATGTCCTGGCTTCTTGACCCATCTTGCTCTTTCACTTTGCTCTCTACTTGATCTCTTGACCTGCCTTGCTCTCTGACTCCACTTTCTACCTGATTTCCTAACCTCCTGACTCAGCTTTTTCCTAGAATTGACCCCCTGGCTTGCTAACCTAGCTTGTCCCTGGATACTACTTGTTACCTGGATCCCTGAATGGCCCCAGACCGGGCTGTGTCCACAACCCAGAATGACAGAAACATCTGAAAACATTTCCATGCTGAGTGGAAATCAGGAAAGAGATAGTATATTGGAGCAACAAATCTGCATGTCCGAAAGGACGCACATATTATTCTGGTCTTAATAAGATCAGGACAGTCTTACATTCTGCTAAACATGCATCTTTGGGGGGCAGGTGTAATAAGCATAGTGTGAGCCCCCCTATAATTGAAAAGGTGATGTATATGAATCCTGTTAGGCAATGGTACTTTAAGCATAGTTGTATTTTCAGTTTTTCCTGGGTTTAAAGACGTGCTGGAGTCCCCCAGCTGATGAGCTGGGTGAAGATTGCATTCTTGGGTCTAAGATGCAGGATAAGAACTGGTACTTGCTAGGATATCTTCTTTTGTTTGTTTTTTTTCTCTTCTGAGTTTGTGATTGGATGAGGGTGTCATCCTTCTAGGTGGCAAAATCCTGTGCTAAGGGCTGGGAAGGCCTGAGTGGGTCAAGTGGGGCTATGATACCACAGGACAAGGAGCTGGCCTCTTGCATATCTTATCTGGTTCTCAGTGATGAAGTAGCAGATACCAGGGAAGTGTTTGGGACAGAGAAGAACCCCAAAGGTGTGAGAGTACCCTTTGAATATTTCAAAGGTGCACCCAAACTGAATTCAGGGCCACGGTATGTCACAACCCTTATACAGATCTCTTCACAAGATTATATTGGTTATCCCTGCTTATTCCATGAGATTTGAAAGATAGAGCCAGGCTTAGGGGTAAGCAACATGGGCACTGGGGTCAGGGTGGAGTCACATCAGCATGCATAGGTGTACGTGCATAGGTGTGCGCTCACAGACATACATGCACACACATGTGAGCAGGCTGTGCTCACAGCAGTGTTCTTTCACCACCCCACCCAGCCCCCAGCCAATCCCCACCCCAGACAGGAGGAGTGGTGCCCAGCCCAACCCACCCTCTGCCTCTAGCTGTGGCTCAGGAGGAGCTGGGCCCAGCAATGGAGGTGGCAACAGCAATGCCTGCCTGCTTGGTACACAATGCCTATAAACATAAGGATGATAAAGCTAAATATGGCTTGATGTTATCTTTACATAGAGACTGCACATGTCATATTAGTAAAATAAAGTAAAAAAAAATGCAGGACTCCCCATGAACCCCTAGTTCATGACAGGTTGATATTACATTACTAATATGGGAGTATTTATGCTAATAGATGCCTTAAGAATTAAGGTGATGTTTCTAGAAGCCTACTCTGAGTTGTAGACAAGCACCATTAGCTAAACTCTGCCCCCTCCTCTGACAAATCCAACTCCTGGGTACTAACAAAATATTACAAACCTCAAGATGATTCAATTGGTACAATAAATACTGTTGATGATTTGGTAGGTAGCATTTCTGGGGCTAAAGTATCAATGTTTCTACATAGAGGAAGTTACACCACTGTTTCTTGTGCCAGTTTTCAGTTGACATATGAGTAACAATCCTCATTCTTCACAAGAGTGGAGGTGCTAGGTCTGATGTTCTTGCCAAGTTTCAATCTGAGTAATTAAATTCTCTTCATTCTATCCCTTCTGCAGTTTCAGTTGTATATTCATTACTTTCTTCTTGTCCTAAATTGTAGTATAGTATTATATACTGTTAAACAGTTGCCATATCCTACCTAAAAGGTGTCTATATTTCTCTTGTAGTTTGTAAAGTACTTTTTTTGAGTTAAGAGATCTAGATAATTTGTGTTCTATCTGTGGAGCTGTAGAATGACAACTTGAATGTAAATAGTATCTTTAACACTGGGATGATTGCTTAGATGACTAAATCTGGACACATAGATAACCAGGAAAGAAGAGAATGCCACCTTTAGTCTCCATCTGTGGGACATATGTAAAAAGTGTACTTATTGTGGGTTTCATCAGATGACTTGTAAACTGTAATTCCTCTGATATAATCAATGCCAACAATATGTGTTGAATGAATTATATTTTATCTACATTAATTTTTAAATATGGCAAAATCTGGGCTAATACACTTTAACAGTAATCTGGCTAGAATCAGAAAAATGCTAAACAATAAGGAATATATCACTTCTAAAATTAACTATCTCAAATTTCATAAACTATACCAAGAACAAGTAATTTCCTTTAAACTGAAAATAAATGGGATGAAATAATAGAATAGGAATTTGATACTATATAGAAAAAAAAGTCACCACTGGCAGTAAGCTTATTTTATTGTCCTGCAAAGCACGGTGTAGAAGCTATAGCACTAGAGATATTTCTAAATAGAACTGGAAAAAAAATGTATGTGTGCGCACGCACGCGCGCACACACACACACACACACACACTCTGCCAAGAAGAATGAACAGATGGAGCTCAATCTAACACATGGCAGGGGAGGACCTTAAAAGGTCATGTTAGAATTTTTCCGAAACTAAAGTTGGAGATTTTAAAGCTTACTTAGTGTTATTTCATCAACTTGTGCTTTAATATTTTTACTAAATACAGAAAACATTTCTGAAAACTCAAAGTCATGAACAGAGCTGTTTGAAAAATAAAGAAATTGTTTACACAAATGTGCATCTCTTAATTTAGTTTTGTTAAAGAAAAGAAAACATCTATGAACTCTATTGACTTTAGTATTTTAAAACTAAAATGGACAACAGGGTTATTTCAAGTTCATAGGTATGTAAAAGTGCTAGCTCAGCAGTTAAAATAGCATTGGTTGTACAATGCTGAAAGTCCAAAAATTAATGCAGATGATATATAGCCAGAAGTAATTGCATTTATTTAACATAGGGTGTACTTACATGTGACACTATGTCACTGTAGCAATGAGCTATGTCTACATAGCATCCATAGGTGCCTACACATGACCAGCAGCTACTTCACCAGCAGTTACTTGACTATAGCAGTGTGCTCCCCCATTATAGCATGCCACCATGGAGAAGTAGCTACTAAAAATAACCGTGACCTGCATGAATGGCACTGTATGGGTGATTACTACACTGTGCTTTAGTACATCCAAAAGGAAGTACTAAAGCATAATGCAACACATAGACACACCTACACAGAAGTAGTTACATTAGTCTGAAGTCAGGTACAAGGCAGGGCAGATATGCACCTAATAGACTAATTAAATCAGAGATGTATAGCAAAAGCTTTTGTGAACATGAGCTCACTTCATCAGATTCTCTGATAGTGAAAGCTTATGCTATATATACATTTATGATTTATTTAGTCTATAAGTTGCAAACCCACCCTGCCTTCTGTCTTGTTTAACTTTGTCATCAAGCAATGCACAAAAAAGTGTAGTCAGATAGTGCCATCTGCTGGACTGTAACTAAAAGTGCCAAGTTGAACTAGAGTTTAGTAAAACATAATTAAGTAATTCCATTCTACCAGCACTAGCTTAATCTTGAGGTTTGTTACACATTAAGTTTAGGCAGCTTCTGGAGGTCTAAACCCCTGCAATGGCTGCATGTTAACACCTTTTAAATAGCTTAAAGCACTTATTATTTGACTAAAAATTACACCACTCCAGGGTATGATTATCTTCAGTTTGCCTAATTTAATTCCTATTCCATTACTGTGTGGTTACGTTCCACAGCTATTCCACCAAGTAGAAGTCCTCCAGTACCCAGAATACAGTGTCCCCTCCAGAATCAGGATGAGTGTGGATGCCAGGGCTCAGTGTGGCTGGGCTCAGTGCCTTGCTTCCCAGGGACATCAGGCAGATGAAGCACCGCAGCCTCCAAGCACCCGGCAGCTGCAGTGCCTCTCACAACTGCCTAGACCAGCTCTCCTCCCATTCCCCCCCTGCTCCCCCACCCCGGCAGGGGGGGCAGACGTCACCTGAGCTCTGGAGAAAAAGGGATCAGGCCCCTCAGAGCTCAGGTGGTGCCTGGCTGGCTGGCAGCCTGGCTTGTGAGGTGTGGGGTGGTGGGTGCCACTTGAGCTCCAGAGAAAAAAGGATCAGGCCCCTTGGAGCACAGAACAAGCGAGCTCCAGGACTGCAGCCCTGGAGCTCTCTGGTTTTACTGAAATGTACACATCAACTCCCCACTGAGAGAGCAAACAGGTCCTGCTCCTAGTAATACCTCTGCTTACCAAGTCTCTAGTGGCAAGTCACAGCTGTACATATGAAGGACAGCCAGAGCGGGTTTTTTGCCTTCCTGCATGACTGAATGACTTCTCCACTAAGCTGAACAACACTAGGCTGCTTAACATTTGTTTGGCTTACAGCACAAGACCTAACAAGGCCCTTGCATTCCATTTCAGAAATGAAACTCAAGCTATGCTCATTAAAAGGTTATCATTTGGCAAAACTGGCTGAGTTTTGGTTTGAGTGAGATGGGCCATTTTAAGAAAACATAGTGGATTAGTTAGGATTAACAAATATTGGAATAACTGGGTGTCTCTACTTGAGTAGTTTTACTGTGAAGTAGATAAATCTACTGTGCAGTAAAGCAGCACTATGCAGCCATGAGCAGCAGCTACTATGCATTACAATAGACTAATGCACAGTTTTCTGCTACCTCTAAATTGAGGTAGTAGATTTACTGTGCATTAGCTAATGCTCAGTAGCTCATGGATGCTTAGCTGACCAGGAGCAAATTGCTCCCACTCAGCCAAGGCAGCTGGAGGTGGGAGAACTGTCCCCTCTGATGACTCTGAAACTCATGTTAAGCTGGGGTCTGCTCACAAAAGTTAAAATACAAAATACTGATGCTAACTGCCTAGTGCAAAAGGATGCAAGTTCATGGCTAGGCCATCTGAGAAGAAATAATGAGGTATCACTTTCATTTTATCTTACAATATCATGATGATATACCAGGCTCCTAGTTGTCTGGTATGTAACCATGTGAAATGTATATCCTTGATTAATTAGTATGGCAAATATTTCTGTTGCAATTAACTCATGTTATGTACAGGAAGAGTCATTCTCCATATGTTATAATTGTCTCCCCTGATTTACTTCTGTTTTGTCTAGTGGTTCCCTTGATTTTCCAAGGACATTCCCCAAAACTTTGTGTTTTTTTCTGGTTGTTAATCAGTTTCTTGATATGTTTCAAACTTAGTAGAAATGGATAACCTCTTGTCACTAAGGAAGGTAATTCATTCAAATTGGAACTTTCTGATAACCAACAATGAGCAGTTTAATTAACAGGATTTTCCTGTTAAATACTGCTTGGGACTCTCTCTTGATTTACACAACTACAAGAATGCTTTGAAGATGTTGAACTAAGGGTATAAGAAAGAAGTGGAACACCTAACAGCTTATGCTTCGGGAATGAAAGATCTCTCTGACAAGAACTGCTGCTGTGCCCCAGTTGTCTTGAGAATCTAGAAGAAACAGATCATCTCTCTTGTCACCTGTTTGGGGGCAAATCATCACCTGATAGCTCACTTCTGGACTTTCCTTTGGTTTTGGCTCATTTAAATTTGACTCCCCTGACTCTCTGACCCTGGTGCCTCCTGCCAGCCCAGGGCTAGCACGCAGGGGAGTCTAGAGCACCTTCTAGCTGCTGTATAGGAGAAAAGCAGGGCAGGAGTAACCCTTCCTTGAACTGCTCCTGCCCGGAACAAATTTGCTCTTGACAGGCGCACATGTAGACACACTCCCAGGGAAAGCTTACTGCACAGTATTCTCCTCTGCAGTAAGCTTTTTCACATTAATTGTGTGTGTAAACATGCCTACTTTGGAGGAATCAGACAAAGAAGTACCACAACAGCACCTCTTTCACCAGAATCTCAAACTCCTTCCAAAAAAGCCTTCCTTAAATAAGAAATAAGACCCCTCTCCAGAATTTCCTTTGGCTCCTCCTCTCTCTTGTTATAGCAAAGATTGTAATAGGTTCCTTTGGATGCTGCTGCAGACTTCAGACATTATGCTGAGCTGCCATCATCCCATTAACTCCTGCTTTCCCTTCCAGATATCTCTTTGTATGAAATCTTCTTAGACCCTATATATCAGTAATGGTCAACCTCTGGTTCACAGGTCAGTTCCAGCCTGTGGAGTTGTGTCATCTGGAATTTGGTAGTAAGCAGGTGGTGGCAGCATTAATTGCTGCTCCTGTGCTGCCAATAATCCAGACCCATGGGGAGCCCAGTGGTCCAGATGACATGGCATGCTAGATCACCAGTCCACAGTTTGTGGGGTCATTCCATGGTCATATTCAGCATGTGGGATCAGGCCAGGTCCAGCATGCAGAATCAGGCTGGTGTTTGGCTGAATCAGGCTAGTGTGTATGCATCACTCACCTGGGCTGCAGGGCTAGAAGTCTGAACACCATTGTTTTATATGCACAAATTCCTCTGGTGTTTCTTTTCCTTCCATTAGGGCACCTTTGTCTCCTCTTTTTTCCTAACACTCCCATCCTGCAAAATCCTGGGGTTTTCCAAGTCCAGGTGTTTCCAACTCTCATTATTAATATTTTTTCCTCTAATAATATTTCTAGTTTTTAAAACTCTTACTGTTGGAACCAAGTAAAGCCACAAGAATCTCAGATTTAATTTTAAAATGATTTTTTTTATTTTTCATGATTGCAGAGAAGCATTCCAAAATGTGGAGCAAGTATGTCTCAAAAACTCAAAAATCCCAAGGGAAAACAGAAAGAACCCCAAATCTATTATTTGAAAACAAAATATATCAAGATATTCTTGGGAACTGACTTGCAATTTTTGAATGCACTGGGTAAAACAACACTCTGCCCTAGTCTCTCCCTCCCCCCCACAGTGTTCATCCCTGCAAAGTGCTTCTTGTCCCAGTCACTGTCCAGTCTCCTAAAACCTTCCATTTCCTTTTCCCTTTCCTACACTTCCGTTCATATCTGCTCTGCTACACCCCTGTTGTCCCCCATTATGCCAAAAGTCTCCTTTTTGCATGTCTTGCAAACAATTAGTCCAGAACTGTGAGTAAGACAAAGAGGGTTTGCCCTGGATTTTGGAATCTTCATCAGAGGCTTGCTTTGAGCTCTTGGTTTTATTCAAGCCCCACTTCTGAAGTAAAATACAGAGGTGCAAATGCTTCTAAACTCAACTTCTTTCTTTATTGTGCCCTTCTTTCATCTATTGCTAAAGATAAAAATAAATACTTCATGTTAAATTGCTGAACAAACAATATGTCAAATTTAATATTATTTAAAATACGGGAGATGGTATTATTTATCTTTTTCAGCAAATAATCCTCACTCAGGCCATAATGTTGGCCAATTTCCTGAGTAACCAGTTTGGAATGGTTTGGAAGGCTGTATAATATACAGCTGGAGTACTGTGTCCAGTTTTGGGCTCCACAATTCAAAAAGGATGTGAAGAAGCTTGAGAGAGTCCAGAGAAGAGCCATGCGCACGATCAGAGGTCAGGAAAGCAGACCTTACAATGACAGGCTGAGAGCCATGGGACTCTTTAGCCTGGAAAAGCGCAGGCTCAGGGGTGATCTGATGGCCACCTACAAGTTTATCAAGGGTGACCACCAGGATCTGGGGGAATGTTTGTTCACCAGAGCGCCCCAAGAGATGATGAGGTCGAAAGGTCATAAACTACTACATGACTGTTTCAGGCTGGACATAAGGAAGAATTTCTTTACTGTCCGAGCCCCCAAGGTCTGCAACAGCCTGCCACCGGAGGTTGTTCAATCACCTACATTGAACACCTTCAAGAGCAAATTGGATGCTTATCTTGCTGGGATCCTATGACCCCAGCTGACTTCCTGCCCTTTGGGCAGGGGGCTGGACTAAGTGATCTTCCAAGGTCCCTTCCAGCCCTAATGTCTATGAAATCTATGGAATAATGTCCAAACTGGTATTACATGTACTCAGTAGGCACCTCTACAAAGGCCCCTAACTCTGCAGTTGGTACTGCACAGTCCTGGCAGCACACGGGTCATTTTTGACCCAATTGTGCAGTAGCAGCCCTACTGCAACCCTACTGTGCAGTAGCAGCAGTGTCACAGTTAGTGCCAGCTGATGCTATGTCACCAAAATAATGAGCAATGCTGTAGCAACGTAGTATCTTGTGTAGACATGCCCAGTATGAAGGGTCATGAAAATGAGGACCAGAGACTTTGTTGCTTTCTTTTGCATGGTATCTTTATGAATGTTTACAAGGATTGCAAGATCTGGCCTTTGAAATATACCTGGCTGTCAGATCATATTCTTCCGTGGTCTTCATTTTGCCTGAAGATCACCAGAGGTAATGGAGAAGTCAGGGTAGAGATGCACTCTAAAAGCTAACTAAATCAGAGAAGCATAAGCTTTCATAAGCAGCAGCTCACTTGCTCACTTGGGGGCTGACTGGCTGGGCAGCAGCTCTTCAATAAAGGACTCGTGGTTTACAGTGTACAATAAACTGAATATGAGCCACCAGTGTGCCCTTGTTGAAGGCTAATGGTATATGGGGCTGCATTGGTAAGTGTGTTGCCAGCAAGTCAAGGGAAGTGATTATTCCTCTCTATTCAGCACTGGTGAGGCCACATCTAGAGTACCATGTTCAGTTTTGGGCTTCCCACTACAGAAAGGATGTGAACAGGCAACAAAAATGGTTCAGGGGCTGGGGCACATGACTTACTAGGATAAGATGAGGGATCTTGGCTTATTTAATCTAAAGAAGGGAGAATTGAGAGAGGATTTAATAACAGCCTCCAATTACCTGAGGGAAGTTCAAAAGAGGATGGAGCTAAATTGTTCTGAATGGTACCAGATAACAGAAAAAGGAGCGATGGTCTCAAGTTGCAGCAAGGGAGGTTTAGGTTAGATATGAGGAAGAATTTTCTCACTAGAAGGGTAGTAAAACACTGGCACAGGTTACCCAGTGAGATTGTGAAATCTCCATCCTTGGAGGTTTTCAAGACCTGGATAGACAAAGCTTTGGCTGGGATGATCTATTTGGGGATGGTCCTGCTTTGAGCAGGGGGTTGGATTAGATGACCTTCTGAGGTTCCTTCTAACCCTCATTTTCTTTCTATGCTTCTGTGAGCCTATGATCTGATGAAGTGAGCTCTTTCTCATAAAAGTTTATACATCTCTGATTTAGTTAGTTTGTAAGATGCATATCTACCTTACCGTCTGCCTGCCTTCATACTAACATTGCTAACTACCTCTCTCTGCTCAGTGATAATGATAATGTACACTGTTACAAACACTGTCATGTTTTGAAGTTTGCAGCATCTCAAAATTGTTTTCTTGTGTTTTATTGTACTGACATGGCATGTGTGGTCTTCTTGGAAAGCCCATGTTATGCTGTATCCATTTATGCTATTGTTATTACTCTCTGAATTATGTCGTGTTGGGGTATGCAACTCTATGGTTTTGGGTATGGTTTAGCCAGGGATCTCAAGGACTAGGTGGAACAGATTATTACCCCTTACCATTTCCTTTTAAGGCCAGGAAAACTGTTACTCACAATAGTAGGTAGAAGGGGCCACTGGTAAGATGGGCATCCGGGGGCAGTGTCTGCCTGTGATAGGGCCTAAGATAGCAAAGGCATCTGTGAGTAATGGTCCATTAAGCTAGCATGACTCCAAGTACACCCCAGGTACACCAGAACTTTCTGAAGGCTTCTGGTGATTCATGAGCACTGGAATAATGCTAACTGGGTGGCTAGTGTGCAAGTTTTTTGGAGCCTAGCTAGTCTACAGTGATCATTTTTTAATCTCAGGCTCTGAGGGTTCACTGGCCCCAGTTACCAGGACTGGTAGAGTTATCAGGAAAGCTGATAACTCTAAGAGCTCTGGCAGTGACTCTCATAAAGCTAGGAATAGCCAGGTGAGAATGTAGGAAACTGTATTTGTTTTACTTTTCTATCCCCAAGCCTATGATCGGTTTTGGTTGCATAATTCTTCCATCTTATGTAATAAATCCTTTTGCTGTTTGTCTCTTTACTGATTGCTGGTGGAAAAATGTGATTTCTGGGTGAGTGCTATTCCAGGCTGACTATCTCTACGGAAAGGCGGACTTATAATTTTTTCCATAACCCAAAAGAAATGGCCATGTGAGACTGTCAGAGATCCTTCATTGCAACTGCAGAGTTCACTGTAAAGGCAGAGGAACTGAGGTGCTGGGATAGGGAGCTAGCTCAGGGCAGTCTTGGTCTGTTTCATGGGATGAATGGAGAGAAACTTGGGGCTCTGCGTGTCCCCCCATAGATGGGTTTGTGATATATGCACTGGACAAAAAGCAATTAAGTTTATAATTTGCATCCCAGAATGATTTAATTTATACATAGGTATTCTGCAATTATCCAGTGGTCAAAACCCTATGAAAACACAAGGTGCATTAAAGTGAACATTTAATGATTGCTGAAAGGCATTTCCTTCTATTGTTTGTCTTAGTTTCACACTTGCCATTTCCCCTTTGATTTCCTTTTGTTCTAAATTTCAAAAAAGGCTTTATCTTTCCAGTAAACAATATCTTTGTAAAGTTAGTAAGTTGATTTCTTATCTCCACCTGTGTAAAAAGCACCCATGATCAAGCCCTTTCCTTTCCTTTTTTCATGTCTTTGTGACAAGGTATTTAGGAGGATTTGCAGATTCATTGGAATTTGACAGACTGCACTGTAAGCACGTCTGCTATGTTCTCAAACTTACAACCTCTGAGCTGTCCACTGTGTGCCTTTGTGCTTGCACCAGCCCAGCCCATTCCTTTTAATTAAACTGCTTTTGGAAAAGTAAATAAAGTAATGTTATTTAACTAAGATCTCTTCAGAGTGGTGTATTTCATGGATGAAACAGCAGCTATGAAACACTGTATGAAAACCACAGTTTTGTAACAAAGTAATTGCTATGAAAATAAACTGAGGCTAGCTCCCTGAATAGCAGCTAAATTCTTTTAGACTGTCAAACTTACCAGTCAAAGTTTTTAGATTGTCAAATTTGCCACTAAAAATGGGGAATATGAGGTGCAGAATGTCAGCGTGACTCTATCATTTTCTTTTCTTGGTAAGAAAAACTTCAACTTGGATTGCATGCTAGCACAGAACTGCAGTGAGAAGGGACATTACTAGTAGTTTACAAATTGCAGCATTAAACGCAAAAAAAGAAACTCATTTCTCTCTCATCTTTGGTGATGCCTAGGGAGAAATTAAAGTGCCTTTCTAAGGTACATTTTGAATGGAAAAAAACATAGTGCAGATAGTTGCAGTGACATAACCAACATTCCCTTTCAGTTACACAGTTTTAAATGACCAAAGCCACATGGGGAATATAGTACTGATGTATAGTTCTGGAACACTGGAATGTAATGTAATATGGTTACATGAGCTTCTTTTGGATACCACAGACAGAAGGTGCTATATAAAAAAAATGTCATATTTACAATGATGCAGTGGTCAAATAACCACACCAAATGCATGAATATCCTATCTTTAACATTCTAATGGTGGTTTGTAGGGACCATGAAGGTGTCTTAGAGGTCCAACAGTGCCTGCAAGGGGGGCACAGCAATCCCAAAGTGCCTGAGAGGGGCAATCCTATAACACCTGCCAGGGGAGCACCTAGCACACTCAGAGAGGCAATCTCATAGAGCCCATAAGGTGTGATCCCGGAGAGCCTAGGGAGGCTCAGCAGCCCAAGAGAAGGTGTTAGGCAAATGCATTTGAACAGATAGGCCTAGAGCCTGAGGCTCAGAGACAGAGTGATTCCAGGGAGGTTCAGCAGCCTGAGAGGTGGCTGAGATAAGGACTTGGAAGACAGACAAGAAGCTGGGAAACCTTAAGCTCAGTCTGTGGACTAGAGCTAGAGGTCTCAGGAAGAGCAAAAAGGGCAGGGGCCAAGAAGGATGAAGTCCGACATGGGAACAATGGAGCGCTTGCTCAGGCAGCCTTCCTCCTTTCCAAATTTTAAATCAACAGTGCGGCAGGCAAGTAAAGAAGATGAAGGCCTCTAGAGTTAGAGCCAGGGCAGGAATTGCCTGGCTACCAGGGGGCATCACAGCCACTTGGGGGACCCAAACCTGTCACAAGTAGTTAGAGAGGGTGCAAAGACAGGTAACAAAAATGATAAAGGGCTAGCAAGGCAAGTCATGAGAAGAGAATGAAGGAACTAAACACGTTCAGCTTGTGGAAAAGGTGCTTAAGAGGGGATGTGATAGTAGTCTTCAAATACCTGAAGGACTGCTGTAAAGAAGAGGGAAAATACCTTTTCTTTCTTGCTGCAAAGAATAATACTTAGGTCAATGGCCTGAAGTCACTGCAAAGCAAGTTTAGATTGGCTATCAGGAAAAACATCTTGACTGGTGGAACCGTGAAGCACCGGAATAGATTGCCTAGAGAAGATGTGGACTCTCCATCACTGGAGAGGTCCAGGAAAAGGTTTGACAGCCACTGGTCAGGGATGATCTAAGTCATAATTGCCTATGGTTTACTATGGATATTGCCCGTGCTTCTGGGCTTTGCTAGTTGCCTTATAGGGCAGGAAAGGAATTCCACCCCTCCTTTCACCAGACCTTTTTTGCTATGTGTGCCAGGTGTGTATGTGTATATTTTTATAAGCCTCAGAGGCATTGGATGTTAACTGCAACTAAGGCTGGGGATTTTGACCAGGGTGTGCCAATGCTCCTGCTGGGACTTAAAGCTGAAGATTCCTGGCTAAAAAATCTTGCCCCTCTGCTCAGACCAATCACCACATTTGGAGTCAGGAAGGAATTTTACCCCATAGTCAGACTGGTAAGGACTGTGGGTGGTCCTTTCTTCTGTAGTGGGGGGGGGAATGGTGGGTGGATGGTCCTCTTCCTTGGTTCTCTTAAGCATATCTTAACAATCATTGCAGCAGCAGAACACTGTCTGCCATTGTCCTCCTGCTTTACCTATGTTAGGGTGTTATGTCTTGAGGTTATGTGTCATAGTTGACTGTGCAGTCTTCCTAATAGGTTACACAATGGATGTGTATAGGAATGCTTGAGATGGGGATGATCCTGCCTCAGGCTGGGGTTTGGCCTAGATGACATGTGGAAGTCCCTTCCAGCCCTGCTTCTCTATGATTCTCTGAGATAACAGGATCTCATGTCTAACTACTGAGAGTCAACCTATGATAATATGGTTCTGAGAAATTGTTTCATAGTAAAACTTTAATACTGGAAATAGAAGTATGAGAAACAGGAGCAGTAGCACTTGCAGAGTCTAACTTGTACAATCCCCCCCATTGCAACTTTAGAACAGATTTCAGGTATGCACCTAAATAAAATACTTAGCACCCCAAATTAACAGAAATCAGTATTTTTCCGTGCTTCAAGTTAATGTAGCCTACTGAAAGCCTCTGAGTGTGTTTAATTAACTTAAGTATGCTTTGAATTAGGCACCTACATTATACATGTAATGACATGAGTAGGGAAGTACTTCTGCAAAAGAAACTATAAACCTAAAGGGATGCTTTTAACTTAGCACACCATACATTCAGCTGTTGTTCTCCTAGCATTAGTGGAAATGAATACCTGTTGATTGGTATCATGTATTCCATACTTCATTGGAATAAGAACTATAGACAGCAACCTCTGCCTGTGAGGCTACAACACAGTTGGGCTGTGCGAAACATCACCGTTTTGTTTTGACTTCTGTTTCACTGTTTCAAAGGCATAGTATTTCATTTAATCATTTTGTTTCATTTCAAAGCACTGTTCCATTTTGTTTCATCAAAACTTTTGCTGATTCAACATGTTTTGACATATGGCCCATAGACTATAATGGGGAATCATGAAAATGCCTATAATGTTGTCATTTCTAGGCTGATTTGGATGAAAATTGTGGTGATGGTAGCCCCTTCTGAGGGCATGAAGCCTGTCAAGTTTTAAGGAGTTAGGTGCGGGGGTCCTGGGTCTGTGCACGGGATGACAGGAGGCTGCTGTGGCTCTCCCCTGCTTCCTGCCACTTGCTTGCTTTGAAACTCAAATCATTTCAAAACTTTCAAAATGTTTTGAGTGCCCTCATTTAATTTTGCAGCTGTTTCAAAGCCTTTCATTTTGTTTCAATTTCACTGTTTCAAGCGCAAAACACGTCGAAACAGCTTCAAAACAAAATGTTGGTCAAAATTTTGCACAGTTCTACAACACAGCTGGAAGGAAATATTTTTATACCCACACAAATATGCAGGTTCAAGTGTAAACATTATCACTCAGCTTATGATTAAAGGATAAAGTTATAGAAAAAACTTTATGGTTATAGAAAAAATCTGCAGGTTGTCAAGTCATCCATTTTTGCATCTTGGGACAAATATTATTCTGCTGTTACATATTTCATACAATGAAAAAGTAAACTAGATACTTATAAGTCATACCAGTAAACTGGAATTTGGAAATGGAAGTTTTCCAGCATGAGAAAATGTAAGTGTATCCAAAAACTTACTTGTAAATGTCCTTTGAAAATTTCAAGTCTCCTTCAGAGTGAGCAAAATGAAAATGTTTTTCTTTCTTTTTTTAAAAGCAGCAGATATGAAAGATAACAGTAAAAAAGAAACAGTCAGATGCAAAATGTATGTCCCTGCTATAGAATTATATCAGTTGGTATAAAAGTGTTATAGAAGTGTTATTTCCTAGCAAACAATACTGAACTTTTTCTTGGCAGTCACTTCTAGCCTCAGAATCCAGAAACCCCTTCCTTCCTGGATCATGGTAAGAACAGGGTTGTCTGCATTGCCCTCAAGAGGATCATAACATTTGGAGTTCTGTATTAAGACAATGATTATAATCAAATCTCATTCTTCTGAGTTTCAGCTGTTCACCCACAGAGGTCAGGAAAGATTTTTCCCCTCAGTGCAGAACTAACTGTATTCTGTTTCCTTTCTCTCTCTCTCCCTCCCTTTTGCTAAAGATTCATAGACTGGCCATAGCCAGGAGATGGACTGTTAAACAGGGTAAGCAAGTGTTCTCTTATAGCGTTTATATACGGGCTCTGGGAGCAGGGGCGATTTAATTAGAGTGGCTCTGAGAGGCTGCTGGAATTAAAGCTGCTCTAATTAAAGCGCACGGAGCATCACGTGTATCAGTGTCCCTGGCTTGAAAAATGGTGGTGGGGATGCTTTAGTTAAAGTTCGTCAAACGAGCTTTAATTAAAGTGCCCCTGCTGCCATTTTGCAGCATGGGGGCAATGATACATGTGATGCTGGAGTCTGCTGGAGTGCGGTAATTACCATGGTCCAGCATACTCAGTTAATTGTGTCTGCTCTGACGTTCTGTAATTACAGTGCTTCAAAGCAGCCTCACTGCACATGTATAGGCACTCTTCATGCCAGTCTGGTGTATCTTACTCACATCTCCGGGGTCAGATTTGGACTAGGGGGCTGATATGGAACTAAATTACTAGTTTTGGACTACAGGGGGAGTTTCCTCCATACTGGAATTTTTTTTTTTTTAATTTTTCTGCCTTCTATAGAATAAGAAGTGGTTCACCTATTGGGATTATAGAAACATCAGATTGAAGGGGACTTCCTGGATCACTGAGTCCAATCTCTCCATCTCACTTCTCCTTTTGCAGAGAACTATATTGTATTTTCCTTTTCACAAATTTATCAAATGCCATGTTAAAACTATTTTAGATTTTGTCCCAATCCCTCCTAATCTTCTGGATATATCTCACCTAATTTGTTTCCTGTCTTGGGTACTGGTGGTACCTTGATCTCTCTGTTGCTCACAGTACAGTTTCTTGACTACTGAAATGCTTCAGCCTAGTCTTTGGACTACTATACCTGGGTACAGGACTTTCACATTAGGGGATATTTAGAATTTCAGAATCTTGTGCTGAATGCTGGACTTAAAATCCTTCTAAATACTGGCCATATTCACAATGTATATGTTGCATAGGATGTCCCACCACTAGTGTAAAGGTACAATAATACTTAAAAAGGTATTTTCTTTCTATTCTATATTTTTTCAGATTCTTACTGTTTATGTTTCTTATGCTATTCTTAATCAGGAAAGATTTTTTTTCTAGCAAGTGTGAAGAAAACCAATTGAGTATCTTTCTCTGTGGAAAATCAAGTCTTCTTTTGGCATGTGGATGTCCATTGACCAGGGACTGGAAATGGGAAGTGGAAAACTCAGACCAGTCTTTCATATGCTAGTCACAGCATTTGGAAGATGTGCTAAACAGACAATTACATCTTCTTAATGAAGATTACGTTCCACAGGGGTTAAACTGCAGAAATCTGCATCAAGCCTATGGCCTTGTACATGCACAGGTGAATCATTACAGGCAATATTTTTCAGTGGAAGTTTCTATGTCATTTGTCACATTATGAATACCCTTTCAGAGAGATAGCCTACTATGAGATGGGAACATTTTTCATCACTAGCTAAAGAAAAATAATTCCTTGGAGTTGTTCTTCATGTATCCGGAGAACTGTAAACTAACCAAGGGCAAATTAGGGATTGCTGAAATGTAACACAATGAAAGGAAATCCCAACCTAATCAGAATCTCCAAATGGAAAGAATTATGCATACAATCTAATCTGTTTCACCTCTCTCTTGAGTGAATCTGTATATTCCTGAGCTGTATAGAAAGAACTGAAAAAACTGTCAGAAGAATTCATTATAAGTACATACAGTGTACTAAATCTTGGAAAGCATGAAAAATGTACCCAGCTTTTCAAATTCAGTGAAGGATAAGTTGATTTTTAATAAACTTCTTTTAAGAATATGCAGGGTGCATCTACACATGCATTTACCCCAACCTAAATTTATTTTTGTGTAAACTAAGCCAGAGTAAGGGTTTTTGGGTAGGCATCTATCTATACATGAGAGGATTAGGGAGCACATTTCCACCCAGTTCCCTGCAGCCCTGCAATGGACCCTTGCACCCACTGGAGGGAGTTCCCCCTGGGTGCTAGCCCAGTGGCTGGCAGGGAGGACCAGGCCAGGTGACAGCTGTCTCCTGGCCAGGGGGGAGGGGGAGGAGGGGCAGGGCTGTTTGCAGCTTGGACAGGGACAATGTCCCTCTGCCCCAGCAGCAGGGTACTTGAAAAGAGCTGCAGGAGACAGGCAGATTCCAGGCCCCTCCCCCAATTCACCAGTGGAGCAACTAGCTCTCTGCTAGCTGCCCCAACAGCAGATCAGTGTAGGGGGTGGGACATACCCACTCCTACAGCTTTTTCCAAGCCCCGTGCCTTGATCACCCAATTACAGCATGGGGCTGGGACCTACCTCTGACCAAGATAGTTCCTGGCCAGCCTTGGGATGTGCTGGGAAGTCTGCATTTGCAGCCTGGAGCTGGCTGGGGGCTGCCCAAAACAAGACAGTCCCCAGCCACCTGCAGGCTGCATGTACTTCCCTGTGCAGCCTGGGGCTGGCGGAACTGTCCCAGTCAGGGGCAGGTTCTAGCCAGCTCCAGACTGGGCGGGGAACTGTCCCCATTGAGGGAGCTCTCAGCTCCTGCTCCACAATCACAATTGTGATCAGGATAAGGGCTGAAGAACTTTTTTCCAGTCCCAGCTCTGTGATTGCAGAGTAGGGGCTAGAAACAAGCTCCCAGTCCTCACTCTGCAAATGTGATCAGGGAGTAGAAGGCTGGAAGCTCCCTGCTGCTAGATTAGGAGTATATTGTCTCTTCCTGGACATGCAGGGCAGGAGCTGAAGAGCTTGTTCCCCACCCAGCTCCATGAGCATAAGGATAAGGATGTCTCAGTCCCCTCTCCACAATCGAAATCTGGGCTTGGAGCTCCCTGCTGCCAGGGCAGGGGAGACATATTCCATACCTGGGCTCTTGTGGTGGAGCCCACCCCAGCAGCAGGCAGCTCCTGGAGGCAGGAGGTGGGAGCTATCTCCTGCCCTCCGGTGGATGGCTGACTGGGAGCAGATTTTGCTCCTGGTCAGGCATCTGCACAAATGCTACAGTGCCATTATTAATCCCAAGTAAATTTGGTACTTGCATTTCCAGGTAGCAAATTTACTTGGGATTGGTGAGGTTTGCTGTGAAGTAACCATGTGCCTGTGTAGATTCACATACTTACTTTGCAGTAAACTATACTAATGCAAAATTAAGCAGCTTGTGTAGACATGCCCATGTATGAATGACTCGTACCCCTGGCAGCTGCGGGGGCACAGTGGCAACAGAAGCAGTGGGAGCGTGGTTGTAGCAAGCGGGGGAGCTCCTGCAGCTGCTGCCGACAATGTCAGCGGTGGGGGGTTGGAAAGCGCCAACCAAGGATCAGTGATCACCCACAGCCACTGCAGGAAGCATCAGCAGTGGCCAGCAGGGATTGTGGACCACCTGCAGATGCCGCCAACAGTGTCAGCAGTGCCTTTTTGTAAGGGGTGCACTGCCACGCTCAGAGGGTGCACGTGTACCCGCGTGTACCCCCTATGTGTTGCCCCTGTGCCCATGGAGACATAAAGTTAACTTCTGCTTTTGCTTACATTACTAAATCCAGGGTAACTGCATTAACTTTACTGCCAACTTCACAAAAGAGTCCAGAGGAGAGCCACACGCATGATCAGAGGTCAGGAAAACAGATCTTACGATGACAGGCTGAGAGCCATGGGACTCTTTAGCCTGGAAAAGCGTAGGCTCAGGGGTGATCTGATGGCCACCTATAAGTTTATCAGGGGTGACCACCAGGATCTGGGGGAACGTCTGTTCACCAGAGCGCCCCAAGGGATGACGAGGTCGAATGGTCACAAACTCCTGCAAGACCGTTTTAGGCTGGACATAAGGAAGAATTTCTTTACTGTCCGAGCCCCCAAGGTCTGGAACAGTCTGCCAGCGGAGGTGGTTCAAGCACCTACATTGAACACCTTCAAGAGTAAATTGGATGCTTATCTTGCTGGGATCCTATGACCCCAGCTGACTTCCTGCCCTTTGGGCAGGGGGCTGGACTCGATGATCTCCCGAGGTCCCTTCCAGCCCTAATGTCTATGAAATCTATGAAAATGAAAGGACAAAATTTAGTTCTTATTTTAAAGGGACATAAAGTTTGATTTGTTTGAAGGGAGGTGAACCCACTTACACCAACAATGAATTCAGCAGTTTGTCTTTTACTTTCTCTCTACTTCATATTTGTTAGCAAACACAATGGGCTAGTTTGACCACTTAAACTGAGTACCATTTTACCACACCAGTAGTCCCAATGATTTCAGTGTAACTAAATGCAGAGAACGTGTTTCTCGGTGTGAAACATAGTGTGAAATTGGGATCAGTATTAAGATGCCCAACAATCATAAGATAAACCTAAAGCATGTAACAATCATTTTTTTAACATATTTAATCTTTGTCATATTTTGAATAGTGTATGGCATTTATAGAGGCGTGATTGGAATTGCCATTTTAGTTACACTAGTAGTCTGTCTTTGACAATAACCAGTAGCAGATTCTTCAGAGGAAGATAAGAGAACTTCCATCCTAGTGCTCCCAGAGGGAGTTTTTTTATTTGGACTTCTTGTAGGTTCTTGTCAAGAAGCATGTGTGTTTACATTTCCTAGACATTTTCTACTAATGAAAATATAGATGTTTTCAGTATGCTTATATATGCCTATGAAAACAACACAATAAAATGTTATATTTAATGAAGGAATACTTAATAGGAGTCAATCAGCTTCTTCATTCCTGGTTTGCCTACTATTCCCATACTATGACAAGAATGGTTGTTTTTGAATGCTTGAGCATGAAGCCATTACTAGAGAGAATCACTGTGGGGATGAAGAGTGGACATTCATCTCTCTAACTGTGATGCAGTCCCATATTTCAGAAAAGAAGGAGATTTGGTATTGTTTTAAGTTAAAGCACTCAGCCAAGGAAATGACAAGAAGGAAATAGTTCCTCTGTCTCAGGAACCATGTGGTGCTCCAAGATAAGACAAACAGTTGCTAATTTGAGTGTCCAAGCAGGAAATGATACTCTAATTTCCTTTTAGGCAAGCAAAACAGTGTGACCGGCTGTGTAAAAGCATTTCTTCTGCTGCTACACCTCAGATGTTCTGAAATTAAGTGCTCCATTGTGGACATACTAGTATTGCAAATACTGTTTTGGATGTTATGGATAAACAGGGTACTAGTTCTGACATCGAATGGCCACCAAAATTTTGGGGTAAGGATTTTGAGATTTTTTTACATATTAGAAAGGGGAATGGGAATTCTGAAATATTACATTAATTACTTTAAAAAGTGACATCTAAGCTTACTTGGGACACTTTCTAGCATTTCAATAGAAACATAGTAGTACAGAATACTTCAATATTTATTGTGTTGCAAAACAGAAGTATATTTCAAATGCATATTGCTGGAGGATTAAGATAATTTCTTAATGAATTCACCCAAGGACTAATCCAAAATTCCTTATTGAAGTCAGTGAGAGTTTTGTCCATTGATAGTCATACAGCTTCAGATAAAGTGCCTAATCTCAATGATTTCATAGAACAATTCAATTAAGGTAAGTAGGATTTAGTTAATTTTCAGATGATCCAGTATATCAATCCCAAAATAATCCCAGTAGTAGCTGTGGAGCAATCTTTATTCCAAATTGTTCTATTATTTGACTTGTTTTCTTTTAGATGTGTGTCATATACACTGTATTTACCTATTGTATGTGTGTCATAACAAGAGACTTTTACAGGAATCCTTGAAATATATAAAGTTACATACTGGTTTATACTGGTGAAGCATGAGTCTGTTGTGGGAGAACTTTTAAGGGAGTTCCTTCATTTCTTCTCGTGTGAGCAGGAAAAAGACTATACCATGCAAATTCTGATTCTTTCAGTAACACATACTTCCCTGCTTGATTAGGATGAATAAGACACTTCACCTCTGTGTCTCAGTTTCTTCTTCTGTAAAATGGGGACAATACTAATTGGATTTGTAAAACATTTTGAGATTGGCAGGGGAAAAAGGCTATATTGGAGCTGAATATTATTATATTTTTATAAAATACATTCTCTGTGCTTAAAGCAGTGTTAGCTGGTCTTGGAAACATAGGTGAATACTAGTTTTGAAATGTAAACTCCATGTGTTTTTAATTTAGCTAGTTCCAAACAAAAGTGGTTTCATAGAGTTAGATCTGTGAGAAACCTGGAGTAAAGGGTAAAATTTTGAGGGGCAGGGCTTGTCACAGGGATATATATGCCTACTCATCAGAAAGTTCACGAGAAGGACAAAGTTATTTGAGACTCTGAGAATTAATTAGCCATTTTCTAACTCAACAGTGCAGTGGTGTGGTTCTCTTTATGGGTCCTTCATCTGCATTCAGGGTTGGGCATCTATTTCCCTTTTTATACCTGTTGCTGACAGCAATAACTGTATTGACATTACTTCTATGCTCACATTACTTCTAGGTGTATTTCTGGGCTTGCCAAACCTATGCTTTTCCCATATTCTGACTGTATAGAGCAGAACCTGCACAAGTTTCCATAATATGGGGAGAGTCAGCATTAATTATCACTCCTATGGGTTGCCAAGGAATAATATCCTATGGGTTGCCAAGGAATAATATACATACCCATGACCGCTTCTACTTGGCAGAGCTGTCATAGTGTCCCTATTGTGAACTGACCAGTCTTCTCATGCATGGGCTTTCTTTGTTGCAAAGGCCTCTTTGGCTTTCTTTTCTTTTCCCTGGCAATTTTTGGCACGTTGCAGTAGGGTTTCCATTTCTTTCTTCCCAAATGTAATATATGGGAAGTGAGGAAAAGGAAAGGAAATAGTATGATCCAATATTTTTTTGGAATCCTTGAAGGGCACTGCTTTTTATTTTCAGCATACTTAAAGCTAAATATCATGAATTAAAAATAATGAACAATGAGAAAACATTTAATATATCTGCCTTTTCATATCATATCATGTAATGTATCTGTTCTCTAAAGCCTAATTTTATGAATATGCTCTTTTACATTCTGTTTCTCCCTTTCTTTCTTTTTAGGACCCTGTTTCTTGGGACACTGAACAAGTGTTTTATCTGAGATCATATTACTATAGCATATTAAAAGTTATATCATATTCTGAGTGGTTGTACAGTAATGGTTATTATAATCTCAGCCCACCCTAGACAGGGCTGTAGCTAGCTATGCCCCCACACCCCTAGACAATGACCCCAGCACTGCTGCTCACATGTTTGTGAGGACATGTAGTCACAACATCCAGAACCCATGATCATGTGCCTACCACATCATGTGCCTACCACTGCCTTCTAGCACTGCATGTGCCCCTGGCACAGTGGGGCAAGCCAGGCCTGACACTGGTGGCAGGAGGAGGGAGGCATGGAGAACTGAGCCTGGTAGAGGGTGCTGCTTCTGCTGCTGGATCTACACCTGCCACTGGATCTGCAGCATTGAACTGGCCTTGTTGCAGTACTGGGCCTGGGACTAAGAAGCAGCTGACTGTCTGTCCCAGTTTTTGCACCACTCAAGAATCTTGAACTAGCTCTTGTGCAGAGCTGAGGTTGGCAATCAGCTGATTGTTAGTCCTAGACTTCACACCACACCAAGTCCTAAACTTGTCTTATCTCTGTGGAGTAGGCCAATGATAGCTAAACAGGTGTTACTTAATATGATCTGGAAATACTCCTCCCATGAAAAAAATGTCACTGTGAATCATAGTATCATAGAAAATTAAGACTGGAACAGCCCTTAGGAGGCCATCTAGTCCAACACCCTGCTTAAAACAGAACCACTCCCAACTATATCATCACAGGCAAGGCTTTGTTTAGCTGGGTCCTAACAACCTCCAAGAATGGAAATCCAATGACCTCTCTGTGTGGCCTATTCCAGTGCTTTACTATCCTCCTAGTGAAAAGGTTTTTCCTAAACTATCCTAAACTTCTCTTGCTGCAGCTTGACCCCATTGCTCCTTGTTCTGCCATCTGCCACCACTGAGAACAGTCCAGCTTCATCCTCTGCACCCCCCTTCAGGGAGTTGAAGCCTGCTATCAAATCCCCTCTCAGTCCTCTCTTCCTCTGGGCTAAATAGGCCCAGTTTCCTCAGCCTCTCCTCAGAAGTCATGTGCCCCATCTCCTGAACCATTTTTGTTGCCTTCCACTGGACTCTCTCCAAGTTGTCCACATCCTTTCTGTAGTGGGGGCCCAAAACTAGACACAGTATTTGCCTTTGTATGTTATGATAGGATCTTGCTTGTGTTTTACTGCTTGAGCATGTGAATCCTTGAATGTTAAATTAAGTTAATTTGTCCTGAGTGCAATGAATGACACGGCCCTTAAACATATGTGTTTATATTTCCTAGGTATTTTATACTAATATCAATACAGGGTTCCCTCACTTTATGCAGGTTCTGAATGTGCAAGTTCGCTCTTATGTGATGACCATTTCTATACCAATAATTTATTATATGGGAGGTAAATGCGCTCTTATGCAATCAGTGTGGTGGAAGCCTGCTGTCAGCTGCTTTGTGTGGTGCATTGTGGGAGTGACACACACCAAAATATAGTCTCCTGTGTGGATCGGTGCTCCTCGGTTGTTGTCTGCGACACGTGTTTTTGTAGTTGCCATCCCCATTATGGTTACATTCATCACCACCCTGTACTTGGGTGTACCGTCTGCTGTTGGTGAGTACCAAAATTGTCTTGTAAAAGTGGCAAAAATGGGTTTGGGAGTCAGTACAGTGGAGGTCTTGGAACTTATCCCTATTAGTTACATTGTAAAGTGGGTTCCCTTAATGCAAATTCAAGTTATGCACCATTTTCCAGGAACACAAGTACAGCATAAAGCAAGGGAAACATGTACCTTAAACAGCCAGATAGTGTTATGAGCTCTAGCAAATTATATAAGCCCTGATGTCCACATGTTTCTTTTCTTTTGTTATGTATCCTATTGCGTTCAGGATGGTGTCACATGTTCAACTTAACACTTATTAAGTGAAGTTAAAATGAGAGCAGACTTGTGTTTAAGAAGTTCAGCATATATTAAGTGCCATCTTGGCATTGCAAAGTTGTTCCTTTTCAGGCAAGGGCTATATCCTAAAATATACTAATAACTAAGTCACAACAGTCCAAGGGTTTGCAACTGTTACAATTGACCCTGTGACACCACTCTCAATCTGGTTGCCAATATGCAAACTTAGACATGTGTGTTTGCTGACCAGGTACTTGCTTTGTGAGGAAAATATTAAATACTGTAAAAATTGTTGAAAGAATTATTCAACATTGTCATTACTCTCTTATGATTTTATAAATTATTTATTATTGTCTAATGGTTGATACCGTGTTCTAGAAGAACTACAGGCATCTTGTTTTCTGAAACTCTTGACTTTTCCCCTGATAGCTTAACACAATAGCTCTTTCAAAATAACCTTAAGAATTTTAAAACAATGAACAAAGTAAGGTCTCCACTCTGAAACAGTGCTTGTTTATATTTGATAAGATAATATTATTTTCACATATGGTCCATGCCATACAATTATATTAATAGTTATCATAAGCAAAGTCATGAAACTTAGAAGCACAACTTTGTTTAAGTCATGTTATATAAATTGCATTAGTGATCTCAGTCCACTTTCTGTTGTACAATTGTGCATGTCATGAAAAAAGACTTTTTGACAAATCCCACAGATTAGTATGATTAGAGGCCAAAGACTGAATAAACCTAACTACTCTTTATCATCACATTGGTAGGGGAATGTGAAAGGAGATTTTGCCACTGCTAATTGTGCGTATTCTGGAGGTCTTATCCTCCATTGTCTGCATACGGAATCTTTTTTAAACATCTTTAAAAAGTGCAAATAGGCTGGGGAAAAAGGAACAGGCATCAAAGCAAATAAAATAAATTGTAAACAAAACATCTAAAGGAATAAACTGTAGGCTTAAATTCATGAATATTTATTTTAACTATTTTAATCTCCTCTCTTGTTTTATACTTTTAGGAGATTTATGATAGAGGTTATGGTCATGTCACCAAATATCCCTTGTTCAGTAGGTGATATGTTGTCTTCCTGCTACCTAGAGTTAGCAAAGTTATTCTCATGTCTGGCAGTTCTATTCCTTACTTTCCAAATACCCACATTTTATTAAAAATGTATCAAGAGTGCTTCTCAAATGCATACGTTGTCTCAGAGAACTTGGCTGGACTGATATTCTATGAAGGAAGGCTCTCTCTATTAACACCCATTCCTTTTTCCATGTATTTATGAAATGTTGCTATCTCTAGTAACTTTGATCTTGCCTTGGGAAGCCACAAGGTGATGTTCTGGCAAAGGGTGGGAATATAAGTTATGGAATCCAATACCTGGTGCAGTACAGTATTACTGGAGTCACATGGACCTGTGGGTGGAGAATCTGAAATGATGATTTCATTGGCGACTTCAACTGGAGTTTATCTGAATAAGGACAGAGTATAATGTAAATAAGAGTCTCAAGGTTTGGCACCCAGACAGCTAACACTACCTTCACTTTTTATTATTTTTTTTTTACCATTTTAATATATTCTTTATTGAGTTAATTTTGATTTGTAGGTGAGAAGTGAAACAGACTGAAAGAGATGCTCATGTTTTTACCGTGGGAGGGAAAATGACATTTCTGCAATTATTAGAAGACATGCATTCAGTTACAATCTGATTAAACACAATAAAGGACTTTGAGAAAAATTCCGTTCATGCAGTGTAGATGGTAATATATTTTCAGATTAGGAAATTTAATTTAAATAGTACTTTTGATCAATACCATTGGAGAACAGGGGAGAATAAATGTAAGCAGTTATTAATCATGACCAACTTGGATCCCTAGACTCTTTGTGCAGTCATGATTAAATCAAGCATTGCTTTCTTTTAAAAAATATAACATGGCAATTTATTAACCTTTAAAAGTATTTTTCCCTAGGGTCAGAATCCAGGCAGTCATTTACACAGTACATGAGGGATAATGCTAAGTATCAGTTTGCTTCTCAAATCTTAGGTTTGGTATTTACTATAAACATTACTGATTCTAGAGCTACAAGCATAGCTTGAGCTTGCCTTCTACATCAAATGCACACTAATAGCCTGAAAACAGAGGTCCAGATTTTGTCCTTTGTTACATCCTAAAGAATTAAAGCATATGGGCCAAATCCTACTCTTCCAAGCATGTATGTAAGCAGATGTAAAGGCCTAAGTGTGATCCTGTTCCAACTTGAGTTGCTGTACATTCATTAATGAATCTGTTCTTGTCTGTACCTTAGCTTTAAAAATAAGTCACAAAGAAGCAGTGAAGAAGAAGAGAGACCACCCATCTGTAGCATTAACAGTTTTTCAGGAACTTTATCAGAGTGGAATAGGATTGCTTACTTTTAGGGTCTGAAATACTACTTCTGGACAGCAAGCTTGACGTGAAAGGCTATAGAATTATGGAATGTGTCGATGCCTTTCCGGTGTGTACCTGCCACCGTGGTATCATGGCAATAGGTCCTGGGTCATCTTCCTCCAGGATTCTCTTGGAAGGTCATAGTGATAGTGAGTAGCACTGTCCCCAACTGTTTCCCTCTCTTTCCGAGTGTCTCCCCCCTACTTCTCGTGTATCTTTCACATCTCTTTTCTCTCAGACTTCATTTTCTGGACACACTTTCACTCACTTCTCTGCTTTCTCACTTCCATATCCTTGCTTGATGAGTTGTCCTCCTCCATTACAGCTTCAGCAGTACAAAAGAACCTTCCAAAAACATATCGGGGGGTTGAACATTCACGGTGCACATGTAAGAGCATAGGTTGAAATAGCAATAATAGCTTTAACCCCAGCATTTCCCCCCTAGATCTGGAGTTGTTCTGCACTGGGCAAGACCCCTGATATAAGTCACAGCAGCCTGAGGGTTCCACTGTTCTGCCAGGTCAGAATTGCTGGAAGTAAATGAGCTCCAGATATCATTCCTATGCTAGCAGCTACAAGGAAGAGAGGATGGGGCATAAACCCCACTGCAAACACTTCACACCACCAAAGATTTTGTTTGAGAAGAAATTTTCAGAGGGCTGGTAAAGAAGACTACACGGGAGCTTTGTATTACTGGAATAGAACAAAGCAGCTGAAGTACACCACAGACTTAGCACCTCAGACTCCAGGTGCAGTGTCACCCTTAGTGGCCTTATTTCCCAAAACAGCATTACTATTTTTGTTTTTAAAGAATTTAGTGCCAGAATGCCTGTTCTGATGGTATTTTAATTAGTGGAGATGAGCCAAGACTCCTGATGCAGGATCACCTTTCTCCAGGCAGGATGGCTTAATAACTTAATGGCATTTGCTTGCACAATCATTTTCTTCTTGGCACTTTCTGCAACACTTACTGTGATTTGGAAAATCCCCCAAATTAAAAAATGTTAACATTCTGCAACATCAATGCAGGAGTCAAGATGGATCCCATTCCCATAGTATCTCTGGGCTAGCTTGTGACTGACCAAGTGTACAGAAGAGATGTGAGGAAGGGAACCAGGAACATTTGTTTCCTTTGTGATCCCTGAATGAAGGAGTGAGACCACTTCAGTCCTTACAGACTCTGAAAGAGACCCAGGAGAAAAGGGATATGGCCTTACAGTAGAGTAATTTAGCTATGTCATACTAATTCTAAGGAACAATTCCCTCCCTTCCACCCCTTCACCCTCAGGACAGAAGGACTCTTCAGTGCTGACATCATGAGCCAGAGGCTAGTATTTCTGATGATTACTGATGATTGGTTAAGCTTCTATTAACTTAGAGCAGGGGTGTCAAACGTATGCCTACAGGCTGGATCTGATCTGTGGAGCTGTATGGTCTAGCTTGTGGGTCTCTGGACTGAGCCCATATGCATGGCACATGGACCGGACTCAGCACTGTGCAGCCTGCACACAGGACATGGACTGCATGTGGTGCTCCACCAGATCAGTCCTGGGCACTGGCTCTGAGGCCATTCTATATTGGGCTGCACCAGAGCCAATATGCAAGGCCAGCCCAGCAGGGTGCCACATGTAGTGCCTGCTCCATCCTTGTCTCCTGCTCTGTGTGCAGCACATGTGGCCTGCTCAGTCTGCATGTTGTACTTGCTGGCCCTGGGGCTTGTTGTACACACGGCATGCAGGACTGGCACAGGACCTGTGCTGCCCTCTGTACATGGGCTAGACCTAGCACTGCATGCAGCTCAAGAGATTTGTATAATCAAATACTAAATAAATATACAGTAACAGGAGTTTCTGCTACTGTGCAGTATTATTAGGCTACAGTACAGTGTCTCTTGTGTAGATGTGCCCAGTTTGCATTTAAATCATATAGCATGTAAACTCTAGATGAAACAAATCCAGTAAGGAACAGAAATAAGTATCAGGCAGAATTTATTATCTGAATAAAAAGAAATCATAAATAAGAAGGTCAAGAAAGGTCCTATTAAAAAGCATTAGTAAAGAAGGATTGTCTAATAGACTGATGACGAGAATGGAAATCATACTATCTACAGGTTCTCCTCCCAGCAATGTGTGTCAACATCTACAACATGCTACCAGTCATAGTGTGTAACATGTGCAATCTGCACAAGGACCAGAGTTCCCCCCTCAAATGACAGACTATGCACTTTGGGGAATCTGGATCATGATTATATCAAATAAAAGGTGCTTGTAAGTTTGCCTCATCCACCTAATGTGCACTTGGTGAAGATAAAGGCGAGATGAGGTCCTTCTCCTCTAACTAAGCAACATTACTTCATTTTTTCCTGCTGGCAGAATGAGTATAGATTCCAGTGTTAAGGATCCCATTTTAATAGTAAAATTAGAGAAAAACAGGACTGGAAGAGGTCCTATCTCAAGAAGTCATCGAGAAAGGTTGTGGAATCTCAGGGCACATCTACACATGAAATTAGCATGACACAATAAACTCTGGTGCACTTCATGCCAGAGTTTATTGGTCCTGGGTACAGTGTTTACACATGCTCCCAGGACTGCAGCACATTGAGCTGGGGTGGCACAGCCCCAGCTGACAGAGGTGCCAGGTGTTCAGCCTGCCAGCAGGGGACTGCTCCCTGACAGCTCAACATGCTGTGGAGGGGCTGGCTGGGGCATGAGGGTGCTACAGTATGGGACTAGATGGCAGGCAGTCCTGCACTGTAGCACCCTCATGCCCCAGCCAGCCCCATAACCTCCATCTACATGTGCACTGTGGCAGAGTAAATGACCCCAGAAGTGCCGGTGAGAAACCAGAAGTGCCGCCAGCAAAACCAGAAGTGCTGCCAGTGCTTCTCAGGTGGCATACTGGCTGCACTCCCCACTCCCTGGCTGGTGAGGGCCAATTTCAGGGAGGGCACATGCCCCATCCCCCATCCCCCCCTACACATCACCTATGGATAGAACAGTAGTTATATTGGGCAGCTAACCTATGGCAGAGTTAATTAGTTTATTCAGGTCTAAGAGTTCTGCACATATAGATGAAGGCATTTTACTGCAGAGCTAATTAATCATCTTAAAAGTAAGCATCTTGTGTAGATGGCCCCTCCATCACTAGAACTTTTTAAAGCAGGTTAGACTAACACTTGGATGAAATAATCTATACAGGGATGATCCTGCCTTGAGCAAAGGGTTGGAATAGATGACTTTCAGTCCAGGCCCCCTGCTGTTGGCAGAGGCATTTCTTTCTGAAAGATACCTTGCCCCTTTGAACTCTTCTGTACTGGTGCTATTTGAATTAGGAAGCACAGAGCCGAACTTGCATCAAGGTTTAGAACATCCTATTTCCCTTTTCAGTAAATAACTCAGACTGAACAATTTTTTGCATACTCAATGGAGGATTAAAAGACTTATCCTCTGTTAAAGTGAACTTAATGCTGAGTAGCTGCACTAGATAGAAACTTCCACTTATAATATTAGTGTTTCATGAATAGTCCTAGATGACATTTGATTGCATTGGATCCACTGATGTCTGGGCCAAATCAGAGGTCTGTAAATCAAAGGGGATGAATGATTGAAACACTAGGTTTGGATCTAAGTGCCTGTTTCACTACAAACTTCCTGTGTGACCTTGAAAAACTTAATTAATTTCCCTGTGCCTCTGGCCCCTATCTGCAAAAGGGGGATAATATATTTTTCTAGCTTGCAAAGATGTTGTGAGTGTACATGCATTAAATATTGTTAAAAGACTATGATAATTTCTAATGCATTACTACAAAGAATACATAATCAGAAAAAGAATCAATGGTATCTTTTTTCTTATGCATCTTATGCACAAAAATATGCAGCTGCATTAAATATATATATATATTATATATAATGTATATTAAATATGTATATATTATATATATATATAATATACATTAAATATATATATATATATATATATATATATATATATATATTAGGACCAGAAATAAAACCTAAATTTCACACCAATATACGTATTTTAATAATGCTATTAAAGCAACACCGAAGAAGCAGGAGGAGATACCTCAATTTTCCCCTCCACTTTATCAAACTAAATACAATGGACTTCTAAACCTTCCATCCAGTTCTTCAATGAAAAGTTGCATGGTGCCATGAGTCCCGTAGTGATATAATTTTTCCTATTTACTTAACAAAAGATTTAATTAGTAAGAGTAATTGTTTTTCATACTACTAAAAGATAGTTCCAATGTATTTGCATGTTGAGGTTGGGGTTCCTAAGATTATAAACTCCATTTGGACAGTCACCTCTTTGGGATAGGGACCACCTTTAATGTTGGCTGTGTTTAAAGTACCAGCACAATTTGTTAGGCTCTCCTTCTGCTTCTCTAATATGAATAACTATAATAGTAAAAGTAATGAAAACTAACTTTATTTAATGGAGATATGCGTATTCCCACACTCAGTGGTCTTGGTATAACATTTACTAGACGGCTTCTGAAACAAATTGTTTATTTGGATCTAATGCCAGTCTCTTGCTTTTTTTGTTAGAAGTGATATGATTAAATGCTAACACATAATGGAAAAAAAAAGTAAGAAACCTACATCCTGATCCTTGGATATAGCTGAGGAGTACACAATGGGGCCCTTGATTTAAAACTGAGGGAAGTGGGGAAATGCCAATATTATCAAAGAGTATAGCTGGAATTTTAATTTCTAAGACTATTAGAAATTGCAGTAAGAATATGGATGTAAATGAAAGGAAATTTAGAAAATGGAAAGACAGCATTAAGCTGTTATCATTGATGATTGCTGCATGTTAATGAAAAAGTTAGTGGTAACTCTCATTGCTTTATAAGACTTGAGGTATTCTTCAAACATATTGGAAATATTCACGTACCAAAAAAGGAAAAAGACAGGATTTACATTGTGATGTAATTCTAAAGGAAGTAATTACTCATTATCTTAACTACATTTCCAGAATATTAGATGTCTGTGTTCAGCAAATTGAGAATGAGTGATTTTTAAGCAATATGTCAATCAGATTTCTTATGTATTTGGCAGTGTTAATACAGGATGTTTTAGAGGTGGTGGCTTTTGTTGTCTTTCTGTGTTGCTATGGAGTACCTGAAGCAGCTTGGCACCAAATCCTGTATTGTGTTTGTTAATTTTGCAAGGTCATGTACATTGGTGACCACCCAACAACTGCAGGAAACTGGAACTTCCTCTGAATTCACTCGTAAACATGAGTAGAACCATACGTCAAATTTAAACAAGCTGTCTGAAACCAGGCACATTTCCCTGGGAGGAGCAGTTGTGTTTCAGCTATGTTATTGTGTTTTCTCTTCTGGCTAACTCCCTTTTTGGAAGTATTATTGTATATCAAATGCTAGACTGGTATGATTTATATAAAATTTCAGCCAAAGTAGTCACACACCCTTTTTTGATGGGTCTATTTCTGATCTCACAATACTGGTTTTAAAATACACTAATTTCACTATCAGCTGACATGGGTAGGACATAGATAATGGACAGATACAATGGATTGCTAGGTATAATTCACGTAACAGAATGTAGATAAATTAGCAATTAATCCAGGTATGCAGAAAAGCAAGTGAATAAAATAAATGCAATGCTCACAGGAGTTAGTCCTTGCCGAGGGAAAATGGGTACATTCTCCTAGTTTTACTTTGCCCTTTTCTGGCAACCTCGAGGTAAACATAACACTGCTGTGGGGGGATGACAGCAACACCTCATTTAATGGGGAGATGTAAATGACTTTAGGTTTGTGTGCCTTGAGTCCAGAATCCTATAGGGGGATTTTTGGACACCTGGGCATCTGGATTTGGTTGGGGGCAAAAAGTGGGTAGACACACTACTTTTTTGCAATCCTGAGTTTTAGCTTACTCTATTTCTAGGTGTTTAAAGCTGCAGTGAATCCTCATAGGTGCATGTATTTACCTGAGCTGCTACTATGCAAGCTCAGTTGGTGTCACTATGTAATCATTCATTCTCTTCCAGTGTGTCAGTGGCCTTTTTGGGATTTCCAGGACCAAAAAATGTTGTAGACAATGAAATCTGGGCATATTGGCATCCTGAAAAGAATAGACTATATGTGTAAATCATCCTGCAAAAGTAGCCATGTCATATTTGGTCTGAGTTTGTTGTCTTCTATTTACTGCTGTTTCCCCAATGCTTTACAGTTGTCAACAGGGAAAACATTAATTTTAAGTAGTAGTGGAGGAGGGAAAGATTTAGAAAAAGTTTCTTTTTATATTGCTTTAATGATATAAAGGGTGTGCATGCTTCTTTGGCAGGTTAACCATTACTGAATTGATTGGGTCAGCGCTATTGTTTGTTCTCCCATCACATAGCTCCCCAAAGAGTCATAGCTTCTTAGTATTTGGGAAAGAGTTCTGAGCCAAGGATTCAATAAGTTTAGGAGGTCAAACTTATTTTTTTGTCCAAACACCCTGCAAGTGTGAGTGTGTCTATGCCGGCACAAGAGGAGGACCTTTGTTCTCTCTTCTCACAATAGAATAAGTTACATGAAGATGAATTCTAGGTTCAGAGGGTTTTCATATGAAAGTCTGGAAAGACTATAGCAACATTCAGAATCAGATCAGAATGATTCAATATATTATGAATCCAAAACTACTCTTTGGCTCCTCTTGCTCCATAGCTTTTTATTTTAAATCAGTTTGAAAAATAATACTTTGTATTTATAAAAAGCTTTCTACCAAAATGCCTCAAACCACTCAAAAATGCACTTAACAAAGAGCCCAAACACTAAGGAATTTGACCTGAGCATCTCCTTTAAATATTACTGCCCCTGTTTTATAGAACCTTATGCCCTTTACCTGAGAAAATGAAGAAAAAGAAGCTTAGATAACATTTTTAGAAGAGTTAACACTGACCCAGTATTCTACAGCTGCATTTTCCCTACATTGAGAAGAACTTGAAATTCCTACAGATGCCTAATTCAAATTATTTATTATAGAGAAAATGGTAGCCTTTATGTAGTAATGGTTGCAACAAATATTCTAACAGATTCCTAATAACTTTTAAGAAACAAACAAAAATCTTTACATCTTCAAAATACAAAAGCTAACTTTCAGGTAGGAGGCTTTTTTTGAAAATGATAACAAATAAAGTTCCAGCTATGGAGATTGAAAAATGATTAAGTATGGTTTTAGAAGTGGCCAATCATTCTTTTTGTTCCCATGTGCTGAAAACAGAAAAATTATAACTCAAGATCAATTTATTAAATAATATCCCTATAATCACCTGTGTAGATCCATGGAACAGATTGTGTGTGTGTGAGTGTGTGTGTGTGTGTGTGCGCGCGCGCATATCTGTATGTATACAAAGAAGGCATTATTGATTAATAATTCCTACATAATTTTCAGTGTCAGCAAAGCAAATGAAAACAATAATATCTACCAGATAAAATTTGGCATCGACTTCCATAGAAAGAAAGGTGGAGCACACTTGTGGTTTGCTCTTGTGGGGCAGGAAGCTAGTTTGTGGTATTTCTGACCCAGACATGTGGGCAAACTAGATTACCTTTGCTTCATTTATATGAGAGAGTCTTTAATCCATGCTATAATAAATATAACATGGAAAAGGGGAGGGGGGGGGTAGGATGCTTTTATGCTCTAGATGGAAAGTAACCACAATATGAAAGCAGAATTAAAGTTGCTTTCTTGAATCCTACTGAGCACTTCACATTTTCATAATTATTTAAAAGTTAACAAAGGACTCTGAGCATATTTGAATATTTAATTGGTGTTTCCCATTGTTTTTAATACTTTAAAAACTGTTTTATGCTATATACAGGCACTAATGATAATAATTCTCTGAAGTTACAACAGCATCTTTTATTTGATGGTCTCATAGAAGTTTAAATCTATTAATGATTTAAGCCTCACAACATAGAGTGGAGCACATATTCTTAGTTTCATTAATTAGAGAGGAAAATCCTGAAACAAGGAGGTAAAGTGTTTTGCTCAAGGTCACATGTAAAGGCTGAACAGAATGGAAAACAGAATCTAGATCTCCAAGATTATTTAATCACAGAAAACGGGTTTCTGCCTAGACTAGTGTAAATGTGAATTTACAGTCACAATCTAAAAAAATACACATCACATAGAAGAAGGTTGATTTTAGTCTATTTTACTTACTGGACTAGGTAGAACTAGTGTAGCAGAGAAATTTAAAATTCTTGGATGGAACTCAAAAGTTTTGGTAATACAGTATATGGATTGGGCTAGACTAAGATAGGGCTCCTTTTCCTGTTGCCATTGTGAAGTCAGTAATCACTGAAATCTACTGGCTGATAAAACAGAGGCAATTTTCAAGTAAAAACAAGAGGAGGATACACAGCCTGAAGAATAAGGGGAAAAGGAACAATCTGAGCTAGGAGTGGAAAACATAAGTGAATTCATTAAGGGAATATGTAGGATATTTTTTAACTGACAATGCAGAAGTTGCAGCCATTGGTTGAATTTTTTCTTGGCAACACTTCAAAAGTCATAGATTTCTAAGTTGAGAGGGACTGTTTTTGAGACACTTCTTGCATACTTTTAGGTAGAAACAGGATTTCCTTTAGCAACAGACAACACAAGTTGTAGAACTGTGGTAATATTAAGGATGTTTTAATTTTTTCATTTATTCTACAAGACTTTTAGTAGCCTGAAAATCTAGACTTTTGATCTATCATTGTATATTTTCTTTATTATAAGGCACTGCTGGCTACCTTGTGTGAACCCCTTTAAAATATCCTTCTTTATTTTTGGACTTTATGTTAATCACACTATTAAATAAAATCAGAAGGGATGCAGTATTACACCAAAACAACCATATCCACAGATTTTTTTACTGATTCATTTAAGTCCTTGCAGCATATGTACTACTCAGTCCAACTGATTTTATAGAATTGATACCAGTGCTTTGCCAGAGGGTTATAAGCTATGTGAGAGAGCAGAATCAAAACCATATATCTACATCTCAGTAGCTGTTAGGAAGGTATGCAAAAGCTCTGCAGTAACAAAGGTTTTATCCTGGCTTCCAAAAAACATTCTTTGAGGAGTCAGTTTTTCTGTGCTTAGTTTGTATATGATTGTGCTAACACTGGGGAATATGATGCATTTACCATAGATTTTTTTCCCTTTGGTCATTACCATTGCTTTGTCTTTATCATCCATTTTAATGCTGAACAGAGGTAAGTGGTGCTAATACTCTAGACCTCTTGGTTCAGAGATGATACCTTTTATTACACCAACTAAGAAATTGCAAAAAAAAAAAAGTCTTTTTCTGCAGGCTTTCGGGCTCACATGTTCTTTATCAGGCTCAGGGAAAATTAAAAATGGTAGAAGGTCCTCATAGGTGGACTTGGAGGTATTTAAAATGAGACTGGACAAACACCTGGCTGGGGTCATCTGACCCCAGCACTCTTTCCTGCCCAGGGCAGGAAGTCGGACTCAATGACCTCCTGTGGTCTCTTCCGACTGTAACATCTATGAAATCTATGAAATACACTTCATTTTTGCCCAAAGGAAGCTAAAGATGGTAGTCTGTTCCTCTGGGTCCATGAGAGAGAGATAAGTGAACATTATTACTTCTGACCAGGTTTTATGATTTTCAGAGCACATATCCTACTATTCCTTTCAGTGCATTATTACAGAAAAAGGCTGGTTGACACAAAACAAATGTACAGTTCAGATCCTGAGACCCAGCCTGAGTTCAGTGCAAACATTCACAGGATCAAAAAGCTTTTGTAAACAGCCCTTTCTGAAGTTTCTTTGCACTGGTGCCTTGTGGCCCTGTTCAAAAGAATTGCAAAGTTTGAGTGAGACACTAGGTCCTATGGGTATACGCCAAGGGGATCTGAAACGATCTCTGTTTTCAGATAATTAGCAAAGAGAGCACTGGTTACATTGTTTCCATTTATTTGAATTGTTGCTGTGAGATTTTTCTTGTGCTATCATGACTGAGCTGTTTTACTGACTGCCCAGATTTCAGTACAAATTTCCAGCAGAGGGCAGTCTTGTTACTAGCTGGGTGGCTCATTTGTTGAAGTAATTCTCTGTTCTTTTTAACAGAACTGCCTTCCTGATTTCAAGCATGCTGTTACCACCTTAATGGCCCTGGATTGGGATTCTGTAGTTACGCAATAAAATACCCTGTTTCCAGGAGCTTCGAGGAGTCCTTTAGGTGGAAGAGCTGTGGGCGTCTCTCCACTTAGCTCATGACCATCTTTGTCTGCTCCATGACACTCCGCAGCCCGTTTGTTTTCTGAATGTGACAATTATCAGTGCTGCAGACAATCACTTCTGTTCTTCTAACCATAACCATCCTATGACCTTTCTTAACATGTGCCATGACAAATATTGCAGCTGGTTCATTTTGCAAACCCACTGATTCACCCACCCTACTGAATCACGGACTGACTACAAATAATTAATAAGAGGTTGTTTTGACTTGGCAATTAGTGATAAAGATCAGGGAAGATAAGACAATAATTTTCACACTTGTCAGCTGTAGGGATATTGTTTCTACAAACTATACACAACAACAGTGTGTATGGCATGTAAGTTGGCTTGGCTTATCAAGCCAAGCTTCCAGTTTGAGCTCAACTTTCTTGGTATGAAACATCAAACTCAAGCAGATTTTTACTCATTAATTCTGCAATACTAGAAAGACATATTTAGTTTGTTGAACACTTGGTAGCTCCTTGTTTTCCTGAGACTGACTATGTTATGAACTTGGGGTGACAGACAGATATGAACCACACTTGGCGTATATATAAAGGACAAAGGGACTTAGATGTTACAATTCTGAGCATTCCCAGATGTAAAAGTAAGTTGCCTGGCTCTGGGAGTGAAATCCCATGTTATGTACACAACTTCCCATTACTTTAAAAGAGATGCCTTCATAGATGACTAGTTAGGTGCTTCGTAATGGGATTCACAGTGCCTAGCAAGCGGAGCGTGGATCAGCCTACCAACAAACAATGCACAGACTTGGACATCTGTGTGACTGTGATTTTCAGCCTGAAACCCACACATAGACTTAGGTACCTCTGGTATACTTTTAGGTTTGCAAGTTCATGCTTTTCTTTTAAAAGTTAGCTCTTGCACTCACTTAGGAAGTGAAAGACCTGGGTTCAAAGCTCTTCTCAGCATAAAGGCTAGGACAGACATTCAAAAAGCCTGAATTGATTCAATCTTTGCAGGCTAGTCTAACCTAGCTAGGCTGTTTTTGTAGTCTATTTAAATTTGTGGTTTAGGTATAGATGGAATTCATGTTTGGCTCACTACTCAGTGTTCTATGCTAAATTTCAATCACCTGCTCACATATGGATTTCCATATTGCAGTTTATTTCACCTAGCATTCATATGTGTATTTTTGGAAAAGACGTGTAATGAGGAGGACTGTTTGACTGGCCTGTCATCCAGATTTCTGAATACTTGTGAAAGTATCTGATCAAACACTTTTCACATCCTTAAAACACTGTGCAATTTGTGGATTGGAGAATGGGGGAAATGACTGCAAAATCATGTGCTTTGGTCAGATTTATCTCCTTAGCATGTGCTGACCCATTGCATGAAGTAAAAAATGTGTGCAGGAACAAGACCAAAAGGGAAGTGAAAGGGGAAGGGACAAAGATAATCCTTCTCCATCATGCAATACACTCTTCCTGATACATTCTCCTTTTCAGGACAAATGAATGAAGCAGCTTGCATGTGATGTGCTCTATAGCTCCTGCAGCTCATGTATCTCCTGCAGCTCACATAAAATAAAGTTTGCTTGCCTGGCATATAGTGCTTAGTTTTGTGTTTACTTGAAATGCAGCTGCTGTCAGATTTTAGGAGAGTGGGGAAAATCACTTTGTTGCTTCAGAGAATAGAAGGCTTGTATTAATATGAAAAACTCTCTGTGGCAGGCTATGTGCTTGCATTCAGAGCAAGGGCTCTCCTGTCTGATTCTTGAGCTAACATTAAGATAAGTTTGCTTAAGTATTCCTTCTTTTAATTGAATAACCATAAGAGATACTGATGTTCAGCATAGGTAGATTAGTATGTCCATCAGGAGTAAATAGGCTTTAATGAGGCCCTTCAGGCAGATTCTATTGTATGGAGCTGTCTAACACTCAAGGATATGTCATGTACCAGGTGCTGTGAAAGAACTCTGCATTTCTAACCCTATCTTGGATGGTTATTAATGTTACTGGGTGCATCCTGGGGCAGATGTGATGCTTATCTTGCTGGGATCCTATGACCCCAGCTGACTTCTTGCCCTTTGGGCAGGGGGCTGGACTCAATGATCTCCCGAGGTCCCTTCCAGCCCTAATGTCTATGAAATCTATGAAAAATCTACTTGAGACATTTACGGTGGAGCTGCCTAATTAGACCTGTAATAAAGTCTCCGCATCTACATGTGGGGCCCCATTAGGCTTCAGTAAACTAACTCCTGGTAGAATAGTACTTGTAAATATAAATACTGTCCTGTGGCAGAGTTCTTTACTGCCCAGAAACTCAAATGTAGATGCTGATGGGGCTGTCTGGGGCACAAGAGCACTTCATGTGTGGGCTGCCTGCCCACACAGTGAAACACCCTTGTGCCCCAACCAGCCCCTCCACAGCATATTCAGCTGGGCTGGAGCAGCCCCAGGCTAGCACGCTGCACCCCTGGCCCCCTTCCTGACTCAGTTCAATGTGCTGTGGTCCCAGGAGAATATGTAAACACAGCACCTGGGAATAATAAACTCCCGCGCGAAGTGCACTGGAATTTATTACTTCAAATTAATTTAACATGTAGTTGGCCCCACTGTATACAAATATGCAGCTAATTGTTTAGCCATTTGGCCACAAATTGACTATCTGACGCTTCCCTCACATTCTCCTCCTCTGGAATCAGTACTTATCCCTCCATCCTTCTAACAGCTATGCAGGTTACCATTCTTGCCACTACACCTTTTTGAAATGCATTGTCCTTTCTCTCCTGCAGTTGGCCATTCAGCTAACTAGTGTCTGCATGTGTGCATTTGTCTGTAGCGGAAGCCATATGCCCACCCACACTTTGTTCTTTGGTAGATCAGTGTTTCTTTCTAGGATCAGCCATTACAATTGCCTAAGCACAGGAAAAGGAATTCTGCTTTGGCCTTTACATGAGCTGAGTTAATGGTTCTCAGAGATTTCTTAGAGATAATTTTGCCCTTAAGCAACAAAGTTTGAAAATGGTTAGCACACTCCACCCACTCCCTTGCTTTGATACAGTTACTAGATAATATGTTGACAGGGGTCCCATGCTTGCTAGTAGAATAGGAGCATATACAGAAAAAAATGAGACCCTCACAGAAGTAAGCACTGCACCTGATGTTTGCAGGACTGGATCTTACTTTAGTAAGCAGCATAATTAAAAAAACCAGTTGTTCCAGAGATAGGGAAGGGGCCTTCAGTCCTCTCACTCTTTTATTCTCAAGATTTGATATACCTGCTCTGGGGTCCTCTATTTACAGCCTCCTGAAATATAAGGTACATAGAAGAGAAGACAGAAGGATTATATCGCTCCCTCACACTCCAAGTGGTACATTAGTGGCTTTATCCCTTGTGCAACAAGGAGCTCAAAGAGGAATTCTCCATGACACAGGGCTTCTCTCGATTGTAGCTGTGCCCTCTCTAGTACAGGCCAAAGCCTGTAACACACAATTGAGCCCTCTGGACAGATAGATCCTTGGCTTCTATTTGTGCTTGGGATATTCCAGAGAAAGATGTCATAGGCCATTCAGTGTCATGGTAGGACAGGACCAAGATATGATAAATGCTGGCAAACCTGACTGGGAGCACAATATGCCAATGCAAATTACCATTTGTGTCTGCTCTTGCTGCCCTGAGAGGCTAGTCCTACCTTAGTATTGCCCAACATTGGAAGGTCAAAATGCTATAGAAAGCTACCTTTGCCCCCAAACACCAGATGTGGCCATTTCTGCTCTGTCACACTTGGGTATCTGAACCAAGTGATGTAAAACTTTCTCCAATGTCCCTTAGGCTTGGGTGATTGAATACTCTATTGAAAAAATCGATGGAGACAGATTTAAAATTCAATAGATGTGGTTAGAATGTACTAGCTTTGGGTGAGATTCATTCTGCACAGAGGACCAGCATGAGAACAAGGCACTTCATTTGCCCTGGTTAAAGCCTTAAGAAGGTAAATTTCATGTTTTTAGAGTGAACCCACATTTTCCACTGAAGTAGATGAAACCTTTGCATGAAAAAAGATTGGAGGGATTTGAACTGGTGTGTTCATTTTTCATTACTGAAATAGAAAGAGAATGAGTAAATAAACCAAGAGTAAATATGATGCTCTATGGACACTGAAGTAGTCTGGGTGACCTCAGGAGTGGTATCCCGTGTAGAAATTTGGTTCTCTATTTATTAATTTGAGTATAGAGCAAAAAGGGGCAAAGAAGTTACACAATAGCAGGTAATTGTTTCAGTTGTATCTGCTGCACGGGGAAGCAGCTAAAGAAAGTGCTCAAGTGGTGCATTCAATATTATGTCAATTGCCTTTCATGTTTTTAACAGTGTGAAATGCTTAGTTAAACGTGCAAGTGGTGGAGATATAGGGATAAAAGGGATTCTTGGCTAAATCCTCCCTGTGCATGTCGACAGTCTGGTTGGACTTCACTTATACACAGGGTGGATGAAATCCTTAGCAAACAGTCCTGCCTTCCCCTCCACTGAGCGATAGGGAAGGAGTTCAGATACTACAGTGATGAGTTTCCCCATAAAACCTCTAAGATGGAAGTTGGATTTATAAAGAGCCACAAAGTGCAATCACATAATCAGTATTCTGATTTAGGTGACCAGAATTCAATGCATGTAGTCTAGATTGTACCTAGCCCTTCCATGGTTGTGCAGGGGAGTGTGAAGGAGTAAAGGCTACCCAGATTTCAGTTTAAAATGGTGCCTGTATAGCCTACACAGCAAGTCCAGGAGCAGTGGTGATAAATTAAGCCTACTGACTTGCATGCACTCTAACTCACAAATTAGGCAATATAGGTAGCACGAGGGCAAACCTGAGTACTCACTGAGATTGAAAGGCTGGGTCCTGAGATGTATGTTTTAGGCTAGGGGCTGGCAACATTTGGCCAAAAACGACATTTGCCAAAAACCCTCCAACCTTTACCCATGCCTCAAACTGGCATGCCAGGGGCCTGATCCCTGTTGCTGGCAGTGGATGCATGTGTGCCTATGGATGGATGGCAGGGAAGGAACCAGGGTCGCACTGCACCGGCCCCTTCCCTGCCATTCACTCTGAGGCATGTGTGCCAGGGCTGGTGCAGCTGTTTGAAGTTTCCTACCTGTCTGCAGCAGGTCTTGCAGCCTCCCAGCTGCCTGCTGTGCACAGCCTGGGCTCCATGGCTGGCAGCAGTTGCACAGAGCCTGGGCTGGCTGTGGTGTGCTAAGCAAAACGGCCTTTCATACCGGGCTCTGGCATGTGGGCTGGGGGTTGTTGACTCTTGTTCTAGGGCATTGTTAACTGTTAAGGCTTGATCTTAAGGCATCTAATGCCAGATTTGCAGGCTTGGGTAACTGCAGAGCAGGAGCAAGTAGGTACAGCTTTTTTCTTAGTGGCACTCTTAGGCTCATTCTGAGGCCATATAGGCAAATCCTGTTGCCTAAGGAAGCGTATACAGTGCATTGGGCAGGCAGAACCTGAGGAGTGCCCTTCATATGTACTGATTAGCAGAGCTATTTGGAAGGATGGCAGGAAGATGAGTGTGCTAAACTCTTGTAAGGTGATATCACAAATTGCCCCTCCCAGTGCATACAAGGAGTCTTGTCAGGCATAGTGCCCCAGTGAAATTATTCTGAAAAGGGCATGATTAATAGGAGCTCATTTGGAAGTTGTCTTTAACTATTGATATCAACTGTATGTCTACAATCAAAATTGCAGAACAGGCAAGTAGTATTCAAGGGGAAAAACTCTAAGAAGTGCATAGTTAGGATTCAGGTTACATAAGAATCCAACATTCTAGTCACTTATTTAGAATCTATTCAATTTATCTTTGTTCAAGAAAGCTTTGAAACTGCATTGAGTATTTAATGCAAGTAGCCTCACATATGAGATTTATGGTATTGTTTGTCCAAAACAGCATCTGGAAATGTCCAAGGCATATGAAGAGAATGTAAATCTGTACTTATCACCTAATATTCTAGAATGTCAATAAGGGATTTGATTGCATTTAGCTTTACAAATAGTTGAAAGATTTGTTGAAGTGGCTTGCTCTCTCATAACATTGAGTGGGAAGTGTGTGTGTGTGTGTGTGTGTGTGTGTGTGTGTGTGTGTGTGTGTGTGTGTGTGTGTCGAGGAGAGGGGGAATGAAAAAAAAATCAATCCTCATTCTCCACCACAGCCTTTCATGTGGAGAAGAGAATTATCCTACTTGGGGTCCTTTTTTCTTGTCAGTTCCACTAAATGCATTTTATTAGAGTAAAGACAGGTGTTACAGAGTTAGAAATTTACTCCTTTTCTAATGAAAACTTGACTTTCAAACTGGGGAAGGGAAGGTATTGAAGGCTTTGTCATTCCCAATGGCCCTCTGTGACAAAAAATTGTCTTAGTGATTTTACAGCACAGTTTTTAATGTTTGACCTAACTCTGATTGTAATAAATATTGATAACATCCCACCAGATGATGAGTACTTTCAGCTCCCATTATTTCACCCACACCAGTACTAGACACAAGTTATTCACATTTGAGTGATACCAGTGAAAATCAGCATAAGTAAGATCAGCGTAAGGCCTGTTTCTGCTATAGTATAATTATGTATTTCACATGCTTTGTAATGAATGAAATAGTTAACTCATTATTGTTCAGGAGGGACTTGCAGTATGTTGCACAAATGTAATAGCAAATTAATATTATGGAGGGCATAGTCTGTAAGATAATTAAAATAACTTTGTTATTTATTTTCTATGTTTAGACAAGATAATAATATCCTTCTCAGTTTCCATGGCAATTGGACTCGTGATTGGAGGGATAATCTGGGCTTTGTTTACTTGCTTGTCCCGTCGCAGAGCCAGTGCCCACATTTCACAGTGGAGCCCCTCAACCTCTACCCGCCGTTCCAGACCTCCTTCTCATGGTCCAGCTGCCAACAGGCCTGGATTCTACCGCAACAGCAGCTGTGAACGTCGCAGCAACCTCAGCCTGGCCAGTCTCACCTTCCAACGGCAAGCCTCTCAGGAGCAAGCCAACTCCTTCCCAAGAAAATCAAGTTTTCGAGCCTCCACTTTCCATCCTTTTTTGCAATGTCCTCCACTCCCTGTGGAAACTAACAGTCAGCTGATTACTCTGACTCCCACTAGCACCACCACTACAGTTGCGGGAAGCACCACCAACAGCTTAAGTCGACCTGAATTCCACTGGTCTAGCAACAGTCTCCGCACCTGCCATTCAACACAAACCCCTCCTCCTGCCTATGAGACCATCATAAAAGCTTTCCCAGACTCCTGAATTGGACTTTTGTTTTAGATATGGGTATGCATACATATCTTAGAAAGAACCTCCACAACCCAAGACAGATTTTCTGTGCACTCAAATGATCTCTGTGAACCCTTCCTGTTGTTGTAGTATGCTGCAAAAGGGACATACATTGCTGAGATGCAGGTGACACTGATTCATTAAACAAGATGCAGTATTCTGTTGCCTCAATAAACCTTTTTCTCTAAGTTACTGCTCTGCAGTGTAGATGTGTATTTATATTATCCTTTGAATTAGTAATGGCTGTAGGGCTTCTAATGTAGAGGGAAAATCTTCTATAGTTTAAGAAACTGGTGACTAATTGAAGAAACGAGCCAGGTTAAAAGTACTTTGTTGCTACCCATTCATTAATTTCCTTCCAAGTTCACTCTTTGTGTTTGGGTTGTTTTGGGAGTGCTGTTTTTAAACATTTTGTTTATGAGTTTTAGATTCTTAGGCCAGGTACAGAGTGATCAGAGTGATCCACCAGTATAAGTGATCAGAAACCAATCTATACCCATAACTGAACAGAAGTTTGGCACACATGGACTGATTTAAACATAGTGGAACCTGTCTGAGATTTGCTTCCCTCCCCCCAGCCCCACCACCAGAGGCTGAATGTGTATTCTGCTTGCTACCAATCTAAACTACGCCACTTATAGAAAACCATGTAATTTAGATTGATTCTGCCTTGGGCCTTTTGAATGTCTGTATAGAGCCTCAGTAGTTACTTTGTTTTATCCCTTACACAAAGCGCTTTATCCCTTACATCCCTTTTACCCTCCAACAAGGGTAAAATTCTGGCTCTGTTAACGTCAACGGTAAACATTCCCAGGAACCTCTGAGCAGAAACATGGTTTAAAGTCATTTGAGAGTTCCAGTTTTTTAATGGGTAATGCAGGTACCATTTTAATGTTCATATTGGGCTCCAAGTTACACCAAACAATTCTTGCTTACACAGAATTCTCCAAAAGAGGAATCATAAACATTTTCCAAGAGGGAGTTGGAATGAACCAGCTTGGCCCTGACATGGATGAACATGAGGATCCACTGGTTTTCTATGCCAGCTAGTTGTATTGCAGCACAAAAAGAGCTCCCTACCAGTGAAGGGAGTGCATCATGGTACCCAGCCATGATGCACTGTGGGCAGAGTGCTCTGCCTCCAAAAACTGCTGAAAACATGACTCCATGTGCCAAATCCAAAGGTTCCACAGGCTGGATGTGTCCTATGGGGCATAGGTTGCAATCCTTCATATGAATTGTGGCCAAAAAAGGTAAAGCATTAAAAAAACTGTGAAAAAGAAATATCTCTAACCAAGTAAAAAATTAATGACAAATTAATTAATGAAAAATAAACACTATATAGACACTTTATTCTGTAATCAGCAGAATGGGTAGTTACATTTTATTACCGTATAAGGCAACAAAGAGCAGAACCCTTGACATTTCTCTCTCAGACTTGGTCAGCAAGATAAACAGCATGAATGGCAACTATTTTTAATTAAGCTTCCTGATTTGCTATGGGAATACTCATTTCCGTTCTTTAAATTGTATTTCTCATGCTGCACAAATGTTTCATCCTTCCTGGAATGCTACTCAGTGAAACACTGTATTTTGCTGAAGGGAAATGGCTTAGACAACAAGGGTAAAATTCTGGCTCTGTTAATGTCAACGGTAAAACTCTCAAGACTCAGATTTCAACATTTCTGTATTTACTTATACAACTGCTTTAGTATGTAAAGATATGAATGGGGTATTTAGAATAGATTAATGCAGACTTTGACTTTCAGGAAGGTAGAGCAATTACAACAGGTTTCCCATGGGCATAGAAGTGGCAGATTCCACTGACATGGGAGAATTTCAGGTTTTGGAGCAATGGAGAAAGCACAAACTCATTCAACTTGATCTAGGTCCTAATAACTGCAATGAGGGCTGGATAATCCCATAGTGAACAGTTTTATGTTTGAATGCCGGGAAGGGAGTTTCAACATAAAGGGTGCCAACAGCAAGAACAACACTGCTCATTCCTGGAATATTAATAACTTTAGCTCCTGTGGAGAATTGGGAAAAGTTATTAGTTACAATGAGTTTGAGTTATTAGTTACAGTTCCTTAATGAGAACCAGCAACTGCAGCTGTAGTCAATGGGAACAACAGGCACTCAGCAATTCTCAGGAGCAGGCAAGATGCTTATCATTCAAGATTCCTACGCTTTCTGTGGGTGTTGAGAGCATATCACCTTGCGGTGCTTAACATCTCTCATGAGTGGGCCCTGAGTCACCAGTATTGATCTTTGCACTTTAGTTTCCAAGCCTACTGTTTTCTCTTTGCAAATATCACTACTAGTTCTAAACAACCTGCCCAACTTTTTTAAAGGAAAAATATTTTGCATTCAGCATACTGTCTGCCTTTTTTAATGTGCACCTTTTTTCCTTTATAAAATTAAATCTGATAGCTAGAAATACATATCATTCATAAAGTTTGTATCCAGCATTTTGCTTCAGAAAGCATGGATTCTAATAAACTAAGGGCCACTAATGGTTCTGACTTCAGTCAGAAGAAGGCTTCTGCTGTTGTATTAGACATTTCATTTTTTAAAATGTTTCTGGTAGGCTTCACCGCACCCCAAATACATCTGCACAGTGTCTGAAGTCCCTTTGAAAGGTAATACCACCTGTTGTAATGTCTATGATACAATAAAGTCTATTTCTGTTCTGCTGGTAATTGATTTCAGCAAAGTATTCATATGAGAAGTGAGAGGAGGATATGGTCCACAGTATGTAACCAAGTTATTTCAAAGTGATTGCTCCTTTCCATTGAAATAATTAAAAAAAAAATATTTACTTGTCATAGACAAATACAAGATTTGCAATATAACCATATATTATTTCTTGTATTAAATTATAGTTAGAAAGTAATATAGGAGGAAAGGCTATAATGTTCTGTATTTTTTCCTTTAGAAATCCACACTGGCCACAAAAACTGTTTTATATCCCCTGGATCACAGAAACTAGGACATGAATTCTTTGGTGCATAACCAATATGGTTGTCAACTGCTTGACTAACAGCATGAGCAATAACTGAGATTAATATTTTGTAAGCATTGTGGAAAATTTGGAATGTGAAATAAAGGTAGAAACTGTAATCTGTATCTTATGTTTTTTCTTGATTTTACTTTGAACAAACTGACTCTCACAGTGTGTACTTTAAATAAACTATCTTTTGTAGAAAGCAGATGTACAGCGCCAGAAAAGTTATATAAAGTACAGGATTTATTATACAGTAAGACAACCCAATGTTTGGAAACCAAGATAAAAAAACAGCAAGGGCATGTTTATATTATATCTGCAGTTTTCATGTGTGAAGCATGAACCTCTTATCCAGTCCTGCTCTGTGCCATACCTGGAACTGAAGCAGTGAGCTGTCGTGGCAGATAGCCCTGCTGCTGTTCTCAAGGTCTCTCTCTAGAGCAGTGGTTCTCAACCATTTCTAGATTCAAGGCACTCCTCATTAGAGGACCTCCTCATCAGAGGACTCAGAAAATGCTAGGTTTCACTTTTCTTGAAACCTGCAGAAAAGTTTTTTGACTGCAGAAAAGCAGTTCTCTTGGTGCAAAGTACTCAGAAAGATCACAACAGATCAGAAAGTTTTTGACACTGTGGCTTCCTATTTGGAATCTCTGGGCGCATCCAGATGAGCGTGGATGTTTGGTTCCCCAGAGACAAATAGCAGCAGCACACCTTGCCTTACCTAGGAGCCTCCAGGGGTTGCAGCAGCAGTGATTCTGCTGTGCAGGGCCTGACCAGCAGCTGGAGTATGACTCTGGGTGGCTTGGCTCTGCTTTTGAGCAGCATATACTGCCTGTGCGTGTACTGTGCTGCTTTTTTTTTTTTTGGGCTAGTTTTCTTTGACCCCTGAACCCAGGGGTCAAAAAAATCTGTGGGGGGAAAAAAAGCATTGCAGTGCATGTACAGGTGGCATGCCTTTGCAGCAGTGCAGAGAACATCTAAATGTGTGGTATGTAGCGCTGCAGACACGTTTGCGGCATCACATACCGCATGGCCATGCTCCGGCCTTTGGGTTTATCTTGTGAGTCATGTGAATCACATGTAGGTGTTTGCACACTTAACAGTTGCTCACACCATGAAACACCCTTAAAAGAATCTCATAGGACCCCAGTGTCATATGGCACCCTACTGAGAATCACAGCTTAGTGTGTTTGATAATGGTGGTTGGAGGGGTATTATGAGAGTGGCTTTACTGCCTCTTTTCCAGGCATGGCACATACAAAGCAAAGGAAGATGGTTTTAAACAAAATGTTGCTTTCCCTTAACATGCAGAATTGTTAGGTAAGCTGGCTGGGGATTTTTAGCAGATTGCTTTTTCCTCACTGGAAAAATCTAATTTGCCAAACCAAAAATTTTGTGGAGACATACCGGTCAGGGCACTCCTGGGGTGTGAGGGATCTATATTATAGTTTGTTATGTGTTGGGTGGAGCAAAGTGATTCCTCTAACCACCCCAAAGCTTTGTTCTCTCAGAACGGGAGCAAGAAGGGCTCTCATTCATTTTTTCCTTTAAAAGTATGGAAAGGTTGTTTATCCTTTAGCAGCACAAAAACTTCTGTTTTATGGAAAACATAATTCTTTTTTTTCAGCCAGCCCTATTTATTAAAATGCTTTCCCTTTCTGTCATGCTGTTGGAAGGTGCTCCCCTTCCCTCTCCCTAAAGGTTTTTCTTTTTCTGCAGCAGCATTATGAACAGAAATATTTCAGGTGCACACAATGAATTAAGTTCTTCTTAAGAAGTTTAGATGTGGGATGATCCTTACTAATATAATTTTAGAGCTAGGGGAAGTAAAGCACAGAGAGATTAAAGGACTTGCAGAGTCACATAGGAAGTTACTGGCAGAGTCATGACTGGAACCCAGATCTTCTCACACCCAGACTTGCACAATAATTACTACATTTTTTTCATATGATAAAACACATTTTTTGTATTATCCACATTTTAGATCATGTGCAGAAGCTGCTAACCATGCTTTGGTTCCATACAGAAAGCAGATTAATGACATCTCAAGATATTTAATATTCCTTGACCTTTCATTACTGAAGAATTTCTGATCACTTATTCAGACAGCTACAGATGATAATACTACATTTCTGAACATACTGTCTTTGCCAAATTAAATTTTTAAAGTTCACTTGCAATTTACCATGAAGTTTTTGAGTCATCTTGACATGTATTGTTAAGTGTAAACTGAAAACTACATTTACTGGAAAGGTCCGCTCAGAAATGAAATGACACATGCCAGATCCCTGACCTATAGGCACTTTATAAAATTAGAAGATGTCAATGATGCAATGCAGCTTCTGAAGGGAAAAAAGAAAGGGAAAAAAAACACTAATAGGAAATGTACCTCTAACATACCCAAAGCAGATTAGAAAATAGTGCTGACATACTTTATAGAGAGGAAGATAAAAAGAGTATAAATCAGGTATGACTTATAAATTTAGGTACCCAAATTTGGGCATCTAAATCTGTATTTGGCCTAAAATTACTAAAATTAACCTGATTTCCAAGGTGTCTGAGCATCGGTATTTTTCTACAACAGAAAACAATGTACCTTATAAAACCCTTCACCACAAACAAACAAACAAACAAAGAAAACAAACCCCAGTTGCTACTTTGTTTCATTTCATAGACATCATAGACATCAGGGCTGGAAGGGACCTCAGGAGATCATCGAGTCCAGCCCTTATTCATGTGGATGTAATAATTACAACTTTAATTTATGCAGCACTTTTCACTCAGCAATGTCATAGTCCTTTACAAGCTGTGCACATTGCTGAAGGAAGAGGAAGAACCTACCAGTAGCTTCTCTGGAGCCACCTAGAATAACAGAATGGAGTCTTCTTCAGCCCAAGCACACTCTGTGTCTGCATCTATTCTCTCACTTTACTACTACAATAGTACTCGAGGCTACACTCATGGACTGGGACACCATAGTTCTACACACTGAAAGCGCCTATAGTGAAAAGTCCCCAAAACCTACAGACCAGGTCAACAGCTTGATTGAAAAATCACACTGCTCTATAGGTGACTAACTAGTTTAACTAAAACATAAAATCAATAATTAGTGGCAAATTGCTTACAAGAGAACAACAATTTCCCGAGTGCACAGATTCTTGGGACTTGCAAATAAATTTTCATTTCCCTTTACACGTCTGACAACATTGCTACATCATGGTAGGAGGCACTTGGCAAGCATGGATCCTTGAGGTACCACTGTAAGTCTGTTTTACATTTGCATGCTTCCTGTGCAGACATTATGAAATGGTGGCAGGCCCTTATTTTTGTCTATTCAGCAGCCAGGTCAGGGTGATTTATAGAATCATAGAATCATATAAAATTAGGACCTCAGGAGGTTGTCTAGTCCAAGCACCTGCTCAAAGCAGGACCATCCACAACTAGATCATCTCAGCCAAGTGTTTGTCTACCTGGGTGTTAAGAACCTCCAAAAATGGAGATTCCAACAATCTTGCTGGGTAACCTGCTCCAGTGTTTTATTACCCTCATAGTGAGAAAGCTTTTCCTAATATCCAACCTAAACTGCCCTTGCTGCAACTTGAGACCATTGCTGAGAACAGTGTAGTTCCATCCTCTTTGGTACCACTCTTCAGGTAGTTGAAGGCTACTATTAAATCCTCTCTGAATCTTCTGTTCTCCAAAATAAATAAACCCAGTTCCCTCTGCCTCTACATGTAAGTCATGTGCCTCAGCCCCCAAGCCATTTTCATTGCCTTCTTCTGGACTCTCTACAATTTGTGCACATCCATTCTGTAGTGGGGGTCCCAAAACTGAACACAGTACTCCAGATGTGGCCTCACCAGTGCTGAATAGAGGGGAATAATCACTTCCCTCTATCTGCTGACAGCACACCTACCAATGCAGCCCAGTATGCCATTAGTATTCTTGGCAACAAGGGTATACTGCTGGCTCATATTCAGCTTATTGTCCACTGTAACTCCCAGGTCCTTTTCTGCAGGGCTGCTGCTTAGCCAGTCAACCCCCAGCCTGTACCGATGTGTGGGACTGCTCTGTTCTAAGTGCAGGACTTTGCAAGAGGCACGTGCAGGAATGAAAAAATGTTCCCCATGCTGTAAACTTGTCCGTGGTTTTCTCCAGCCACCTGCTCCTTCCTCTGCTTGTCTCCAGTCTCTGGAGAGCAAGGGACAGCAGGAGAATGCCTCCAGGGCTGTCTTCAGCCCCCTGTTCTTTCCCCTGCTTGTCTCTAGCCTTGAGAGAGCAGAGAAAGGAACAGGGGGCTGGAGACAGTAGGGGAATGTCTCCAGGGGCTGTCTCCAGCCTCCTTCTCCTTCCTGAGGCTGGAGACAAGCAGGGGAAGGACCAGTGAGTTGGAGATGATCAGGAGGCTGGAGACAAGCCCCTGGAGATAAGCTGGAGACTTCTGCTCTCTTCAGCCTCCTGCTCATTCTCTGCTACTGTGTGTGGGTGGGAGGCTGGAAGAGCAAGCAGGGAGCTGGGGGAATGAACAGAGTGTGGGAGGAATGAATGGGGGCAGGGGAATGAGTGGGGAGCAGGGGAATAAATGGGGACTAGGGAGAATGAACAGGGGAACAAACAGGGGGCAGGAGGAATGAATAGTGGATGGGGGAATGAATGGGGAGCAGGGGAATAAATGGGGAGCTGGGGGAACCAATGTGTGAGTCTCCTGTTCATTCTGCTATTCTCTCCAGACTCCTGCTTGTACTCCTGCTCATCTCCAGCCTCCAGGTGCTGAAGAAGAGCAGGGGAATGAGCAGGGGGCTGGAGACCAGTGGGGGAGGAGGGGGAGCTGTCGCCCCTGGGGGGGCCTGGGACTCTGCAGGCAGGGTAGTCCGTGTGCTGTGGTGGGAGGGTCTCTGCCCTGTGGGGGGAAGGAGACCATTGGTAATGTGTAAGGGGTGCATGTGCACTCCCTGAGCATGGCAGTGCACCCCCTCAAAAAAGGTGCCACTGACACTGTTGGTGGTGCCTATAGGTGATTACTGCTTTCCACCCCGCCACCACCAGTGGTGTCTACGGGCAGTCAGCGATCACTGCTGGCCACCACTGTCACTGCTGGTGGTGTCTGTGGGTGTTCGCAGCTCACCACCCCTCCCCACTCTGCCGACAGTGCTGGCATCATATGCGGAAGCTCCCCACTTACTACTGCCAACACACTTCCACCACTGCCAGCGCCACCGTGCCCTTCCATCCAACAGGGGCATGCGGCATTCATACAGGGGACCCACCCCTCGTAAGCAGCCCCCACACCCACAGTTCCCTCACACCTACCACACAGTGATTCACATCCCCCCATATCCCTCCACACCCACCCACATCCCCCTACCCCCTTCCTACTCCCTCCTGCAAACCCCACATCCCCCCATCACACATCCACCATGTGATAAGGAAAGCCAAAGCAAATATTAAAACATATAGATTTTTAGGATTTATTTTATTATGATGCTAGAGACACTGATAGGCTTCCAAATTTCTTTAACATTGTAAATATAACAATAAAACATTGACCATCTGATCAATCCCTTTCTCTCTCTCTTTTATTCTAATTGTGCAAGAAAGTGGATTTTGGAGTATTTTAAAAAGTGAATTTGGGATGCTGCTTCAGCAGTCTAGCTGATACGAGGGGCTCGTGTCCCCAAATACTAAACGCCTGGGCCCAAGAAGCTCCTGAGGTCAAGTAAACATGAGGTGCTGGCCAGGGCATGTTTTTGTACTGCTGGGGCCAGGACAGGGCAACTTTTTATACTGCTGGGGACAGCACGTTGCTGGCTCTGGGCTCTAGCTCCCCCTGGCTGCAGATCCAGGAGGAGCCAGGCAGGGTTATTAACCCCAAGTGGCACAATTTGCTCCACAATAAAGTGCATGTCTGAGCACGTGCGCTGAGGCAAAAAGCCCCGGCTTAAATTTGCACTGTTTCTATTTGAGCTGTTGCAAGCGCACGTAGTCAGTCAGCCAGGACGGACCATTCCAGGAGGTTCCTGGCTGAGATACAGGACTTCCACTTAATCCAGAAGGTGCATGGTCCCACCAGAGGAAACACCCCGTTGGACCTGGTCCTGGCCACAGGCGATGACCTGGTAAGGGGCCTTCTTGACCACCTGGGTGATACCGATCATCACTTGCTGGAATTCACCATCCAGCACAGGGTGTCAAGGGCCTGCAGCAAGACGGTAGCCCTAGACTTTAGGAGGGCCAACTTCAGCAAGTTGAGGAGACTAGTGGGAGAGGCACTGGGGTCCTTGAGGGCAGGGGAACTCAGTGTCCAGGACAAGTGGTTGTTCCTTAAGGAAACGATACTCAGGGCTCAAGAGGAGTCCATCCCAACAAGAAGCAAGCGGAGCAAGAGTGCCCGGAAGCTCCCCTGGCTCACCAAGGGAGTCCGGGAATGCCTGCTTACCAAAAAGGCAGCCTACACCCAGTGGAAGGGGGGTGCTATCTCCAAAGAGGAGTATATTTCCTCTGCTCAGGCTTGTAGGGGGGCTGTCAGGAAAGCTAAGGCGGACATAGAGCTAGGACTAGCGTCCAAGATCAAGGATAATAAATAGTCCTTTTTCAAATATATAGGGAGGATGAAGAAGGCACTGGGTAATGTGGGGCCCCTGCAAAGTACACTGGACAATCTGGTGGTAGCACCAGAGGAGAAAGCGGAACTCTTTAACCAATTCTTCACCTCCGTTTTCTTGTGCAGAGACTGGGACTTCCCCGCTGTGATGCCAGACGGACTTGGGGGGAACACCTCCAGACCTCAGGTTGGAGAGGAGCCGGTTAGAAAGCTTCTGGAAGGGCTGGACATATTCAAGTCAGCGGGTCCAGATGCTCTCCACCCTAGGGTGTTGAGGAGCTAGCTGAGGTTATTGCAGGGCCCTTGGCATGGCTTTAGGAGAGCTCATGGTGCTCGGGCCAGGTGCCAGATGATTGGAAGATAGCTAACATGGTCCCCATCTTCAAAAAAGGGAAGAGAGAGGACCCAGGCAACTATAGGCCCGTCAGTCTTACCTCTATCCTTGGGAAACTCTTTGAGAAGATTCTCAAGGAGCACATCTGTGATGGGCCGGCTTCAGGGATGATGCTCAAGGGCAACCAGCGTGGTTTCATTAAGGGCAGATCATATCAGACCAACCTGATTGCCTTTTATGATCAGGTCACAAAGGCAATGGATGCAGGTGTCACTATGCACGTAGTCTTTCTGGACTTCAGCAAGGCCTTTGACACTGTCTCCCACCCCATCCTCATTAAAAAACTAGGCGACTGTGGCACTGATGCCTACACAGTCAGATGGATTGCAGATTGGCTGAAGGGTTCTACTCAGAGGGTTGTGGTGGATGGGTCATATTCAACCTGGGGGGAAGCCGGCAGCAGAGTCCCCCAGAGCTCGGTCCTTGGGCCTGCGCTGTTCAATTTCTTCATCAGCGATTTGGACGATGGGGTGAAATGCAACCTGTTTAAATTTACTGATGATACCAAAATTTGGGGTGAGGTGAGCACGCTAGTAGGGAGGGAAAGATTGCAGCAAGATCTGGATAGATTACAGGAGTGGGCTAACATAAACAGGATACGTTTCAATACTGACAAGTGCAGGGTGCTGCACTTAGGCAGTAGAAACCAGCAGCATACTTATAGAATGGGAAACTCCTTCTTGAGAGCACGGAGACATAAAGGGATCTTGGAGTCATTATTGACTCCAAGATGAACATGGGCTGACAACGCGAGGTCACGATTGGCAGAGCTAACCGGACCTTGTCGCGCATCAACAGGTGCATCTCAAGTAGAGCCAGGGAGGTGATCCTCCCCCTCTATGCAACGCTGCTCAGGCCACAGCTGGAGTACTGTGTCCAGTTCTGTGTGCCCCATTTCAGGAGGGATGTGGACAACATTGAAAGGGTCCAGAGGAGGGCCACCTGCATGATCTGGGGACTACAGGGCAGACCCTACATTGAAAGACTGCGGGACCTAAACCTGTTCAGCCTTCACAAGAGAAGGCTGAGGGGTGACCTGGTGACTATCTATAAACTCACTAGGGGGATGAGAAGGGTTTGGGAGAGACCTTGTTTCCCCTAGTGCCCCCTGGCATGACAAGGAACAATGGACACAAATTATTGGAGAGTAGGTTTAGATTAGACATCCGCAAGAACTACTTCACAGTTAGGGCAGCTAGGAGCTGGAACCAACTTCCAAGGGAAGTGGTGCTGGCTCCTACCCTGGGGGGTCTTTAAGAAGAGGCTTGATGCCTACCTGGCTGGACTCATTTGAGTCCAGTTTTTTTCTCCTGCCCAGGCGGGGGGTCAGACTTGAAGATCTACAAGGTCCCTTCTGACCCTACTTGTATGATTCTATGATTCTATGACTTGCATGTATGGACACGCCCCATGAGATTTCTTTTGGTCCAACCCTCCAATTTCTAGAGGTTACTCTACATTCTAGTCTTACACTGCATCATATCTATTACTTTCCCCATACTGGTGTCATCTGCAAACCTCTTGAGGGTGCACTCTGTGCCATCTTCCAGGTCATTGGTGAAGGTATTGAACAAAACTGGACCTACGACCAAACCCTGGGGCACTCCACTTGATACCAGCTGCCAATTAGACATCAAAACATTGATTCCTATCCTTTGAGCCCAGTTATCCAGGAAGTCTTCTATTCACCTTACAGTCCATTCATCAAACCCATACTTCCTTAGCTTGCCAGTGAGACTATTGTGGGAGACTGTGTCAAAAGCCTTGCTAAAATTAAGGTACACCACATGCACTGGCTTCCTCACATTCATAGAACCAGTCACTTTGTCATAGGAGGCAACCAGGTTGGTAAGGTATGACCTGCCCTTTGTGAATCCATGCTATCTGTTCATAATCACCTTCTCCTTAGAAATGAATTCCTTGAGGATCTTCTCCATGATTTTTCCAGGGACGGACGTAAGGCTGACTGGTTTGTAGTTCCCTGGATCCTTCTTTTTCCCTTTCTTAAATATGGGCACTAAATTTATCCCTTTTCCAATCATCTGGGACCTCTCCTAATCAACATGAGTTTTCAAAGATGATGACTAGTGGCTCTGTAATCACATTGACCAACTCCCTCAGCAATCTCAGGTGCATCCCATCTGGCCCCTTGGACTTGTATACATTCAGCTTTTCTGAATAGTCTCTAAGCTGTTCTTTCTTCACAAGTTCGCCGATGACACCAAACTTTGGGGCAAAGCATCCACACCAGAAGACAGGTGAGTGATCCAGGCTGACCTAGACAGGTTCAGAAAATGGGTGGATGAGAACCTGATGGTGTTTAACACTGAAAAATTCAGGGTTCTCCACCTTGGGAAGAAAAACCTGCAGCATCCTTATAGGTTCAGCAGTGCTACGCTGGCTAGCAATATGGAAGAAAGAGACGCAGGGGTCATCACTGACCACAAGATGAACATGAGCCTGCAATGTGATGCTGCAGCTAGTAAAGCCACCAAAACACTGGCTTGCATCCATAGATGCTTCTCCAGCAAATCCCGGGACATCATTCTCCCCTTGTACTCGGCCTCGGTGAGGTCGCAACTGGAGTACTGCGTCCAGTTTTGGGCTCCACAACTCAAAAAGGATTTGGAGAAGCTTGAAAGAGTCCAGTGAAGAGCCACACGCATGATCAGACGTCAGAAAAACAGACCTTACGATGACAGGCTGAGAGACATGGGGCTCTTTAGCCTGGGAAAGCGCAGGCTCAGGGGTGATCTGATGGCCACCTATAAGTTTATCAGGGGTGACCACCAGGATCTGGGGGAACGTTTGTTCACCAGAGCGCCCAGGGATGACGAGGTTGAACGGTCATAAACTACTGCGAGACCGTTTCAGGCTGGACTTAAGGAAGAATTTCTTTACTGTCCGAGCCCCCAAGGTCTGGAACAGTCTGCCAGCGGAGGTGGTTCAAGCGCCTACATTGAACACCTTCAAGAGCAAATTGGATGCTTATCTTCCTGGGATCCTATGACCCCAGCTGACTTCCTGCCCTTTGGGCGGGGGGCTGGACTTGATGATCTTCTGAGGTCCCTTCCAGCCCAAATGTCTATGAAATCTATGAAATTGGCTGCTCACCTCCTCCCCAAACTATGCTGCCAGGTGCAGTGTTACTATAGTCATTAAGGAGTGGAACTACTGTTTTGAGCAGTCAGCTAATTTAAACAAGGCTTGAATAACTTTATGAAAGGGTTATATGGAATTGGCTGCTTGTGATAGTAGGCAACTAGACTTGATGATCCAGGGCACGGTCTATGTTCCTGTAATTAGGAGATAGCTTGGCTCAGGGTTAAATTACTTTAATAAGAAGATTATTAGGTCAAATAAAGATCCACATCCATGGTTTTCTATTGACATCATTCCACATCTTTACTGAATTATGTGAAGAAAGGGTAGGATAGCTGACCTATTCCTAGAAGACATGTATGCAAATCACAGTTGAAAGTTGATATCCTTTTGGGCAAGCATCAGTGAAGTGGTCAGTGGTTAGGTGTGCAAGAGGAGAGGACTAATTCTTACATCCTGATACAGCTTATCTAGAACTGAGCTGTGGTGCACTGGAAAGCATACTGAGGAAGCTTTCTCTGCCAATGCTGCATCTGTTCCATGGGTAAATAGATTACTTCCACCCTCAGTGCTCAAACTCACTGGAAACTGGACACTTTCACCCAATCTATTACCCTCTACTATTTTCAATTTGGGAAAAAGAAAAGGATGTCAGGTGTCTTTTAATGGAGGCATAATGAGTGATTTTAAAAACTGATATTTTTCACAACACCATGTAGGTCAATAGGAACTTCTGTCTCTCTCTCTGTGCGTACCGTTAAATGAGAAAATAAGATACACAGGGTTTCAGTCAATGCTTTTGTTACTTTACCAGGCAATAGAAAAGGTGACATTCTTTATCCAAAGAGTCATCTTGGGAAATTTATAGGGTTGCATGTGATAAAACCTGCAGTATTAGTTTGCTGGTGTCAAAACATTGCTTTTTTTTCTGTAATCCCTTGTCATGTCATAAAATCATACAGACAGACATTTAGAAAAAGTGGCCAAATCTAAGTCAAATTATAGATCACAAATTCTTCATTCAGTTAATTTGGAATGTCCTGCAGAACAAAAGAAAAAATCCCTGCCCACTGAACAAATATATGTTGAATATTTATATTCATATAGGGTAAAAGGTCCAAAAGCACTTACAGCTACTGGTACACATTCATTTAATGGGGCAATGGTATCTGATCCCTGATTCCAACAATTGCACCTCCTGCAATTTTCCTGCAACAAATGCACAGTTTTGGGATTAAGGATCAGATCCCCATTGTACCATCCCTATATGTACCATTTAAAACTCTGGTGTCCACATGTTCAAGCAGGATAACACATGCTAAGTGAGCTCTTATCATATGATATAATAGCCAAGTTATTCCTTTTCCAGTGAGGAATATCTCCAAATCATACTAAGTAACACATGGTGAGCTAATGTTAGAGTACTCCATGGAGATAATATGATCATTTTCAGTCCTGGGGCTGAGACTGAAAATCAGCTGATTTATCATCCTATAGTTTGTTGACTATGGGAAGAGAAGAGAGGATACCTGACCTATTCCTAGCAGACACCTATACAAATCAGCTGACAGCTGATATCCTTTTGGGCAAGCACCAGTGAAGGATTGCACTGGAGCTGGTTGGAGACTCTCATATGGTTCCAGAGTGGGGACAGAGAATCACGCACCCCCTGGGCTCAGCTCCCCATGCCTTCCTCTGCCTGCTGCCAGAAGCAGAGGACCAGTAAGAATTACTGCTGCTCTGAACATGTTCTAACTTTCAGCAATGCTTCCTACAGTCTAAATAAAACATGTGCTAGATGTCCCATGTGGCATGACCCTTAGGTACTTTGGAAAATATTATTTATCAGCTCAAGAGAAAAATTTTATTATTTACATTGCAAATTTAAACAGTTAAAAGCTAGGAAATGTCAAAACTTAAAGAGATGTGCTTTTGAAATAATAACATGTATATATAATAAATACAAATAATAAATTTATGTCCTTAGTTATATGATCACATCGTATATTTATGTAGGACTATAAGAGCTCTATGCAGAAATATCAGTGTGCCTACCTGCAGTGAATCAAATGAACATGGCCATTGACTGGGCTGATCTCCTGACTGCCAAAGATTACCGGGAGTTAAAAATGTCTTAGGCTCAAAAGTCTTCACTGGACAGGATTAGAAAAATTACTCACTTGTAAACCTATTGATTATTTGTATTGTTTTACCAGTGGCCCATGACAAATTATGAACATCCTGGACTTGATTTACAGATTCATTTATTCCATCCTGCTTTTTACTACAACTACCCTGGGTCAAACCCCAAAGACTACACAGGCTTTTGAATTCCCAGGGGAGCTACATACTAGCTTGAGTATTTGTGAGAATTCTTAAGTATAGAATGGCTGACTAGATGGTAAAAAACTAGTTCACCTACTTACAGATAAACAGAAGAAGGTGAATACTTATCAGTTGGCATCAGTAGATCCTGATTTCTCAGTGGATTTTCATAAACTACTTCCTGTCCTTGCTGTGGCAGCACATTGACAGTGTCCTATCTCCTTGCTTTACCTGTGGCAAGGTTATGGGTGTTTTTAATGTTTTGGGATTTATGTCTGGTCATTGTGTATATGGGTTGTCCTGAAGTTTTAAGAATAATTTAGGGATAATCTTGCCTTAAGCAGATGATTGGACTAGATGATCACCAGAGGTTCCTTCAAGCCCTTCTTTTCTATGATTCTATGATTCTTTTCCCCATCCTGGTTCTGTAACATAGCTCTGGTATTGAGCAGAAAGGGAAAAGTAAAGTTCTCTGGCTGCTGGCTATTAGACAGCCAGCAAAAAAATACCACTCACTAAGTGTGGGAATGTCAGATACCCCGCACTGTATCCCAATATCTTTTATAATGATACACCAGAGTACAGTTGCACATTGCATCCATGCTTTCGTCATCTCATGTATATGAGTAGTTGGTAGAGCTAGTGATTGCTGCCCCCTGAAAATGGTAATCAGGTATCATGGTTGCCCCTTAGAAACTAACTGGCTCAGAGAGGCATGAGCTTTTCTAGACAACAAACTACTTCCTCAAATGCTATATTTCTTCAAGTTACTTGATACAAATGCCTAGTGTTACAGGGATTCTCCTTCTTAGCTTTATGTTCAACTAAATATCTGAACATGGCAAACCTTTTTGTAGTGCCACCCTGTAATTTCACAGAAATAGATTGGAGTCTAACTCTGACACATTTTCAGTAACTGCCTTATTATTTTAACACCATTTTCCACCAACCTGTTGGTTTGGAAGGGTGTGGTGGGTGGGTATTTCTGGAACGTGGAATTTCCATTTCAGTTGTTTCGTTTCAGTCCAGAATCTCTTGTTTTTACAGAGCTGCTCAGAGCTTCTCATCATGCTCATTATTGTTTTTCCCTAAATCTTCATCTATGTAAACCTTTAGGTGAAGACCTGATATGTGTTTCAGGAAGGCCAGGAAGGGGAAGACCAAAATGAGACAATAACAGCTGTTGTTTTTCCTGAAACTATTACAAATTGTATTTTTTCCCATTTTGTTATTTGACTCTACAAATGCTTCACCTATTACTTAGTGAGGAGAAGCATACCAGCTAAGCTCTAAAATTTATCTAATCACTTTTCTCCTACCCTGTGCTTTTCTTTTAGTGTTAACAACACTCATTGTCACATTTGGCTTGTGCATACATGTCCAATTTAAAATTAAGAAATGTCCCATTTACTGTCTATTCATCTCAAGTGTTCATGGCCTCTATGCAAAATTCATCTGAATTAGCTATGTTAATCATCAATATGTTTGCACATGGTATGCACACCAGAGGTATTTGCAATTTCTTGTATTGTTTACCACATGCTGGGTACAGCCCTGGTTTGTACTGGTTGCCTGCTGCAGTTAGATGCAGCTCCTTGTAGTGTTTTTGCTTGACCTGACTTTCAGCCTGTTCCATTCATCCATTCAGGTTATTTTCTTCAATTTCTTTTTATTCATAGTACTATGTGGTGTTAGAAAACCACTTTTGACCCAAGGTGCTTGAAAGAGATCCTCTTTCTTTATTGGCAATTTTTCAACTGCCTCTACTGACATGCACGTGTGCTTATATCATAGAACGATATAATCATAGAAAAGTAGGGATGCAACCTCCAGAGACCATCTAAGTCCAACCCCCTGCTCAAGGCAGAATCATCCCTATCCTAACCATCCTATACAATTCCTTGTCTAACCCATTCCAGAAACTACACAAGCAACCCTGTTGCTCAACTAAAGGCATATTGCCCCAAGACACCAAAAACTCCCTAACCTGCCAAAGGTAAAACAGGGGAAGAGGGCCCTGCCTACTGCCATAGAGGAGGGCAAAACTTCCACAGCCCATATTAACCTGACCATGAGGTCAAATTCCTTCCTGATCCCTAATGTGGTGACTGGTCTAACCCTGAGCAGAGGAACAAGACCGTTTAACAAGAAACCTCTGTGTTTTAGTCCCAACAGTTTCTGCAGTTCCCCTCTGTCAGACTTTCTAGGTAGTATTATATTACCTTTTGTGCCCCTAAATGACAATTTTATAGCTGTGTAAGTGGACTTTTAGTCTAAGGGATGTTAGTTAGTGTTTAAAGTAGCATGTGCTAGTGATTAGTCGCATGTTAAGTATTAATACCCTCTTTAACATATACTGCTCTGACCTGCAGCTAGAGGACTGGTGACCCTACTCACCATGTCTAAGGGGCTGCAAGTGAGTGGACTACTCACTGGCACCCTAGTTACAGTGTAGGGTGAATGAGATGGGAGGGAATGGGTGGGGGAAGGGGCCCACTTGCACCACTTGGATTTTCCCTACCCCATGATTGCCTCCTCCAGCCCCAGATTGCCACCCTAAGACTCCCATCACTCCAAAAGTGGTGGTGATGGCAGCAGAAGTGTGGGGGAGATTTCCTGGATCCAGCCCTTGCCAGGCCCCACGACTGCCCAGCAGCTCCTTGCCATGCCTCCCCCCTTGCCCTCTCCCCATTCAGATGTGGGGCCTGGTGTGGGGCTAGATCCAGGTGTGTAGTCTATAGGGTGGTACAGTCTACAGGGAACCTGGGAGCAGGCAGGGAGGGAAAACCCTCCACCAGTGTATCTGCTGTTCTTGGGCTGTTCAGGTGGCAGAACAGTGACGTGGGGGGTGGATAGAATGATAGGGGTAGAGAAGATAATTGGGGGGACAATTTGAAGGAATGTGGAGGTGATTGGGGGGAGGAATGGGTGACAGGGGTGGCTGGGCAACAATTTGGGTGATGGGGGCATTGGAGTGTCAGGGGGTTAATTTGGGGTTGGAAAGGATACTTTGGGGATCTGGGGCAATTTGGTGGGACAAAGGGGGTAGCAGCCCATTAGCTCCTGGCCAACTCACTTCTCCTGTCCTCTTCCCCCTCCACTCCAGCCCCTCCTTCCCCCTTCTCCATGGCAGCTTCCCTTTGCCCTCCCAAACTTCCTCTACTTCACCCCTTTCCCCTCCCTTCCCACTCAACTGCTACCCGGCTGTGCCTAGCTGCTAGTTCAGGGCTGTAGAGCACTAGATAGTAGCTAGTTCACCTAGTTCACCTGACATGCTGGAGGACTACAAGTTGGTGACCTGATATCAGGTGGTCACCCAGAAGTTAACAGGACTGGAACGAGGTAACACAGCTCAAAAATATTCTTTGTCCAAAGTGGCATAACTTGAAGATCATAGAATCATAGAATCATAGAAGTAGGGTCTGAAGGGACCTTGTAGATCTTCAAGTCAGACCCCCCGCCTGGGCAGGAGAAAAAAAAAATGGGCTCGAATGATTCCAGCCAGGTAGGCATCAAGCCTGTTCTTAAAGACTCCCAGAGTAGGAGCCAGCACCACTTCCCTTGGAAGTTGGTTCTAGCTCCTAGCCGCCCTAACTGTGAAGTAGTTCTTGTGGATGTCTAATCTAAACCTACTTTCCAGCAATTTATGGCCATTGTTCCTTGTTATGCCAGCAGGAGCTGGGGGAAACAAGGTCTCTCCCAAACCCTTCTGGTCCCCCCTAGTGAGTTTATAGGTGGTCACCAGATCCCTCAAGGGCACTTAGCACTTGTTAATAAGCCTTAATGTACAACCATTCAAATGTTAAGTGCTCTTAACATGGCCTAACTGTAACATATAATATCATCCTATGATAGCTTGGGGAGTTTGGGGGGATGGGACTGGCCAGGGCAGGGGTCAGGGGTCTTAGGGGGGCTGGCGGTGGGAGGGGCTGGCCTTGCCAGGGGTTGGGGGCCTCGGGGGGGCTGGCAGGGGGGGGGGCCAGCTCCAACAGGGCTCAGGGGTGTTGGGCGGGATGGCGAGGGCAGAGGCCAGCCTCAGCAGGGGTCAGGGGCCTCAGGAGGGCTGGTGGGGATTGAGGTTCCCCCCCACAGTCCCCTCCCTTCTCCTCCAGCCCCCCTGACCCCTTACTCACTGGCACCGGAGCCCTGGCGCTGAAACACGTGGCCTGGCTGGCTGCGTGTTTCAGCACCAGGATGAGGGCCAACCATAGAGATGCTCTGGCATCTGGTTCTGGTTGCCTGTGCTGCTTTTTTAAACTTTGATATCCAGGGATCTAATTATCTCCCTGCACTGCAAACTTGCAGTGCGGGGAACATTTTTTTGTTCCCACATGTGCCTGTTGCCCCGCCTCAAATGGGTTTGAGGGGGGGCAAAAGGCACGTGCACACTCGTGTGGACACATCCTACATGTGCAGCTTATTAAGTTGGAGTAAATGAATTGACTTCACAGAAGGATGGTATTTGCAAATACTTGTAAATACAAGTGCCATCCTGCTGTGGAGTTTTTAAATCTGAAGCAGCACATATGTAGACACTGGAGCAGCTGGCTGAGGCACAAGGGTGCTTCAGTGTTGGGGTGCCTGCTGACCAGCGTCTTGGAATACTCTCTTGCTCCAGCCAGCCCCTCCGCAGCATGTTGAGTTGGGTTGGAGCAGGCCTGGGCTGGTAGCTTAACCCCCCAGGCTCCCTTCCAGTTGGGGCTGCTTCACCCTGGCTCAGCATGCAGCGGTCCTGAGCACATGTTCAAATGGTATACCCATGAGCAATAAACGCTGGTGCACTACGTGCTGGAGTTTATTGCTCTGCATTAATTGCACATGTAGATGTACCCTGGAAGTTCCAAAGAGACCCCCTAGGTGGGTGAAAGTGCTAATTAAGCACACATCAAGTGACAAAATCCCACACACCAAGTGACAAAATTAAGCACTCATCAAGTGACAAAATTTTTGTCTGGGAAGCTACATATCATGATGGTATGAAAATGAAGAAGTGAAATATGTAAACATTTTATTTCTTTCCTTAAAGAGTTAAATAATATTTTATGTTATTCTTTCTCTTAAATATTTTTTATCCTTCTACCTTGCACTCTCTCTTTTGTATTTCAATTTTTTTTTTTTTGGTGTTCACACATCTGTGTCAAGTCTTACAGCAGATCTTAAACCAGAGTGACAAAGATGTAAGCCATTAGCGCATTATATACCTAAGCCTAATCTAAAATGACCCTATGTTCAATTCACAAGGGCCACATAGTGTTTGATAAATTGACTGATGAAGTGCCAAGATCACACAGGTCATAGTCCTTGATGTCATCAAGTACATTTAAATGTATTTACTAGGATCACAAGAGATATAAATAGGTTGCTCTTCTTCCTGCAGAACTCCTGGATGACATTGAACTGCCAGTTGATTTAAATTGTTACTTCCAATGTAGTGCATTACAAAAGATCTGAAAACAGACTACAAATGCTTTTTTGCTTGTCAGTTCACTCCAGAGACTAAATCATCAATGATGGAGGAATTTTCAAGGTTAGATGTTCAGATATTGTTAATTTACATTTGGATGGCAACATCCATTCTCATTTCAGGTTCTGATATAGAACAGAAACCAGCACCAAAGAAAAAAAGCAGCATGCTTCTTTAAATGTTACTGCTTTGGGGACGGACTCTCAGTTTAGTGGGTCATAGCCACGCAGTTGATGTAGCTGGTGTTGAAAACTGTGCAGGAAGGCCCAGGCCAGGCAAAACATATAGGCATATGCTTACTTTAACAGTGTGAATAGTCCTGTTGACTACTGCCAGGGTTTAGATTACCTCAGTTATTGACTTCAGTGGACGTACTCAAGTGCATCTGTCTAATTTCTTAAACTGGTGGGGGCCATTTTTTTTGGTAGGCATCCCACAATTAGACCAACATCCTCCCTGAGTGCCCTTCTGATCCCCTCCCCCTGCCTGATCTGCTGCTCTACTTCCAGTCCTAGCTGTGCTGCTGGTCCCTTTCCTCATCTGTTGCATGCCACACACCGAGGTTTCTCATGCCACTTGGGGCATGTGTGCTGCAGAATGGCCACCTCTGCCTTGAACCAACCTCTGCCTTCTTGTTTAGATCTTCACCCTACTGTCTTTAAGGGACTTAAAACATCTCATTATATCCCTTAAAACTCTTTCATGAATATGTAAGAATTTTTCTATACCTCAACCACAGCAAGTCCTGCCACTCTACACTCACTTACAATCTGAGGCACACTCTAAACCCAGAAGTTTAGTGTGGTGAGATTACTCTTGACTTCTCCCCTTTGCACCTGTTCTTATGACTTGGACTCTGGTATGCCTGAAAGTGGCTGGTGGGAATGAGTCTGGAGTAACCTGGCTAGGGCTTTTGGGTTTGGAGCACACTGATGGGCATGAGCACATGGAGTATATTCTGGTCCCTTGGTCCCACCACTTCTGCAATGTAGAAAAACACTAAGAAGATTCATGATTAGACCCTCAGTGAATAATCAGTGTCCTGCCTGACCTTTTTTTACTCTAGTATTTGAAATAAGATTAAGAAACCTCATTAGAGGTGATGTAGTCCCTTTAGATGTTTCCTTGTACCTGGTTTCTTCTGAATGTCACATAATCTCAAGCCTTAAGAGGAATTCCAGTGAAGTGACACTGGCAGGACAAAAGGGTTTGTGGAGCTTCCCTAAGCTTCTCCCTGCTAAAGGTCTACCCTGATTGGAAGGAGTGGAATGACGTTACTTCGGGACATAGATTTTACAGAAAAGGTTCCAGGGAGTTCTGAATTAACTGAGGGAAGCTGAATGAAGGAAAGAGAAGTTGAATGATTCTAGCTCTAGCACAAAGATGGCTCTGTCATACCTGATCAGTTCCTGTGCGCATATGAGCACTGAAGTAATCATATTTGGGCCAATGACTCAAAACAGCATCATGAATCCCCAGAAGCAACTAGAAGTGCAAGAAATCAGGGAAACTCTCCTGAAGAAGGGAAGGTCCCCAAGTGGTTTATTAACCGGAACCCATTTTTGAGCAATGGTGAGAAGCTGGTCTTTAAACTCACCTCTGTTTTGTTGGACTATAAAATCAGAAAAGTCCATCAACATAACCAGTGAGCACAATGTAATTGTTCTGTTCTTTAGCATGAACTCAGTATGCAGTGGTCTCTGTGATTATAACTTGTAGGAGGAATAAAAATACTGCATTTATTACAGTTTATTTTTATTTCATTTCATGTAAATCCAAATTCTTTGCTCCACATACCCTTATTTGATGCCAGCTTTTGTCTGGTTACTGACACACCTGTTGTTTGGCAGACTTTTCCTCTGATGCTAAGAGCTTAGTGGTTGTCTCCTAAGGTAAAGTAGCAGTGACTGTCTTCTTTACATAATTCCAGTTTGCTGGAGGGAGTAGACTGTGTCATGAGCTTTGCCCTTTTCATGTCCTGTTTCTAGTAAAATGGAGCAGTTAGGAACCTCCCTCTCCAGCTTTGCTCTTTGGAGGGGATTAAGGGGAGGGCACTTGAGGTCTGCTATTGAGTTCCCTGTGCCCATGAATCCCTTTGCATTTGCTTGCATTTCTTTTGTTTATCTATCATCCAGGTATCCAGTGCCTTCAACATATGAACTACAGCTATATTTAGCTATATCATGGGAGAAAGGGAAATCATGGACACAACTTCTAATGTACCAGTGTAACTGAATCATTGATCAACATCCTGAAGGAACATAATTCAGATGTTGATCAGTTCTGTTCAGATCACAGTTTTGATACAATTAGCATATGGACCTTTTCAAGGTTTGAAGATGTCCAAGATTTAGGGCTTTGGCTCACTAAACCATAATTAATAATTTTTCAAAATCAGTAGCTCATGGAAGTAGAAACACATCATTGATTGTGTATGCCATCATTGAATACTGATGATTTAATTAGTTGTATTAAGGACTCTATGGGCATGTCTTCTCATGCATTTGATCTGGCCTGAATTTATTCTGGTGTAAACTACTCTGGAGTAAGTACTTTCAGGCAGGTGTATACACATGTGGAGATTAGGGAGCAGATTTGCTGCTTTTTGCACCAAGTTTCCTGCAGCCTTGCAATGGTCCCCTGACACCACTGGGGGGAGCTCAAGGCTTCCCCTGGGTGCTAGTTCAGGGGCTGGCAGGGAACACCAGGCTGCCTTCTGGTGGGGTGGCCCTAGCAGCAGGGGACTCCTGGCCTTGGCTCCCCAGTCAGGGGCAGGGGACTTGAAAACAGCTTCAGGGGAGGGGCAGGTCCCAGCTTCCTGCCCCGATTCATCAGTTGGGCAGCTAGCTCACTGCTAGATGCCCCACCAGTAGATTGGGGTAGGGGGGCTGGGACCTACCCTACCCTTGCAGCTCTTTCCAAGCCCTGTGCCTCAATCAGCTGATCAGAGCACAGGACTGGGACGTGTCACTGACCAGGACAGTTTCTAGTCCCTGTCCTGCATGCTGGGTGGAGGCTGGGCATCTTGTTCCCCTCTCAGCTATATGAGCCTGGAGCTGGGGGGGAAACAGATTGGGGAGCTTGTTCCCCACCCAGCTCCATGAGGGCGGGGTTATGGATGGGGAACTGGATCCTCTTTCTGCCAGCAGGGAGCTTCCAGTGCCAGTTCCATGACCGTGGGGAAGCTCCATGACCGTGGGGCAGGTACTGGGAGATAAGTCTCTCCCAGCCCCCCACTCCCAGATCCTGACAGTGGCGTGGGGGGCTGGAAGTGGTGTGGGGGGCAGGAGGACATAGTCCCCACCTGTAATTCTATGTCAGAGCCCGCCCTGGCAGCAGGCAGCTACGGGAGGCAGGGAGCTATCTCCTGTCCCATGGTGGATGGCAAACAGGGAGCAGATTTTGCTCCCAGTCAGCTGTCTACATGAGCACTACTGCACCATTACTAATATCAAGTTAATTAGGTACTTGCATTTTCAGGTAGCAAATTTACTCAGGGAGGTTTACTGTATAATATGCATATGCGTGTGTAGAAACACATGCTTACTTTACAGTAAACTATGCTAATGGGAAATTAAGCATCTCATATAGATGCACCTTGTCAATCTTTTGTACCTTTGACTTAAACAAACCAGAAAGTATAAAGATACACATGCAATCATTGTCATGATTCCTGGTGTGTCTCTTATTTTCTCTTTTATTTATATTTGTAACTAAATCTACCTTTCCTTTTTTCTTTTTGTTGTCTTGAAAATCTTTTAGAATCCAATTAGGACTGGATTTATTTATGTGAAGTGAATGAAGTGGAATACATTGATTGCAGTACCATGTTCATTAGAACATTCCTAATGCTTTACCTGGGACAAAAAAGGATAATGAGCCATTGATTTATCAGCCAAGAAGCCAGTTACAAAAGATGTAGGTGTTTATTGTTTCTTACAATGACTTGAAGATTTGAACTAAATGGTACCATATCTTAGAATTTTTGTCCATGCACATAGTACAAACATACTAATATAATATTAATAGTAAAAGAATAAGTTCAGTTTAGATGTATTAATAAAGGAATATTTTGATATATTCTACTTTCTTTAAGACGGATAAATATGTATATGAATTTTCTCAACCAAAGTAATGTATATTAGAATTAGACAACCTCATAGACAATCTCACTAACACATTGCCTTCAGCAGTGTTTGCATGAAAACAACAGTTGTAGCCACTTGAAACTGAAGCATCTTCTAATTAATTTCCACCATAGCTTTTAAACTGTTGCTTAGTCCTGCTTAGTGAACATAACACAACTGGTGCTTCCTTAATGTTGATTTTATATATTTATATATATATATATATATATTTATATATATATATATATACACACACACACACACGTTTCCCCATGTGTTTCATGGGATTCCCTCATAGATAAGTGAATTGCTGGGAGTGAATTGCTCCTAGTGTCCTAACTGGGAGTATTTCCTCATGAAGTTAATGCTCTCAGCATTAGCTCAGTCAGTGCAAAGCTGAACATGAGGATTGCTCCATCTTCCTTGCTTATGTCTCTGTGCAAAGTAGGTATCACTGGCTTCTCCTGTCATGCTTATAACTCCTACAATTAAAATCCTCCTCCTCTGGACCAAGAAGTTTCATGTAAAGGCTCAGATGGTTCAGATTCTCAGTTTTCAACTTTTCTCTTACATGCTTTATTTTATATAACTTCACTCATTCAGCCCCCCACCCCCCCAGTTTATTTTTGTGAGCCACCTTCACATGATCTACATTCATTCAGACTTCATTTCAAAATGATTCCGATTATTCTTGAAACTAGCATTCAAATTTGGTCAGTCTAGATGGCCATCCTATGCTGGAGTTGGACACATTCCCTCATACCTATCCAGTGTGAACCTTTATACACTTATAAGAGGATGTATCTGCTCCTACTAGGTTTTAGACACTGCCATAATAAGGGCACTTACTAGGAATACAGAAAGATGTTGGCTGCATGTAAAGCAGGCTTATGTGCCAGGAAAATTATACATGTAAATCAGGTAGTTTTCTTGCACAAAGTTCACACTCCCACATTCAAGGTTTTGTGTTGAGAGACATCAGTGAGCAAATGAACCAAATTCTCTGGTATACCTTTCTTGCATTCAGCACAGAAAAGGAGCAGGAGGGTAAAGGTGGTCTGAAAATACTTGTATGCATAGCAGTTGCCACCATTTCCCTCTCCTTCCTGAGCTGTGAATAGTAAAAAGGACTCTGAATGGTACTGTGATATTTATTATAATGAGCAGGGAATAAAGGAGATTCTTCAGGTTTTGCCCTTTTACTGAATTAGGGAGCTGAAAAAGAGCCACAGCACAGAGGAATGTAGGGATGGTAGTTTGAAATCTATTTCTGAACATTTGCTTCTAAACTTATACATGTTAGTAGATCCTAAAAAGTCTTAAAGTGAACCTAAGTCTCAGAGGTTCTTCATATAAGAAGTGGAATATTTCATAGAGAGGTATAACTTCACTTGCTTAGAAAGCCTTAACTTTTTCATAAGATGACAAAGCCTGTGCTTTGCATCAGAGGAAAACAGGTAATTGAGACTAAACACTTTAGCATGCTGAAGTCATATATCGCTGAGGTAAATTGAAATGATTTTAGATGGAAGAATGGTGGATTAGCTGAATGAGCAGGAAATACATACTTATTCTGATGGCAATATCACTTTAAAGAGCACCAGAGATGTATTTTTCTCTTTTGCTGTAGGTTGACATTTACAGCCTTCAAGTGGTGGGCAAATCAGACATTAATCTGTGTTGCCCATCAGACCAGGAAAAGACTTCCATCTTCATGATAAGAGCAGTACTACCACTCTACTACTGGCTGTTCCAGGTTTTAGAAATCATTCTAAGTAGTTAGACTGAAGTATTAAGTAGTGGAGGTTGTTGGGTAGTTCAAGAAGTTGCTGGCCAGAAAAAACAGCTGGAGAAAAAGGATTATCCAATAGCAGAAAATGGGGTTTGGAAGTGTTAGCAAGGAGGTCAGAATAAGCCTTTGGATGAGATCTGTGGGGATGGAAATACAAGTTTTATGTTTGTTTTGATAGGAATGATGGACACTAGGGCTGTGCAAAGCTTCAGTCCCTGATTCAGTTTGGCAGAGATTTGGCTCAATTTGGTGGCCAAATCTCTGAATCTGGATTGAATCAGAGGACCCTTTAATCTCTCCTAATTAAATCGGAACCCTCCAAATTGATTTGGAGAGATTCGGAAAGATTTGGCAATTTGGACATAGACACAGCTTTAAATGTTTTCTCTACATACCTCTAAATAGGAGGCGGCTTATGAATGCTGCAGTGCTGGGGTGCATGGAGCATCCCACAGAAGCACGGGGGGCTCCCCAGCACACTTGGCAGCAGACCCGTAAGTAAACCAGAAGCATTTTTGGTCCATTTCTGGATCTGCTGGGCAGTGCACAGGTGACTCTCCCACCCCCCAGCTCAGTGACTGGTGCCCCCTGGATCTGGGGGGGGCACCCTGCAGCCAATCTCTGAGCCCAGGGGGGTTATGGGGAGGGTCCTCAGTGCACTCCCTGATGGAACTGGAAGTGGACCGGAAGTACTTCTGGTTTACTTCCAGGTTCACCACCGAGCATGTGGTGCCACCATGCTCCTGTGGGACACTCCATCCACCCCAGTATTGCAGCATTCATGAGCTGCGCTGGTATCTTGAGGTATGTAAAAAAACATTTAAAGCTGTGTCTGTGTCTGTGTCCAAATCACTGATTCTCCAAATCAGCACTGAATCTTCAGATTCAGATTCAACCAAATAAAATCAAGAACCATGATCCAAATCAATGAATTGAATCACTGTCCCTGATTCAGGCTGAATCTGAATAGAATAGGGCCTGCTTCGCACACCCCTAATGGACAGTTGACTACACACTTGTTTCCACATGCCCTTTGCCCTACATGCTAAGTATCAAAGGGTTTAGGCATACACAAACAATTCTTATACTGTGATTAATGGTATAGGTCAGGGGGTCAAACTCATCCATTGGAACATGGCCTCCCGTTAGTGAGAGAGAACAGCACATTAGGTGCATACCCAATATACTAACTTTTAGACAGTTAAAAACCAGCTTAACTTTTTAAAATTGACTTAACTGTCAGAGCGTACATACATATGTGGAATAGTGTCAACTTACATGCAGGCCAAGATAATACACCTTTGAGGCATATTATTTTGAGTTGTAGTAGTTAAGTCGACTTAGCTTATAAGGTGGCTGGCACCATGTCAAGGAGCTGTATGTGTGTATGCTCTGACATGGCTTTACTTAAGCCAAAGTAGCTAAATTGCCTTATTTTGAGTCAATTTAGTACATGTGAACACACTCATTGAGGGCAGTATACACCAGGACTACTTCCTGATATAGGGCTTATGACCAGGAAAAGTGTTTCTTCTCTTAGGTAATATGAAAGCCCTGAAATCTTTCTCTTCCTTTTTTGTTTCTTTTTATCAAGACTAGGCTATGGCAATGTTTTCTTGCTAAATGTATTCCCCCCCTTTTTATTTTCTTGTCCATCCATCATCCCCATAAAAAAATAGGCTGGAGATTAGCAAGAACCTTATGACAATGAGGGTGGTCAAACATTGGAACATACTACATAGAGAAATTGTATAATTTCCATCCTTGGAAATTTTGAGAAGGTTATCCAGACACTTGGCTGGGATGGTTTATTTAGGGATGATTCTGCCTTGCATTGGAGGCTGGATTAGATGACTTCCTGAACTCCCTTCCAGCCTTATATTCCTGTGATCCCGTGATCCTACACAAAGGTGTGATAAATCTGGAAAAAAATGGAAGGTGACTTCTACAAAATGTAAGATTTTTAGGTTGGAAGTTTCAGCACATTTTATACATATGAAATAGCTGTATCAGGCAAAAAGTTTCTTTCTAAAAAAATAAAATGTAGCCAATACACTAGGAAATTCCTAACCTCTTATCTCCCCAAATAGCTGGCCATTCTAATTCAAAGTATAGATTTAGTTGCACACAGAGAGATGGTGAGGTCATTTCCAGACAAGCCAAATTTCAAACCTTGCTCAGTCTTGTCTGGGGAAAAAGACCTAAATGATAGGATTTCTAACATTGCTCAATATTCTGCTCAAATTTATGAGAAACTTTTTTCTGTATTTAGACTAAGTATTTCTCTTCCCCATAGAGCCAAGTGATCTTTGAGCTGGATCCTTTACAAGGAAGAGAGAGGACATTCACTTTTGATGCTGATTTTGCTGGCAAGTAATTTTACATTAAGGCAGCACACAGTGAGGAGCTTTAGCATCTAGGTGGTGCTCTCTCCACACAGCTTGAGTTGGAGCATTTCTGAAACTAACAAAGTTGCATGCTTTTGCTACCTAATAATTGTAAAGCTTTATTTTTCTTTCCATGGAGAATATGCTAGACAAAACCAGGAAGCTGTGTAACAGTAACCTTTACACTTCCATGTCTTTGTACAAAATTGCTAGGCAACACTGTATGGATCTACCTTGTAAATTCACAATCCAGCACACCAACTTCCTTTCTTTTAGTTAATCAGTTACTACTTTTAAACTTTTACCCTCTATTTTACTTTCAATGATCATTTTAAAGCAGCATCTTTTCTTAAGTCTTTTTTAGCTTACCAACTCCAGCTGATAGCACACCACTTGCTGAAACTGGGGTGTGGGGGTTAAGAGGAGGAATAAACTTATGAAGACTTAGGTGGAAAAGTGCTATGTATGCTCATCTTACCATTCCAGAGCAGAACTGCTTGTCTGACCTCCAGTTATGTAGCAACAAGGGGAAAATTTCCTGGAATTAGGCCACTGCAGGAACTCTGGTTTAAGTCATGGCTGTCATCTGAGAAACAAATTTCCAGGCATTTTTAAATTTAATTCACTTAATTTTTATGCAATTGAATTAGAAGATGTGATTAAGGATCACATAATACACCGTTGGGCCTGTACAACCTTAGTAATACATGAAATGGAGAAGCATGACAAACTTATTATAAGAGGAAATGGTGAAATCTCTTGCACTGGTTTGGTACAGTGCCTACTTGTTTCAGATGTAGACAGAGGTGGGGAGGACTAGACCCAAGAAAGCTGAAGCAGGAGTGGATAACAATCTTCTACTGCAATGTCTTGATGTGGCTCTTTGAGAAATTAATTACTTAAATCTTAAATGACAGCAGCAATGAAAGTACACGTGAAAACTTCTCCAGTTGTAAAAATCTTAAACTAGCACTACATACAAACTGCCCTTGCTCTTTGCAATCTGCCCTACTGTTTGTTTGTTTTCCTTCCTGCAAGTCAACTGCTCCAGCAAAAGTTGGAAACTCTGATCAAGCTAAAGGTTTAGCTTAACTTTCCATGACAGCAGCTCCATTCTTAGTGCTGTGGATTCAAAGGTGGGACAAAGATGACCTTTTCCATTGCTGAGCACTTTCCCTTTCAGTTAAATGGAGCAGAGAGGCTTTATTTTAGGAGTCCACCTGTCCTCAATTCAAGGTGCTTAGGATCTTACCTTTCTATGCATTTAGTGCTTACAAAACCTCTCTCTTACACCTTATGACACCCTGCTGACTTTGCCTGAGTAAGTAAATCCATTTTTAAACAGGAAAGCTAAAAATGGAAAACATTTCACTGTTCCAGAAATTTAAATCACTTGGCAGACTGAAATTTTAAAGACAACCAAACCAAATCAAACCATGTCCCTTTTAATCCAGATGCAGTGCTTGAAAACCTTCCGCTGAGGTTTACATGGGAAGCCTGCCCAGCTGTAGAATGCTTCCTAGCTCTGTGAAGCATGGTGATTCACAACTGTAGCTAGAGCATAGATAGATAGATAGATAAATAGATAGACCTTCAATACATTTATCTATGAAAAATATTCTCCTTCCTTCCTTCCTTCCTTTCTGGGTGAGAATACAACCTTGGAAAAAAAGGTTTGGCAGGTCCTAGTCCTTGCAAGTTAAACAGTGAGAAGTGATCAGGTGTGTGTGTGTGTGTGTGTACACTGCTTCCTACTTCCACTTTTTGACTGTAAACCCCGTTGTGCATTTTATGGAGCAGGAAGCAACATGTGTGTGTGTGTGTATATATATATATATATATATATATGTCCATATATGTAACACATAGACATAACGGGATTTAGTGTCAGAAAGTGGAAGCATCCCCTAAAGGCTCTGCACTGCTTTCAAATAACCCATTCTATGCAAGCTCAGTGGGACTTTTAGTTTACACCAAAACTTTTACAGCAGTGATTTGGACCCCCTGTGACATAGAGCTGGACAGAAGCATCATTGATTAACCAGAAATTCAGGGGGGAAAAATGTCAGTAATTGCTGTCCCTCTTCCTCCCACCTCGTCCCTCTGCCCTGTCAACAGCTCCCCGTTCCTGCTGCGCACCTCTGCTTTGCAACCCTCCTGCATTCAACGAAGGCAGGACGTGCAAAGCCATCATCTGTTTTAAGAAACGGAAGTCCCCTGTCAAGCCAGTCTTACTCACTGCAAAAACCACTCATTAATATAAATCCTTGAAAACAGGAGACGCTGATGTCCATGAATTAAATATAAACTTCTCCCCACTCTCCGAGTGTCCTGGACAAAGCGATCACGGATTTCTATTCATCCCCTTGGGAATAGTGACGTCTCTCAAGTAACGTGATCGCTGTTTCTGAAGCAGAAACGTGCTCCTATGTATAAACCCTATAAAATGAGGCGGTTGGATGGGCTGGCCAGAGTGTGCTGAAGGAGAGGGCAGGCATCAGCCTCGCAAGAAGGGCTGGAGACCTCCCGAGCAGCGGGAGCCCCGGCCACGGATTCAGCACCTTGGAGAGTTCCCCGCTTCCCAGAGGCACCGCACAGGCTCCCAGCGCTGTGAGTAAACTCGCTTTCTCCCTTCCTCCTTTAAAACCTTTGAAAGTCTTCTTCCAGCGGAGGGGTAGCCCCACTTGCTAAGAGAAATGCAAACCATCTAGGCTCTAAAAACTTTCTGAACACCTAGTAGGTGGGGATGCTACCAGTGCCTAGACATTACTTCCTTCTCTGACCATCTTGCTCGCAGTCCTTCACCCTTCCCTGGGTGCTTTCTCTAGTTAGCTGGCTTTCTGTTGCCGAGTGAGGAATGGATAAGATGTGTGAAAGAAAGTACTAAGTATAATATTTTGTTGATAGTCACGATCAGGCAGAGTATTTTGCAAACTGTCAGTCTCACTTTTAATGAACCTTGGGCTTTCTCTGTCTATACTCTTGCAGGCAGGTTGGTGCACGTTAGTGGTTTCTCTCTTACCTGAAAAGGTCACACCATGGTTACTTGGGTCCCTTTTGTAGCCAGTTGTTTCCTACTCTACTTCCTTGATATTTAAATCAAGTGGGTTTCTCTTTCTCATTTAATCAGCTATTTTCTGTTCTGGAATGAAAAGGGGGTTAAAGAGGGAAGTAGTGGGATATTGAACTCTAAAAAAATTTCCACTTGAGGACAATTTCCAAGCTAAAAAAAAATGCATGCTCTTTTAAAATCAATGTTTAATGCTTCTTTTTATGACATTCTCCACTTCCTACTTGTTTTGTTTTGATGTTATTTTGCTTGAAATGAAGGAAACTTCTCTTCTGCGGTGGTATTTAGAAACTGTAGCCTAAGAACCGTTGAATCTATGTTAAAATATTTGATTGTCATCATACTTTTAGGTTATTACACTACAAGTCAAGTAATCCAGTACTATGCTTTCCTAAGAAAGCACAAAACTAGAGGAGCCATGATAGTAATTAACATGGTCACTTCATCATTCTGTAGAATCAAACAGGTTTATGTTAGTTCTTTACAAATGCTACTGGTTTTCAATAAAACGTCTCTTCTTTATCTTCTGTCTTTACCAAAGAACAGGAATTATAAGGCAGAAATAAAGCCATTTTGTTAGTCTGAGTTTCAGGCCAGAGAAACAAGAGAGATTTCATCAAATTTTAAGGGTTGGTATTTTGGCACAATAAAGTTGAGTTAAAAAGTATACTCCATAGAAGAAATTTACTCATGAAATCCCTCACAGAACCAGCAAAGTATCTCATAAATGGTCCTCTTTATTTTTTTATAGGAAACCAGTGGTGATAGGAGGTTTTTACTGTCTTCTATTCACTAACACAGGTCTAAAAAGATGGAACATAGAAGTAGCTCCCAGCTTCTTGTGTCCATTACACTCTTCAGTGTTCTCTGTTCACGGGCACAGACATTACCTCCTTTGGGGACATTCTCAGCTATGAGGTAAGTTCTATTCTAGCTTAGGCAACCTCTAGTTAATGCACCTTGCTTCTTTACCATATGAATTTGCAAATGAGTAATGGGAACAAACTTACTAGTTACAATCATTAGCATATCTGTTTTACTGTATTTGTTGTTTAAACTCAATTTAAGACTTGATAGTACCTATGACTTGAATCAACATGACATTAAGTGACTAATAATGATCGAATACACTAACAAAGGTAGAAATAGCATCAGTAAAGATAAACCTTTTTAGCATTAGAACAAATTATATGGACAACAACTTATTTTTGCCATTAGTGTAAAAGTTAAAGGGAGCTTAAGGAAGGCAACACCCTTCTTCATATGCTGCTCAAGAACACCAGTAAATAATTTTTTTCAACCAGTACTCACATCATTGGTGGATGTTGATTAACTACTTTCGAAATTATTTTAAGGTCATACCAAAAATTTCCCCTCCAACAACTCTTTGGAAATGATTACTGCAAACAGAAAAAATGGTAGGATATTTAAAAAATCACTGATTAAAGTATACTCCTGTAGAGACTATTGGCCCAACAAAAATATTAAGTTTCAGCTCTTCTAGATATCATCCCTACCAAAACAGCTGGACTGGCTCCTGTACTTCTTCAGATATGTACCAAACTTAAAGGTATTCAAAGTGCAACAAATTAGGATACTCAGTAGGCAGAGGAAATCTTCACCTATGTATATTTCCCATCCTTTTCCTGTTTAACCCCCCCCCAATTTATTACATTCATTGAATTGTTTAAATGTTTATTATTTTCCAGATTAGATTAAATCAATTGCAATAGTTTGCATTTCCTTATTTACCTGAGAAATATGTAGGGATTGATACAAAGAAATATAGCACAGGAACAGAGCACATGCATTCATTTCTTATTTCTCACTTAAATACTTCTGCTTGTTTTATGAAATATATGTATATGAATGCCGGCTGACTGCAGTTAAATCATGCATGAATTACTCATGTGAGTAGTTCAGTAGGTACAATTAATATGTAATGAATAAGCCAATACAATACTATGGATCTTTCCTCAGCATGCACATGAATTTTTACATCATGATACATGGTAGTTTTTCATAAAAACAGGAAACTATCACTTTCTATATAATATAGTAGTAATAGTCCACCACTGCAATGCAATCATGCTCTTCTCAATAATATGTGAGATCTTATATGCCTCTGTTGTGGGAGGAATGTTGTCAGCATTAAAGAAAAAAAAGTTTGTGGGAGAAAATTTGGAATATTAATATGATTTGAACAGAGTAGTGATTAAGGCACACTATGAAACAAAATTCATTATGATCAGTGGGATGTTATGAAAATTTACTAGAAAATCCACCAAAAAAAGAACAAAAATAGTATTTAGATGTATGATTACCTCCCTTATTTAAGTTGCACTCCTCCAGGGTAAAATTTCCTTTTCTCCACAGAGAATGTACACAGAAGTCTAGATACCACTGCAATTGCATTTAAATATATATATTTTTTTGAAATCTTAATGGAACCTAAGTTGAGCATAGGTCTTATACTGTCCTATTGTGCAGGGAGGAATTTCATTCATAATTTATATCATTCATATACTACTGCACATTGCAACTGCCGTCATTAAAAGATTTACAGTCATTCTTTGACTTATCATTGATTGTATGGTGTTATTAAATTTTGTTTAATGACAACATAAAAAAATATCATATTATATATTGTCAAGGATCATATAAGTTAAGATGCAGAGAACTGTTATGGCAGGCTCTCTGTCATCATACAGTGCAGGATAATTCCCTTAAGAGTATTTCTACCATTTTATCCAGCCTACTTTAAAATGCATGGGAGACATGTATATGTTTTGACACACATAAGCCTGCATGCAAATTGCATTGACACCGATAGTACTAAATATCCTCAATTTACAATTACTCACTCTATTTTCTTCTCCAATAGACTGGGAAACAGAATGCCATTTGATGTAGCAAGTGAACCTGATCAACCCCAAGATTCATTAAAAGCTGAAACTGACATTTTGCAAAATACTGTGCCTGAACATGACAAATATTATTTGGATGCATCCAGAGCTATGGATAGGTGAGAATTTTTACTGACCTAAATGAAAATGATGATGCATTGCTTGAATGACACCAACATTTGGAACTGTTCTTCTCAAACTTATCTCTACAAGCTTTCCAAGTGATTCAGATATGTGAAAGAAAGAACTAAGTTTAAAAGTAATGCATAATGTCAGCAGTAGGGGCATCTGCAAATGTTTTATTGATTATATGGCCATTCTGCCAGGAATACTGTGACTGTCCATAGACGGGCTAAAATAAAAATTTTAATGACCAACTTGAAGGATTTCAATACAATAAGTTTTTCATATAATATATAAAAAAAATAAAAATATTTGAAAAATAATATGCTTATAAAATTAAAATACTGCCCTCTCCTGTGCAGTTACATCTAACATGAAGAGCACTATTTTTACTGTGGACTTCTTTTTTCAACCATTTCAGAAATACCCGACATGCTGATGGACTTTTCACCAGTGGCTACAGCAAACTCTTGGGTCAACTTTCTGCAAAAAAATATCTGGAATCACTTATTGGAAAGCGAGTTAGGTAAGTAAGACATGTTAGGCAGAAGCATTTATCTTTATGTGGATTTTTAACATCTGATTAGCAATACCTGGACATTCTGTACTTCAGTTGTATTGACTGGAAATTAGGGATGATGCTATTTACTTAAAAAAAATTTTAGGAAAATAAAATTATGGAGTTACAGAGAGTTTTGAAATGGTAAACAATAATTGAAATGAGAATGGTTATTTAGATAAACAACATGAAGAAACTAGCATATTTTACTTTAAAATATTCACCTTTTTAAATCGAATGCATGCAGTAATTTCTATTTCCTTTTATGTTTAAAAAGCAACAACCTCCTGGATGAACAGATGCCTGTAAAACGTCACTCTGATGCTGTGTTTACTGACAACTACAGCCGTCTTAGAAAGCAAATGGCTGTGAAAAAATATTTAAACTCAGTTTTAACTGGAAAAAGAAGGTAATAAGAGAAAAAGATAGTTTAAACAACAGACAAATAAAAGACAATTAGCATTAATGGCTTTAACTCCCCTTAAAATACAGACAGGTGCTAGTGATGTTTTCTCTCAGTGCTTTATTTAGAAGACACTTCACTGTCAAATTACTGTAAAATAAAGATGATGCACAAAGTTTGGTATTCTTAAAATAGATAAAAATGTTACTGATGTATCTGAAAATTTGTATTTAGAACAAGCATCCTAGTAAAGGAAATAATAAAAGACTAGATCATATGCATAGGAATTGCCCTCAAGCAGTAACTTTACAAATCACAATACACAATATTTGAAATGTACACCAGTATTTGTAGTTCTAAGTATATCTGATAACTTTGGAAGTCTGTGACATGCTACTTTATTTGAAATCAAAATGGAATGAAACAGAATTACTGTTATTAGTGTTGGTTAGTTTTTTTCTGAGTGTGCAAATCCATGTTTCTGATCTGCAACAGCCAAGAAGAGCTAAACCCCACCAAACTTCATGATGAAGCAGAACTGCTTGAACCCTTTTCAGAAAACTATGATGATGTTTCTGTAGATGAGTTGCTGAACCGCCTCCCCTTGGTAGGTCCAAATGTATTTTTACCCTTGACATTCAGTAGTAGCCGCCTTACCCTTGAAATACGATTAATCGTACATGAAACATGGCCTTTTGGGAAAATGCTCTCATTTGGCATGAGCCACATTCCATGAGACATTTCATATGTCTATAGGGAATGTCTCACAGCATAAGAACCACTTTAATAACATTAATTAAATGATTCCATGATTAGTTGTTCTGAGTTTCTAATTAAATGAACAGTTTGACATTGTTTGTAGTGTACCAAACTCACTTTGGTTTCAAATCTACAGTGAAATATAAAACTCAGATTGACTCATTTTTTAATTAGGAGGAATATTCTGTCCTATGAGAATAAGTTCGCTGGTATTTCTTTTAATTAAAAAAACAGAATTCCATCAACATTTTTTCCCTTGCCTGTTTCTCATTCATCAAAATCTGATCTACCCCTAGAACAAAGAGATCTGAGGCACACGTACACTATACTACACACACGCGCACACACACACACGCCCACGCGCGCGTACCAGCTGATTCATAGCTCAGACTGTTTTCTTGCAAGTAGAACAAGATAGTTTCATAAAGGACATATACAGAGAGGACAGGTCCATGGATAGCTGGTATATAAAACAGACATGTACCCTTTGACATCCCATCTGTAAACCAAAGATAGTGGATACCAAATAGGGCAAGGATTGTACTAGACATGCCCTATACATGTACCCTTCCTCTAAAGTGTCCACTACTTGCCACTGTCAGAGGCAGAATGTTGGACTAGATGACCATTTGTCTGATCCAGTTTGACACTTCTTATGTTCTTAGGTTAAGACCCTTTTAATCTTGTTTCCATATTAGCATATAGGTTTCTATTTCCTATTTAACTGTGCTGCTAATGTTTCAAAATTTGTGGAGACAGTGTACCTCCTTCATAGCTGTGTCTCTTTGCTGTTATGGTATTGCCAGCAACAGGAATTTCAATCTGTTCCTGGAAATTTCTGTTTGTTTCTTCCTCCTTTTATAAAGGGACTGTAGGAGTGCAAGAGACTTCCCTGAAAAGGAATAATTTACCCAGTGTGGCCAGTTATTCTTACAGTAAAAAGCAAAACTTTACTGGAATAAGAGAGAATCTGAACTCCCTTTCCAAGGATACAGTTACTCCCAACACCATCTCTCTTGCATAGTAGAACCAAATGCAATAGCATTTTACTGGAGCGACTGATCCTCCAAACACTCAATGTTAGTCATAGTGCTTATTGCTTAGCATAAATAAGTGTGTTGCTATTACTTCCATTACAAAGCCCTGTACCCCACTAGTCAGTGCTAGAGTGTTTTGGCTTTTGGTTTGATATATACCATTGTTCTATATTTTAGGATGCTGCAACTGCTTGTAAAATGGATTATTTTAAAATAATCTATTCTTGTTTTTCAGAACCTCTGAAGGACATCTGGTAAAAGCTATGACAAGAACAAACTTTTTTTTTTGATTTCCACATAGTATTTCAAAGAAAAAACTTCAGTATTCAAACCAAAACCAATATATCGTGAAGTGAAAATTGTGATATTTTTGTTTCTTATATAATAAACTTTGATGTTTACACTGTAAATATTAATTTAGAATCCTCTACCTAAAGCTGTACATATGTATGCTATCTAACTCATGGAAAATATGTGATTTCATATGCTGTAAATCCTTTACGTCAATAAATTCATTTGAAAAAGAGGAGTGCACACTATTGGACAATCTCAAACTACTGGCTAACTGGCTTATATTAACTATACCATCATTTCAGAAAAAACTGTGTGATGTGATGGATACATTTCCTGACAACTTCATAAATAAGTATAAAAGCTCATGGATTCAGTATATTCAAGCTGTCTCAGCAAAGATTGCAGGGAGGAGTTCATGTACAAAAATGTATGCTTTTTAACACTTTATCAACATAAAAAAGGCATTACACACGATTTGATATTTAATAGAACCTTTTTTTTTTCTTCTACATTTTGAATATTTTCATAATATACAAATTCAGTTAAAGCCAGAAATGTGTCTTTATTTTTAATGGTAATAGAGATGAGCATTTTTTAATTCAGGCTTGCCAAAGCACACAAAAGGAGAAGGGAAAACGCTACCCTTTTATTTGTCTGATGTGCTAAAGTCATAAACCATAAGAGAATTCTACATTTGATTGTGTATACCTTTGCTGATGAAAGTATTCCTAATATATATATAAAGTAGATCTGAAGACACTTTGCTATTTTTTCAAAATGAATGTAACTTATGAAATATGAAGACAATAAAACATTTTATTATCACTGCATATATTAGTGGTTTGATTCAATACTGGAATTGCCTGAACAAAAGAAACCCCTTTTAGCAGAGGAAAATCAGCACATGCTTTCTTTAAAAGACACAATGCTCCCATTTCCTGATTGTGTTAATCCCGTTTTATATCAGTGCAATATCTATCTATCTATTTGTCTGTCTGTCTGTCTGTCTATCTATCTATCTAGATATAAGATGGGATTAACACAATAACATTTGAGATGTAACACACTATCTATCTATGTATTTATCTATGTATTTATCTTAGATAGCTACACACACACACACACACACATACACACACTGCTTCAAACTAAAATGTCTTAAAAAGTTGCAGAAACTGAAATATCTAAAAGTTGCTAAACTGTGCTAAAACCTAAGACTTAGGGGGCACAATTCCATTTTCCTTTATATACCCAAATGGCAGCTTTCTAGTTGTGAAAGTAGCGTTTTTACACTTCAACAGTTTGTGATTCTATTACACCTGCAGTGTGAGTACATATATGTGTGCACAGACCTGAGTACGTGCAGTAGTCTATATTCTGGGCTGGCACATGTGGGTAAGTGTACGCACGCATTCTGGACCCAAAAGTGTTTGTAGGTGATGAAAAATGCAGCTGGCCAGAAATCTTACTAACAGGTATTAGATGCTGGATGGAAAGAGGGAGGGCCAGCCTGTAATAGCAACCTTAATAGCTAGGCAACTAGAGTGCTCATCCAGAAAATAGGAGACTCGGGTTCCAGGCCCCACCCACCCAGAGATGGTTTGAACCCACATCTCCCTGACTTTCTAGCATATTACTCTAACCACCATGTCACATATGAAATTTTACTCAGCCTTCTGTCCAGCACTTCTTTTTAAGCTGAGCTGTTAGCCAACTAAAAGAAGAGATATATAGGGCCAAGAGTGAGAAAACAAAATTGAGTTATATGGCTTAGTGAGATAGTTTCTCACCTGGACTGAGGGGCCTTGGGTTTCCAACCTGGATCCTTGCTCCCCACTGCACTGTTCTTCAGCTATTTTATCCCAGAGCTATTTAATGTAAGGGGCAGTGACTCAGCTTTACAAAGAGTTCTGGAGAATGGGCTGGGTAATATCTCACATACTGCATGGTGGTTAAACTGCTATGCTAGATGGATTTTGAGAGGCCGGTTTACTGAATGAGTGCCCTAAACCACTCAGTTCTTGGAGGTAGAACATGGGATACTGTTTCTTGCTATTCTTTGACTTATACTCAGGTGTGTATGCATGTAGCTATGTAGTGCAGGACAGGTGCTGCAATTGGTTCATATGTCCACACTATAGGAAGAAATCGACTACCCTTGGCACAGCTACACTTGATGTTTACTGCAGAGCTACTTAGCTCCACAATAAACATCTTGGGGTCTACACATGGGTCCCTTGTAGGGCACAGAAAACTAATAAACTCCACAGCAGGGTAGTACTTATGAATGCAAGTACTAGCCTGCTATGGAGTTTTTTCATGCATAGCAGTGCATGGGTAGATGCTGGCCTGGTTGGCTGGGGCATGAAGGTGCTTCAATGCAGGGGCTGCCTGCCAGCTAGCTCCAAGCTGAAGTGTACTTGTGCCCTGGTTGGAGCAGTCCCAGCTTGCAGGCTGACTGGGGCTGCTCTAATTGGGTTCCTCATGCTGCTCATGAATAAATTCTGGAGCTGATTGCTCTGGAGTTAAATGCTCCCAGGTAACAGCATACATTCAAATGGTGTGCCCACCAGCAAAAAACTCCGGAGCAATAAGCTCCAGAGTTTATTCATGTATACTAATTGCACATGTAGATGTGCCCTTTGTTTCATAAATGGCAGTTTTCTAGCTTGACATTTATGTATAAGCCTATGACCCTTGTAATCTGGACACATAAGCATGTGTTCAGTTGTACCACTTTAAATGGGTGGGAGAAAGTATAGAAGTTTAGCTGACTCTGTTGCAACAATGCAATCTGTTTGCTCCTGCCCACAGTAAATGGGAGCAAAAATGCAATAATTACCATGTTTCATTAAGAGATAAGTTACCGTGGAATAGCTTCACTTTCAGTGGGACAGGTTCAGACAGATACTTACAAGCAGAAAGTCTCCCTCCCATTACAAAAAGTATAACTGTATCGTCTGTCCACAGCCTTTCAAGAACAAAGGTTCACGTAATACATTACTGTAACAGGGTTGTCTGTCTCTTTAAGGAGAACCAGTCAGCTCTGTTAAGAAAGCCCAGCTGTGCAGCACTGGAGTAATGAGGAAGTGGCCCACTGGGAGCTTAAGGTCTCCTGGAAGAGAAAGCAAGCGGGAGGAAGCAAGCTGTTAAGGGAGGCTGCAGCTTCTTGCTGCAAGGAGGGGCTGGACTCCTATACTGAGGCCAAAGCAGAAACGGGGCTCCCCTCCTTGTGTCTAGGAGAGGATAGATGTATTTTGTTTCATTTTGTTCATTTGTAAACAGAACTTTGCTTTGCAGCAATGGCTGATGGGCTTCTCAGGGAGTGAACTGTCCTATAAAAGCTGGCAGTCTAAGTGACCTTCTTACAATAACCTTCTAACTTACACATAAAAATGTTGTCAACACATTAATGTGCTCAAATGGAAATTAACTTGAACAAATCGGTTGTTTGTATGTCCAGTTACCTTTCTGTCTAGCACCTCCACATTCCCTTTGGTAGAAGCCAGTGGATTCATGTGTAAATGGTACATACAGAATTTCAGGGATGACTTTAAAATTAATCACAAAATGAATGTTGTGTTCCAATGGCAATACCCACTGGACCTGATTATGAGAATCTGAGTGGGGAGGAAAAAGGATTTTGGACACTTCTAATATAACATGACATATCTGAAGTCTTCTTTACTGTACTTGAAGGTTCTTCACATTTCTGTGACAAAAAAACTTTAAAAAATGTAAAACTGGAACAAGAATTGATATACATATGATCTTGGTATGCAGGAGTTATTTTTCCTTTAAATTGCATTAAATTAGTTCATTCATTTTAGAGAAATTGAAATAGGGGGAAAAAAATCAAGACAGAAGTTTCCAGAACTTTTCATTCTTATTCAAAATATCATTAATTTGTTTTAAATTAAAAATTTAAAGAACCAACAGATCAAATTATCTTTGCATATCTGCAAAGGGGATCTGTAAGTGGATCTCTGACATCTGGAATAATTTATGTGACTGAAGGTCTGACTTCCACTTTAATGTCAAATATTTAATCCCCCGATAACTTGTTTTTCTTCATAAAGCAGAGATCCACAGTGACACATGCCATCCACAACATAATACAGAATGGCACTGGTTTCATAAAAAATGGACATGTATTTTAAAACATTATTCATCTTCTAGTAAGGTAATGTAATTGTAATAATTCTCTTTAAACAGAATAATTTAAAGGTCTCCACAGATGTTTGGCCAATAGTGTTCCCATTTTTTACATGAACTTTTATGTATCATAAAAATCTAAAAAAATCTAGTAATCAGGGTAAAGATCCTGACCTTTAATCCAAATGCACTTGGAATCATGGAAGTGCAGAGAACAAAGCTTTACAATCCCATAAAGAGTTAATGACCTGACATGGATTAATGTATTACCCCATTCCATATATGCAGACTATTCATCTGTGAAAGGGTCAATATCCTTCACTTCAGCCCTATATGTGAACAAACTTTGTAGGCCTGAAATGACAAAAATATAAAACATGTTTGTAACATTTGATTGTATGTTACATGTCTCAAAACATTCAGTGAAAGTCAAAAACCCTGAACCTTCTCCTTCAAAGTGTTACAGAAACAGGATAGTGTATCATGACATTGTAAAGCATGGTCTGAAAGAGAACTAAGAGGGAAAGGATAAATAGGAGATGAACAATGGCATCATTGGTAAAGGTGAAGAGGGAAGAATGTGATGTGATCAGAACCATAAATATGAAGGAGCAAAGTAGGGAAGGGCCAGTACAAGGTTGAGTAATATGTGGAAGAGGCATCTCCTTTAGCACTTTCCTAGATTCTTGGGAAGATGCTGTACATAATAGCCCCTAATCACAGGGTACAGGGATCCTTTACTCTTATGAGGAATGATTAAATTTGACCAAAAGTGGTTTTTAAGTCCTATCAAAACATTACATGGCTGGCTTTGAAATGGAGCTTTTAAGAAATATATATGCCTACACCCATTCTTACTTTGATAACTGACCAATATGCTGCAGAGTCTGGCTGAAACGATACAGAATGTGCCTTGAATACTGCTGGGAAATCATTATTTAATTGTTATGGACTCTCTGCTGCAGATATCAGTGCTGTTGAGTACACTACACAGGATTTTGTCTTGTATTAATAACTTAAAGAGATAAAGACCTCCTTGAGATCTTCAGGAAAGACTGGTGGGACTGGTAATGGTGTCTGCAGAACATGAATTTTCAACAAAACGTGTGTGACAGCTGGTTAGATATCTTTGCAATAAAATAAAATTTAAAAAGACCCTGAAAAGGTCTCTCTGAAGCTTACCACGGCTTTGAATGTCTAGAAGTTCTTGCTACAGCTGAATAGTGGAGACAATGTTTCTGTTTAAAATATACACATAGTAGGTCAGATCCTCAGCATATGGATTGTCATCACTATTGCATTACAAGTGACCAGATTTTCAAGGTGATAAACTTCCTGGGAGAAACTATTGAATTTGTGAGGCTCAGGGACATATTTGTAAGAGGATTTTGGTTTCTTGGACAGGGAATAGGAAAGGAAAGACAAAAAAGGCTGCCATTCTTTTCTCTAATACTGCTGACACTTTTGACTACTTTTCCTTTTTTTCTCCCCTTTTTCTCCTTACTGCAAATGTTTCCCCCCCTGCCCTGTTACCAGTGCCCCCTACAGTGCCTCCTACAGTGCCCCCTACAGCACTCTTACCTTTGGGCTTCTTTACAGAGGATTTGATGATACCACTCTGTTCAGCATTGATTAGACAACAGCTGAAATAGGCTAAGGACAGAAATGACACATACACTTGTATAAGGAATTGGAAACTAGTTCACATCTGTAATACAACAGAAGTTATATGCATATAAACAGTGCATATAAACCACTTTCAAAATGGTCAAAACTGGTTTAAGATAAACCTGGATGATGTATTATCAGACTTAACTGATCTAGGTTAAATGGGTACATTGAATTTCTGTCCCAGATCCCCTCCAGAATCAAGTTAACTTACAGTCCCTCCAGCATCCCAAGATGCTGCACCTCCTCTGCAAATCTACCCTCACAGGGTGGGCAGGCTAGCTTTGGCCCAAGCTGTGTGCTCCAGCATAGCAGGAAGGCATGCTCTAGTACCCCTCTGGCTTCTGGCTTGAGCCACTGCAGGCATATGGCTGCATTTCCAGAATCAAAAGTAAATGTCTGTTCACTTGCTTATTGGTTTAGTCTATGCAGCTTAGATTGAATTGATTCAGCCTCAAGCTTTTGACTCTCTGTACTTAGCCATAATGTGCCCAACTTTGACCATGACAGTTATAAGAAGGATGTACAGGTACAGGAAAAGGTCCAGAAGTGAAAAGAGATAATAAACAGGCTAGAATTAAAGCTATATGAGAAAAAGTTGGGTAAGGGGAGACATGATAAAAGTTTGAAATACTTTAAAAGCTATCATAAAGAAAGGGGTGGGGGATGGGGAAAATTTTTTCCTTGCTACTGAGGACAGGGCAAGAAGCAATAGATTTTAATTACAGAAAATCAGATAGAGATTAATCCCTGTGTGCCCTGTTCCAACACTTCAAATCCTAATAGTAAGAACAGTGGATCAATAGAAAAAGCAGCCATTCAACTGGAGAAGTTGTGGAATCTCTTTGGAGGTTTCCAAAAAGAGGATGGATACACATCTGTCTGGAATTGTTTAGGGACAACAATTTTTGCATCTGAGCAGTGAATGGGCTAGATGACTGTTGAGGTCTCATCGAACCCTATGACTTTAAATTATTGCAAAGTAAAGGTAGCACTGCTGTGCATAGCTCTCTATGAGCACATCTACGTGAGACATTTACTGTGGAACGGCCTAATTAGTTCCACAGTAAAGTCTCTGCATCTACATGTGTGGCCCTATTAGGCCTCAGTAAACTAATACAATCTACTGTAGGATAGTACTTGTCAATACAAGTACTAGCCTACTGCATAATTTTTTACATGCACATGTAGATGCTGACAGGCCTGGCTGGTGCACAAGGGTGTTTCAGTGCAGGGGCTGCCTGCTGGCAAGCCTGGCACTGGAGCCAGCTCCTCTGCATCATGTTGAGCTGGGTCAGAGAAGCTGTGGGGTTGGCAGGCTAATCCCTTTGGGGCTCCTGCCAGCTGGGCCTGCTCTGACTTAGCTCAACGTGCTGTGGTCCCAAGTGCACATTCAAATGGCATGCCTGAGAGCAATAAACTCTGGTATGGAATATGCTGGAGTTTATTACTTCAAATTAATTGCACGTGTAGACATGCCTGTAAGTGCAAAGTGGCTAAATCCACCTTAGAGGTGGTTAAGAAGATCAGCACTACAGTTTGTTGGCTTTGCTTGAGCCAGATTATCAAAATAGTGATTTATTTTTGAATGTTCCAAAGCAAAACTGAGCAGAGATGAAATTATCTCTTTGAAAATGAAGTAAGCTACCTAACATTGTTAATGAAAGGTGGCATTCTGTTCTTACATGGTTAAGTGGCCATTTTTGGATGTCTGTGGGGCATTTTTGATACTTACATATCCAGAGACATTCTATTTCTGCACTTGTGAAAAACTGTGACAACACATCCAGAAATCACAAGTATTGGCTTTCTTAGGAACAGAAAAAGGCCATGTGCATCTCTTCTTTTATTCCTCATAGCTCTGTAGCTAAGGCTTACCTGGATGGCCAGGGGTCTTTGATACTATCATCCAAAGCTGGGTTGAATCAGGACTTTTGCCACTCTCCAGCACAGCACCACTATAACCTCTCCACAGGTCAGATGCTACTCATCAACTTCTCCAGTGCCCCTTGAGACACTGAGCCCCTAATATAGTCCTTCAAAAAATGATGCAGGGCAGAGCAGGGGGAACCTTCTACCTCACTGGGAGGAAGGGCCTTTTCCCTTCCAGGTCAACAGACTGTTGTTAGGATAGCTTGTTATATTTAATGCTTTGAAGTTGCACCTGCTTATGGTATTGTCTATATTTAGCCTTATTTAGTCATTGCTTAAGTTTTGTCCTTATTAACTTTTTTTTTATTAGCTAGCTTTGAGGTGTTTTTGTACAGCTCACAGGTGTTTATTATATTATGTCTTTTCTTCTTTATCACTGTGAGAAGTTCTTTTAACATGACAGAGCAATGGACTTGTTACCAACTCCAATTAACTGAACTTGGCACTAACCAGCTGAATCAGAGGGATGAAATGATTGGATATGTTAATGAAAGGTGATAAAAGAAACCAATGGGCAATGCCCAAAGGAAGACATCAGAAAAAGGTCAAATTAAGAGGTTTGCTGGTGATGGATATGTTAGACAAAGGAATATGCTGATGGGATAAAAGACGGACAGTATGTTGACTGCAGAGAGACCAATCCAAAAGCAAAGAGTAATCAAATAAGTGAAGTTGAAGAAAAGTATAAAAGGGGAGAAGCAAGAAAATTCCTCATCATCTTCATAAATCCAACCTTTAACACCTGTCTTGATCATCCCAGCTCATGACGTACCCTTTGCTTCCAGGAACCGAGTGGCTGTCTTTTCTGTTGAGCAAAGTAACATATGGGATTGGGTAAGATTATTGTATTGAATGTTTTTCTCTCTCTGAATATAGAAACTGCGACGATAATACTTGTACTAATAAAGCTAGACTTTGATTTTAGGACACTGAGTTGTCTGCATTTGTATTTCACGTTCCATTTAAGGGTTAATTTTGCTTTAACAATTCCTTAGCACTATCTGGGAGACAGTGGCTGCCAATGAGGCAAACACCCTCTGGCTTGCTCTCTTCTTCTTGGCCAACAGTTTTCCATCGTGTGGCTGCCCAATGGGTCAGTTTCAAAAGGAGTGCTGGAGAAGTGGCTGTATAATGGCTGGTATGTAGTGTGGCAGTTAGAGCACTGTAGTAAGAAAAACCCCCACCTAGCTTCAATCTGTGGGTGAACAAGGCCTAGAACTCAGGACTTCCAGCTCCTAGGTAAATACCATAGCTACAATTACTGGGGGAAAAGATAAGAGGTATGTCTTTGCCATTTTGGTGCTGCTTGCCTGTAGCTACCCATGTGTGGTGGGCTACATGCCCAGGAACAGCATACCCCTGCCAACTCCAGAGCATGTGGAAAGATGCCTGTTGTGTCTGCTACTTTTTGAAACAGTAGTATTTCTCCTGCTTTCTCTGTCAAAGGCTTGCTCTTTCTATTTTAATCACTCAGTCCTCTGGGCCCTCCCTTGCTCCTTTTAATTGTTCCCCGCAAACAATACCATACTTTGGTATTTTCCTGTGGTGCAGCAAAAATAAGTAGAAGCCTAGATGATGGAGTTTTCTTCAATCTTCTCACTCAGAACAGTCTCAAGGGTAGAGCTTGTGCTTGCATTTGCAATGGGCTATTCCTCTTCTCTTTGTTGCATTTTGCAACGTATGGCAACAACCCCATCCACACAGTTCTTTCTGTTGTGCTCTGATTCATACTCTTTGGTAACCAGGCTGTTCATGGAATGTGTAGGTGCTCACTCAGACTTGGCTCTTAATTGCACTAGTTGTCCAATTATGTGTTCATGGACTATTCTGATATGGTTTTTTTTTTAAACTTACAGTGTTTTCTGTAAGTGTGATAGGACCAGGCTCTGAAACCAGAGATATTCTGGATGCATCTACATGAGATATTTACTGTGCAGTGGACTAATTAGCTGTGCAGTAAACATTTTGGTATCTACATGTGCACCCCTATTAAGCTGGAAGTAACTAATTCACTTTGCAGCACGATAGTAACTAATAGTCCTATAGTAGTACTAAGGTAGTACTAAGTAACTACTGATGGTACTAAAGTAACTAATTTATTTTGCAGGAGGATTTTACATCTACACGTGCACCCCTATTAGGCTGGAACTAACTAATTTACTCTGCAGCAGGATAGTACTTGTACATACAAGTAAATACTTTTAAAGATAAGTAAATACTGGTAAATACAAGTACTATGCTGCTGAACAGTAAAAAACGCCACAGCAGTGCATGTCCAGAGGCTGCCTTGGTTGGCTGAGGCACAAGGGTGCTTCAGTGTAGGACTGCCTGCCAGCTAGCCCCACAGTGCAGTTCCTTCATGCCCCAGGCAGCCCCTCCACAGCACACTGAGCCCGGGGAAGCAGCCCTGGGTTGGCAGGCTGACTCCCAGACCTTTGCCAGCTGGGGCTGTTCTGCCTGGGCCCATATAATGCACCTGAATAAATTGTGACGCTTATTGCTCCGCAGTTAATTGCTCCCAGGTGCATGTTCAAATGACACACCCAGAGCAATTAACTATGGAGCAACAAGCTCATCAGTTTATTCAGGCACTGTAATTGCACATATAGACATACCCTCTTAGTTCCAGGGACACATATGTAACCTGCTTTTTTTTTTTAAAGAGAATGCCATTTTCTTATCATTAATGCAGGACAGAATTTAAACATAATGAATTAGAATAATCTACATTTAGTGATGGGAGAAGATGGGACAGAAGTCATCGTTTATTACAGCAGGGAGTAGTGAGGCTTGGTGTCAGAGTACTTTGTAGACCTGACAAAACATGTTTATGCCAACTCTGAGTATGGAAACTTATATTCCAGAGAAAATTGGCACAAATGGAATTCAGGAGGTGGAGAATTCAGTACATATGCTTCACCATCCTGTTCCCAAATCGCTTCCCAGCTCCCATTACAGGGCTCAAGTTCTCATTTGGTTTATGCCTTGTGCAGCACACTGACCTTTCCCTCGGATAAGTCTAGCAGCATTGGGGCTTCCCTGGCTCAGATGGCCATAATATTTTCAGCTTTGCTCAGTTCTGCTTTGGAAATTTCACAAATACATTTCTTGCCATTTGACAAGCTGGCTTGCAGTTAAAGCTGACAAACCAGAGCACTGATTTCCTAAAATACAATAAAAATAGAAAATAATAATTAGATGTCTTCCATTTTGAGATGGAGCTCTCATAGCCTATTCAGAAATAGAAGAGATTTATTTTATCGTCATATACAGATTAAGTGGCCATACATGATAACTGCACAGGGTTTAAATGTTGCATAGTATTAGAAAATGAGTGAGATGTGATATAACTCAACCAAAAGCTTTTGTAATCTAATTATGAGCTGGAGAAAAATGTGCTATGCTAGCATAGTATTTTGAAGTGAACATTAGACTGGAGTAAAATATAGGTTACATTTCAGTGACAGGAGAAAAGTGTAAAAAACAATCCTCTTCTCAAATCACAAATCTCAAAGCACAAGTCTTTAATGTCAATAAGTAAGTCAGAAGGATGTAGGGGGAAATTTCCAAGGCACACAAATGATTTAGATGTTTAAGTCCCCTATCTAAAATGATCTATGGATTTAGGAGAGCCACATGCCGTGTTTTATGTTCAATGAGGCACTCCTATGTGTCTATATCACTTTCAAATATAGGATCTTGGTGTTTTGAAAAGCTTTATCCCAATGGTTCTCAACCTTTTTAGATGCAAGGCATCCCTCAGTAAATCCAAGGCACCTCTCATTTGACTTAAGACACCCTTTGGAAAATGCCAACTCTTAATTTTCACTTGTTTTTGACTATGGAAGAATAATAAAGCAATTCTTCTGTTGCAAAGAACTCAGATAGATCATAACAGGTTAGAATATTTTAACATTATGGTTTCCTATTTGAAAACTCTGTGCAGTTTTCAATTTATGTTGTGAATCATGTTTGTACACCTAACTTTGCATGGTATCCTATAGCATGCTTGCAAGGATCTCAAGGCACTACAGGATGCTCTGGCACCTTGGTTAAGAATCACTGCTTATCCTGAATGTTTTATAATTGTCAAACTGTAAGGTTGAGAATAATTCACTTTTATTCACATTGCATTTGTAACAAAATGGAAGAAAAACAGACTGCTAACTATTAAGATCACACTTCTACAGTGGGTTTATTTAACCAGGAAAGCCTTTTAGTTCTGGAAACATATAGAGAGCAGTAATTTCGACAAGTAGCTTATTATGTAGCTGGGAAATGGCATGGCAGAAACTACAGAATACGCTGTAAGACTGTATATCAAAATATATGGTATTGTTGACCATGTGCCAAGTGAGAGAAGATGTAAAGGTTTTGCACGTCAGCCTCCTGTTGAGGAGAAATCAAATGTGGAGTTTGGATATACTCTAAGTATAACTTATTTATTTGATGCTATATTTATCTCTTTTCAATAGGAAGTAGTCACAAATAGCATCCAGACAATCCTTCCTTCTGTGTCCACAGATAAAAATTTATGTCCAGTTGCAACTCTGCCTCAAGAGTTGCTTTTTGTTAGAGTAAAGCAGAGAACAAGCTCTCTTGCTAGTTGTAATAGCTTTTCCAAAAGAAACATAGTAGTAATACCTAACAACAGTACAGGAGTTTTTCAAAAACTGAATTCTGTTAACATATGTAGGCCCCTCTACACGTTACTGGTATCACACAGTTAACTGGTTAATTCAACAATTTCCTTAAGACAAGCTATACGTGCAAAGCTCTCATTCTGTCAAAAGCTCAAACCAGCTATACAGTTAGACACTGAAAATGTGTACTAACTTTATAGCTTGTTGCTATTGAGCTTTTATTTGCAAGTATAGCAGGGTCTCTTCTGCAGCTGGGAGCCCTGTCAGCTGACAGGGATCTCAGCTGCAGGGGTGCACCATGCCCAGCTGGGGCTGGGAGTCCCACAACTGATGGACCCGGCAGCTGCTGACTCCTGGTCTTGGCATCACAGGAACCTAGAGTCTTACAGCTGCAGATGCTGGCTGTCAGGACCCAGCTGCCATGGGGGTGTGTGAAACGCAAAGGGATGGAGAATTATGGCAGCCGTGATCTCTCAGGTTCAGGGGTGCAAGAAACCTCTGGGGCTGGAAGATCATGGGCACTGCAGTTCCCCCAGCCCCAAGGGTGCATGGGGCATCCCTGGCACTGGAAGTCCCTCAACTGAGAGGGCTCCCAGCTGCAGGAGCTTGCTTCTTGCTAGCGTAGGGGGAGCCCAGGATCAATGCAATATTGCCATGGTGTGAAGACAAAACACTTAATCATATTGTATGTCAGACTTAATTCATGGGTGCCCAACTTGAGATACTTTGAAGGAACTGTTTCTCAGAGGCTACTCAAAGGCACTTTCTGACTTCTTTAATGTTTTTTCTAACTGAGTTTTCAGAAACTGGAAACCATGTGGTTAAAAAACGAAGCAAAATATTTTGATGAAGGGATGTGTTCCCTGCTACCCCCTTTGACCACATGAGGGTACGTATGAAAACTTGATCCTCCTGGCATGGCTAAGGTTCAGTGTTTCAGGAGGCTGACTTGGCTCCTCAGACCTCAACCTTAAAATGTGACTTATTGGTTAATCATATCTTAATAGTGACCTGGGCATGCAGTCATTCAATTAATGATGTGATAAAATGAGGAATAAGCTATGAAGCTATTACACAAAATATATATCAGAACTTTATGGCTGGTTCATATTATGCCTTTAACTGCATATGTGGCCAATGCCCAGCCTCTGGAGCCTCTCACGGTTCCTTTGTGCTCCAAAGGGTGAGTGTGTACCTTATCTGATCACAACTCCTAGCACCAGGTACACCCCTAGCTAGGAGCTCTGAGCAGCTGACCAGGGCTCCCAGGCAGGGGAATTCAAGGGTTCAAACTTGATACTTGCCAGTTCAGAGTGATCCCAGGATAGGGCTCATGCTGCACCAGAAATATGGCATGATACAATCTTAGGCAGAATCCTACAATCATGCCTCCTGCTATGCACATGTTGGGAAAGCACATTTGTTGGGACCCTGCATCAGATCCTACCATGCCTTTACTTAAGTGGCTGTCAGGGACATCAGTCATCTACAAAAAAAAAAAAAAAAGAGTACAACAGTGCAATGTCATCAGCAGCAATTTCCTGTGACGTTCACATCTGCAGCTTTCCCAACTTTGCTAGCCTGAGGAAGGGGAAACAGAAGATTCAAAAAAGGTGCATGCTGCTAACAGTAAGTTGAAGGTCATTCAATGGCCTAACACTAGCCTAGAAACTTCAAAAAGAAGAGCAGAGCACTAAAGCACTTGCTTGTGGATTTCTGTCATGTATATTAAAATATTATGCCAAGGTGCAGTGCCAATGACAACTAAGGGTTGGGGGCCTCCTTTTATCCACATCTAAAAGGATTACTAGAAGGATTACCTACCAGATCATTAGTCTGCTGCTGTGCAGGAATAAAGAAATCCAACTGGGAGAAGTGCTTGGGTCAGTGCTCTTTGATTTATGATTCATTCTCTGTTCAATGAGGGTGAGACTACAAGTGCTTCATGCACCCTACTCCCATAGAAAAAGCCCCAGTTCTGAAAGATCCAATTTAATTGGCTATAGCAGACTGTATCACCTGGACCCTGCTTGAATATATTTTCCTGAAGAACTGGCTAATTCAAAATTTCATTTCCCTGGCTTCAATTCAGTTGAATAGCTTTTGCACGTTTTCAGTGTTCTTAAGGGTACCACTGCACATGAAATAATTAGGTTACCTTTTGAGGATAGAACATACAGAACATCACTTAATAAGGCCAGAACACCATTTCAATGAGAGCCTTTCTTTTTCATTCTTTTAAAACTTGGTTTGCAGTTCTTATTAATAAATAAGAACATAGCCAATGGGTAGCTTGCTGTCTGTAAAGAGGGTGTCTAATCCAGATTGATGTTTTGTTTTCCATTTCTAATTATATTACCGCTTAACAGAAACTTTGTGTTGGAGAGGTACTGTTGTGAGCTGCTTGAATGCAAAAGCAGCAAGTGCAGTAAGTGCTGTGTTTTTGGATTACTACTAAAAACTAAATACATATTTGGATGAATTCTTTGCTGCCCCCCAATATCCATTGGTTTCTGCAGCAGCTGTGAAAGGCCAGAAACAAGTTGACTGTAGTCTCTTGATCTTGTGGTCAGTTCTAAATTGACTATGGCATAATCCAGACCATGACTGTCCAACTTCTGAGTAGCTGTGGCTGCACACCTCCCAGACCAGACACTGCCTAAGCTTCATGTACCTAGGGCCCCATGTTGAGCGGGACTGCATGCTACACTGCACAGCCTTCCCACCATGCTGCACAAGTTCTGCACCATGCCACAAAGACCCTGAGCACCTGAGCTAGGGACAGATATTAAAAAAGCTGAAGCCTGAATTGATTCAATCTTTGCGGGTTAGTCAAACCTTCCTAGATTGAACTAATTTGCAAGTAAATAAACCTGAAGGAAATGCAGGCGCATGTTTGCAGTGGCTCAGGCCAGGAGCCGGGGGGTGTTAGAGTGTGCTCTTGGCTTCAGGGAAGCTGTGGGGGGAGGCCATCCCTGGCAGTAGCCGGCATGAACTTGCTGGAGAAGGGGTTTAATTCCCCTCTTCCTGTCCCACTTGCATGGACCTGATCTGGGGTTTGCCTGGTGCTCCCGCCTCATTGCTGCAGTGGTGGGGCCATGGCCAGAGGCCAGTCATCATGGCCCCCCTGAGGCAGAGGAGGCAGGGAGGGGGTTTATTCCCCCCTCTGGCCCTGAAGGACTGCAGTTGGGGTCTGTCTGCCCTGACCACTGCCACAGTAGCTCCCTGTGTCAGGCGAGTGGCGGAATAAGCACCTTTCCTGCCCACTCTGCCAGATGCTGGAGGGAGAGGGGAAATAATTCCCCTTCCTGTCCCCTTGCCTAAGGGGGCCATCTGGCCAGCTTCTGGCTACAGCCCTGACCCTGGTGTACTAAGCAGAGAAATGCCTGGCAGGGCTTGCTGCACCCCTGCCTGACAGACCCTGGCCGGGGTTCATTCTGGTGGGACTGGGGAGGGAAGGAGAATAAACTTCTTCCCTGCTCCCTTCACATTAGGGGGGCTGGTATCCAGCCACTGCTCCACTGAAGCACACAGCACAGCCCCACCCAGGTCTGCACAGCATGCTGGGATGTTGGGGGTCTCTGGTTTAACTTAAACCAGGAAGGGGTCTTGGACAGAAGTTACATAAATTGAACTGAGCTCAATCAGTTAAGTCTGATACTACATTCAAGCAGGTTTTCTCAGACTGGTTTTGGCCATTTTGAAACTGGTTTATGTGCACTGAACTTTTGTTCTGTTCATGGGTGACTGGTGCCACCTTAGTTATGGGGGCACATGCCCCGCCTGCAATCAGTCCTGCTGACTGTGGGGGGTCCCTCCACAGCTGATCCTGCTGACCAGGGTGGTCCTCCCAAGGCTGACTTCACTGCCTGGGGGGGATCAGCCCATGGCCGATCCCGTGATGGCTGATCGTTGCAGCGAATTGCTGCAGCTGCTTCTGGGAGCAGCTGCAGCTATCAGCCAGTGCTTGCGGGGGGGGGGGGGGGGGGGGGCACTGGTGCTCCTGCCTGCTCCCCCCCCATCCATTGCCTAAGCGGTGAGTGCGGTCAGTCAGGGGGTGCACTGGCACTGTCGGGGGTGCATGTTCACCCCCTACACATTGCTACTGGTTCTGTTACAGTTTTAAATCAGTTTCTGATCACTTGAAACTTTTTTATGTGTAACTTCTGGCCCTAGCCCTGATGCTTCAGGCTTCCTGTGCCCTATCCCACCTCCTGGGGCATGGGCAAGAAGCAGAAGCTAGGGGAACAGGGGGGAACCTCAAGATCCTGGCAGTAGCAGAAGGAGAGCAATGCAGAGAGAGGCATCCAGACTGGGAGTCAGGATCTACAAGTTAACCCCGATGTATTGCATGTGACCTGTGGGCTGCTAGTTGCACAGACCCGATTTAGACCATTTTCAACGCAGTTCTAATCTGTGCAGGCATTTTCTAGCTCAGATAAACCCTAAATCAATTGGTGGAAGTTATTACCTGCTTTACATCCATCTTTTCCAAATTGAACACCAGCATAAATCATTGCAACATGGGTGCAACTCTGCACTGGCTGAAGATTCCTTCACACTGTGGGAATCTCCAACAAGGGACACCAATTGGTTTTCAGGCTTCTTTGCACTGCTAGTCAGGTGCAAAGGAATCAGAGTCAGGGAGAGATTAATCTATCATATCAAGCTGTAAAGTCAGCTGTTCTGACATTTCCAGCTCAGTTTTTGCAAATAGCTTCTGAACTTTTGAATGCTTACTTGAACCAGACCCAAAGTCTGGACCTTTTGAAGTCTAATCCTGCTTCCATCACAATAAAAAATACGCACTTAAGAGTATTCATATGTCTGTGGATTGTTTTTGGAGCTATTTCTTCAACTACTGCTTTTTCGAATTTGATATCTATGGCTTAACACAGACAATACTTTCTTGCAAATTATCATGTAACCGGTTTATATGGACAGATACATCTCATACTGCTTTTGCATTCTGCAACTTTGATGCAAACTTGTTCTGTAAAGAAAATATTAATATTTTGCACAAAGAAACAAAACAAATTTTAGACAGAGAAAAACTGGCAAATACCCTACAAGCAGTCTGTCCAATTTGCATTCACTAGAGCTGACTGTTTTAGAGTGAACTATTTAAACACATATACAGAACAGTCATTTATACTTCCCAAAGCTGGTGCCACTGAACCACTGGCAATTTAATACTTTTAATCTTGTTTTCCTTTGCTGATGTTGACTGCAAGTGAATAAGACTCCACCAGACTTGGAATTTAACGAGTGCCTCTAATAACTTAGTTAGGGTGTAATTTCATTTAATTAATAAGATCTCCCTCTCCAGTCTAGACAATATTAGAAAAAATGTGTTGCAATCAAAGTATTCTCCAGATACATCATTACCTTTCTGTTGTGATACCAAGCTAGCAATACCACAACTCCACAGAAATTCTGTAGCCTGTACAGAAATGAAGAATAAGTTCATATTTTGGCAGAGGAAAAACTTGACGCAGTTGCATTGGTTTCAATTTGCTAATTATGAATTGCTTTCACCACATGTTTAAAATCCCTTTTCCTTAGGCGAATGCTAAGGGAAGGAAAAGCATACTTCTTATCCCCCCAACAATTTTCTGAGGTTATGCTGCTTGAGAATCATGGAGTGATGAGGGTAGAGGCAAACTCCACATTCCCCTTGGGGCAGAAACAAACTGAATTTTTAAACAGAGGATGCTTTTGGCCTCAGCCAGTAACTGACATCACCTTTCTGACTAACCTTAATTACTGTGTCCATTTCCATCTTTCAATTAAAAAAAAGTATCTAGCCTCTGCCTCTCATCTATGAAGCTGCTTTTCTCTTACATATTAAACCAAATTCAGTCAGGGTGTTAATAGATCAACTGCAATTGCATTTTCTTTATATAAAATCTTTAGTATCATTTGTCTGGTTTGCCTATGAGATATGCCATGAAGATGAACAAGTGGCAGTTCCAGAGTCTTTAGTTAGAGAATAATACTGAAACATCTTGGGAATACTAAATAGGTTTATTAGTGACATAAAAGATGGACAGAAGTGGACCCTGCAAAGGTTTTATAAACCGTGGCCCAGCATTTTGGCAAAACAACATTACCATTACCAATATTACCATTCATATCTTGCATATCTGTGGTGATGATAAGTGTGACTATTGTCATTTCTAATTGTATTGACACTTCATTCCACCACCTGTAAATCTTTTAGTTACAGAGTTTTTTTCTATGATTCAGCCAAAGTTTTACAAGGGCATATGGAATTGATAAGTGTATGACTCAGATTAGGAACCAGAGTTGTTACGTTTAGAATTGCTCATGTAGGCCTGATATATTAAGCGCAAGGGAAATAAAACAGAGGACCAGCTGGCCACTACTTCTTCAAGACTAAGGCTGTCAAGTGCAAGTAAGAAAGGTTTTTTATTAGTGAAACAAGGCTTTACATGAATAGAAAAGAAATTTCCACACATAATTTTAAGAAAAACAATTACTGAAAAGGGATATGATTTCCCTCTATAAATACATCTGGGCTAAATATCAGGGAAGGAAGGAAGGGGTTGAAGCTAAAGGACTAACTGGCACAGATATACAAATGGGTATAAATGGGCTGTGAATAAATTCAGATTGGATATTGAAGAAAGCTTTTCAGAGGCATAAGAGCTATGGTCTATGACCTGGGTGGCAGTGGTGGCTTTCTTCTGAGTGGGCACCCAGGGCTGGTGCCCTGGTCACCTATCAATGGGTCCCTTCTACATATACATCTTATATTCCTATAGAACTGATTCAATGTTGTATGGGTGCAGACAGACAACACTTACATTGGTATACATGTGTTTTAAACCATAACTGTCCAGATGTACAAGTCAATTGAGAATGGTTTAAACCTCCTGAACCATGTCCAAAGCATTCCTAGAAAATCAAGTGTTATTTTGAAACAGTCCTCAATGAACCATGGCAACTGGCTGTTAGCTCCTCTGGTACTCAGCCAGACCTCTACTACCCCAACCTTTATTATCTGCATTTCATCACTGGGACCTTAACCAGGGTCCCATGAATCCCAGGCTTATTTGATGCAGGAGGTGGCCAGGTGATGGAGGCTTCCTAAATCCCAGCTTCTGTGTGAGTGAGGGCTCGGGGCTCCCATAGCATGCCCAAAGACTCCACTACCAGCAGTGTAAGGAAATCAACCAGCTCTTTAAAATCAGCAGAGAGCTGCCCCTAGAGCCCACAGCCCTCAAGAACACATAGGACCAGAGATCCAGGTAGCCACCTCCCTCCCCTCTACCCTACATACACACCAAGGCACTCCCAGGCAGGGTACCACCACACAGCCGATGCTCTTGCTGGGACTTAATGCTGCAGGTTCCTGGCTAGACAGTCATACCCTGTCTGTTCAAGATCAGTAAAGTGCATGAATGGGTTTTTATTGAAATCAGAATTAGTAAGAAAGGGGAACAGAACATTGCAATTGGGCCAGGTACTCTCTACCATCCCCATGTAAAGGTTTGATGACACTGCAATGCCTAAAATGTGATGGCTCAACTCAGAACCATTGGCAATGTATGTACAGGCACTTCTGACCCACAACCATGCTTCCGGGCTTTTCTGGTTGCTGCATGGGACTGGGAGGAATTTCCTCCTCCCCCAAAGCCTTCCTAAGAGGCACTGGGTATTGGCTGTAGCCAAGGCTGGAGATTTTGACTGGAGTGTGTAGATGCTCCTGCTGGGACTTAAAGCCAGAGGTTTCTGGATAGGAGATCATACCCACCTACTCAAGGTCAGACTAGCTGCCATATGTGGAGTCAGGAAAGAATTTGACCCCATGGTCAGATTAGTATGGACTGTGGGGCCACATCCAGATGGGCAGACTCATGTAGTTTGTGGTGCCTTAAACCTCCTTGTGGCACTACAAACCATGCACCTGGAATGCTAAAATGTGCCATGCGCTGCAAATTTACAGGGTGGAGGCAAAGTTTGCAGCTGGAAAATCTTGGTAGCAAAAAACAGCAACAACAACAAAAACAGCATGAAAAAAGGTGGCGCAGCACAGGCAAAAGGAAGACACAGAGGCTTGGTCCTCCTTGGAGACACATTGGCTGTTCACCAGAGTGTCTCCACTCCTTTAGTTGTACCCAAGCTCCTCCAACATGCTGGGAGATGGGAGAAGCAGGGCAAGGGCAGTTCCCCAAAGTGGGGCAATTTGCCCCACACCAAAGTGCACGTTCAGGGATGTGCACGGCAGCAAACAGTAGTGGCAGAAATTTGTGCCACTAAGATTTTTGCCATTGCACACCTCCTTCATGTGGGGACGTGCCCTGGGAATTTTTTCTTTCCTCTGTAGCAGAAGGTGTAGCCCTCTACCTGAGACCTCTTGAGCATATATTAACCTTTACAGCAGCGGGATGCTGGCCTCTGTGGACCCCTTGCTTTACTTGTGGCATGTTTGGTGTTATATCTTGTGTTACATCACTGGTGACAGCATTGTTTTGGTAAGAGATTAGAAAATGGAGTTGTATAGAATGGTTTGGATAATGATGACTCTGCCTCAGGAAAGGGTTTGGAGTAGATGACCAATGGAGGTCCCTTCCAGTCTTTCTTCTCTATGATTCTATGTATGGTCAAACAGATTCCAATCAATGACATTCTTGGAATAGGTCAAATGCTATGTCTGTCTGCATCCTATGATATAGATGCAAATTAGCAAATAAGGAACACTTCAGTAGCAATCAGGCTTTTAGCTTTGTTATTGATTCTTTTTTTGTGTAAATGGTCCCCTTGTTAGATCATCTTTCTAATTGGTTCAGGTCCCTTTGCTTCTCCTCATACAGCCTGCCCTGCTGATGCCTGATCATGTGGGCAATCCTGTTGACTTCAGTGGAATACTCATTGAAGCTAGTTTGTATCTGGACTAAGCAAAATTTGCAGAATCTAGTTGCTACTCCTAGACTTTGTTGTGGCCAAAGGGGACAATCTAGTGAGCAACTTGATGATTGAAGGGAAACTGGGTGCCAGTGACCATGAGATGATCACTTGCTCCATCCATTGTAAGTCAGGGAAACTGGCCAGTAAGGTAGAAAGTTTTGATTTTAGGAAAGCTGACTTCCATAAACTGAGGGGATTGGTTGGTGAGGCCCTGCAGGACCATGGTCTGATGAGGAAGGGGGTACAAGAAGGGTGGTCATTCTTCAAAGAAATGATTTCCTAAAAGCTCAAAGGAAGTCCATTCACTTTTGTAAGAAAGGCAGCAAAAGGGCTGGGAGCCCCCTTGGCTCAACAGGGAAGTCATGGACCTCCTGAATTAAAAGGAGAAGCCTACAAAGGATGGAAGTCAGGAAAAAATACCAAACAGGAGTACTTGGCAACAGCCCACACCTGTAGGGAGCAGATCAGGACAGCAAGAGCACAAACAAAATAGAGATTGGCACCCAGAATCAAGGAAAACAAAAAGTCCTTCTTTAGATATGGACCGAGGCATATCGAGCAAGGCTAAGGGTGTCATCCTCCCTCTATTCTCAGTCTTGGTGAGACCACAGCTGGAGATCTGCATCCAGTTTTGGGCACTGCACTTCAGGAAGGATGTAGAGAAGCTTGAGAGAGTCCAAAGGAGAGCCATATGCATGATTAGAGGCCTAGAGACCAGGTCATGCGAGGAGAGACTGAAAGACTAGTGACTGTTCAGCTTGGAGAAGAGAGAGCTCAGAGGGGATTTGGTGGCAGCCTGTAAGTATATCAAGGGCATACATCAGGGCCTAGGGGAGCATCTATTCATCAAGGCCCCCCAGGGGAGGACAAGAAATAATAGGCACAAGCTTACTGGGATTTGCTTCAGGCTAGACATAAAGAAAAACTTCTTTACAAGTTGAGTACCAAGGGTTTGGAAAAGGCTCCCCCCAGAGGTGGTACAGTCATCTACCATGGCTATCTTCAAAAAGTGTCTTGACACCCATTGTGTCGGGTTCATCTGATCCCAGCAGTCTTTCAAGGGTATAGTCTTTACAAGCTTCAGCATCAGACCTTTCATCCAGACCATGTTGTAGGCTGATGACAGGTCTACAGCCAGCTTCAGTGTACATTGCAAGGTTCAAAACTTTGTTGCAGCAACTTTACTTAACCCAGAATTCTGCTTGTTCATCAGGATGTAGCTTGTACAAAAGAATGATATTGGCCTATAGCTTCTTGGGTCATCGATCGGCTTACCCAGTTTGAGTACTGCATGACCATTGGCTTCTGCCACACTTTCGGTATGCATCCAGATTCCATGGTCTTGGTGTAGTTTTTCCAATCACTGCAGTCCCTTAGGGCTTAGATGATAGAGAAATTCTGGGAGAATACTATCTCTAGTGGCTGCCTTCTGTTTCTTCATTGCAGTTAACCCCTCCTTTACTTCATGTATGCTAATGGTGGTAGGGGTTTGCATAGATTGTCATTATCTAGTGTTATTGACAATTACCCTCTTGTTTGGTTTTCATTGAGAGGTCTTTTTGTATTGTCTACCAATTTAGAAGCTATGGAGTTGGGATGGAGTTTTGGGGTCTGATATTCTGCTGGATTAGCAGCTCCAAGGCATCCTAATAAGGCCCAGGCACATTGAATAGAGTGTGTGAACTTCAGACCTTCAACACACTTAGTCCACCTTTGGCATCTGGCTGAATCTAGAGACTCTAGTAGGACCTTCACAACTTGTGGGTTACAGAACAAATCTGGGGTCTTTTTAGACCAGCAGGGAGTATATTCCTCCCAGAAGCCCCAGAGATGCTATTCTTGACAGTAGCAATCAGGAGGCCAATGAACCAGTGATAACATTCTGGTGTTGCAGGGATTCAGATCAATACTGTGCTGATATGTTCTTTGGGTAAGAATGAGATAGATTCTTTAAAGCAGTGCTTCTTAACTGGTGGGTCATGACTCAAAAGTGGGTCACAAGAATATTTGAAAGGGTCGTGATCAAGTTTAAAAAAACAATGCAAAAGCATGGGTTTCCCTTTGTAGCAGCACTCAGAGGGACTTCTGGGGGCCCCTTCTGGTAAGGCTGGGGGAGGGCAGGGGACTGGGGGTCAGGAGTGAGGGGCCCCAGCATGGCCCATTGGGGTAGGCCACTGTGGGTTGGGCACTGGCAGCGCCAGGGGGGTGAGGGTTAGGACAAGCCATCGATTTTGGCAAATGGGTCCCGGTATGAAAAAAGTTGAGAACCACTGCTTTAAACCACTATTTATAGTGTTGTTTATTCTTTGATGAAATAAGAATAAAATGGATCTCTCCATTAGGCAAAAATGTGAAAATCTGTGCTAATAAGAAAAAATCCCACATTTTCTAATAACTCACAGTCTGTCTTATACTCCCTGAGTATACTTGCATTACTTGTACAAAGAATAAGAGACAAACTAAAATAAAATTCCCCTGTTTTTATTCTTTCACTATGGCACACTGTTTTGTTTTATCCATTTTTGTACAATCATTTTATGTTTGTTTTAATATTGTTTAAATTGATGAAATGTATAACCATATTGTATGATTTTACTGATAAACATGCATTATATGCTCTTATTATATTATACATAATTCTACTGACAATTTCACTGTATTGTTTCAGCTAAAGCTGTAAAATTTACACAACTACAAAAAACCCAGGAAGTAATGGCTTTTAAATTTATTTTATATGATGTACTGTTAAAGCATAGAAATCACCAAGAACTAGGTACATAAGACATCAATGGATATCGTGTGGTTCCTTCTGCTAGATACAGTACATAGTGGTCCTCTCTACAAGAAGGGAAGGTAGAAACCCTGCTTAGTTAAAATGCTATTCCTTTATCAGAAATTTGCCATGGTGGATTCTACTATTTTATGAAATCATTGGATTAAATATATTCAGTGACAAAATCCTTTTTTTATCTAGACAATTTTCCAGTGACATTTTTCCTTGAAAGTGAAGCTTGTAGTTTGGAAAAGAGCTCAGTTTAGAGAATGTACATTGAATAGACTTTGAAACAAATTCCTATCAAAGTGGTCCTGCTACCTATATATGATATTGAGTGTGTTAGGGAGGAGGCTTAAGAGATAGCCCCAGTGAGGGAAAGTATTTAGTTTTAGAAAAATCGCTCAGCCAGAGCTGGGAGGTTATCTTGGCACAAGAGGTGAGGGAAGTCTTCTCTTTTAAAGGGGCAGAAGGCTGCTTCCCCTTTTGTTGGTGTTGTTGGGCCCAGAGGTGAGAGTTTATGTTATAGCCTGGGGGGCTTATTGTTTAGTTGCAGTTTAGAAACAGTGGTTTTGGTTGGGACTGTGAGGGGCAGTATTTGGAAGTCCCATTAATGCCCTAGGGGCATGTAATCACCTTAAGCCCTGCCAGGGGCAGGCTCACGGCCTGATCAAGTGCTGAGCCCGAAGCAGGGCAGAACATGGGGCCACAGAACCCAGAGAAGGGCCAAGGGGCCTAGCACCTGAGAGGTGCAAAGAGACAGGGGCCAGGGGCACAGGTCCCAAGGCAGGTGAAGACAAACAGGGGCCAGGAGCCAAGGGCCTGAAAGGGCTAGAATAGAGCTGGCACCTCAAAGCCAGGTTCAGTACAGTGGGTCCAGGTTAGAAGGCCCAGTTAAAGGAAAGGGGAAGAGGCTGAGCAGGCCAAACCCCCAAGAGGAAAGACTAACAGAATAATGACACTTGTGAGGCTTGGGACATGGTATAGGGGAGGAACAGAGCCATGCAATTAGACCTTATGGCTATAGAGGCCCTGCAGAGGCATAGCCTGCAGAGCCTGAGGGCATAGTTGAAATCAGTGGGGTGCAGGGGAACACTGGTGGAGATTTAATTGGACTGGGACTCACACTAAGGCCCACGGACAGCTTCCCTTTTAATCTCACAACTACATCAAGGTGTGGCAGGTGAGACAGAAAGGAAGGCATCTTAGAGGCAGAGAAGGGCATGGTTGAAAACCCAGCAGGGAGTGTCACAGCCACCCCTGGTACCTCAATGTGCTGCATTCAACCACCTAAATGTAAACTTATAGTTGCTGTTCTGTATCTACATCAGCCACATGAAAGAAGATCTTGAAATCTGTAGGACTTGTCTGCAACCGAATTTTCTAGAAATACATAAGAAACAGGACTTCACAGAAAAGATTATCTAAGGCTTATCTTTCATTGTAGCCTGATTTGTAGACCATAAAACATAAGCAGATTGTAGCATCTTCCAGGTTTCTTTCCTTACAAATGTACAAACCGTTTTAGAATGTGTTTTTTGTTACTTGTTTATCAACAGTCTTGATTTTTTAAAAATATTCTGCTGTTTCTGTTCCTGGCAACCATTGACTTGTGATTTTTCAATCATTGTAACAGTGACATAAAAGCCCTGCAGCATCACTTGCCTCAAAAAAATTATGATGTTAATTTGAAGCTTATTTACCAGAAATCTGTGGTCACTGAAATTTGTGTTTCATCATCAAACAAAAAGAAACTTCTTTTTCTCTCTCTTTTACTTCAGGCATTTGGGTTGCGGAAGGAAGAAGATTATAATTCCAGTAGTAATCAAGAAAATACACCTTTTCCAAAAGTTGGTCCTGTCCTGCAACAGATACTTTTCAGGAAAACAATTCAATCTGTGTTAGGAGAGGAAGAAAGAGTTCCATAGAATACATTGCCATTCTTTGCACACTCAATATTCTGATTCAAGTCATGGTTACATATGCATGCGCAAGAAATCCAAGGTTTCATAATATAGAACTATGTGGCTTTCACCTGCAAAAACCTTTTTAAAAGCAAAGTAAAAGTATTATAGTAGAAGTTAGAATTGTGACAGGGATTGAACAGGCTTTAGAAAGACTCCATTGACTGAAATTAATCTGAGTCAAAGACTGCTGAAGACTATTATGAGTGCCTCGAGTCAGGATTTAGGTACACAGATGTAGTATATATTGAGTAGATGCATATATATGAGATGCTACTGAAAACCCTACAACTAGTATGGGGTTGCTACTGCACAGTAGCATGTGCAATCTGAAAAAGACTGTGCAGTGACAGTACTGTGTGGTCTGAAAAAAAACTTTGCAGTGATGGCATAAAAAAGTACTAAATTACTGCACAGTAACAACAGCTCAGTCTGCCACTCATGTAGACACATCCAATTCTAAAGGGAGACATTGGCTTCTATAACTTGCTGCTAAAATGAGTGAACTCAATAGGAGCTGAAGACACTCTGCAGATCTGGGACCTTAAGGAAATATCAAGAAAAGTAATTCAATATTTCTTCATGATATATTATGGTCTTTATAGGAATGACTTAAATGGTTGAATGAATGAATGAAATGCAGAGTTACGGAGGTCATTCAAGGCAAAAAAGGAAGGTGTGTCTGCCTGAGGAAAGCTGGAAAGCCCACACAAAATGGCAGGTCAAGTATAAAAGTGAAACAAAGCAGGCCAAAAAAAATTTGAGTGTCTAAGAAAAGATGCTAAAGTTACTAATAAAAATGTTTTAAAATACATCATAAGCTGGCTAGAAGATTGGTAGGATGTATAGATGATTAACTTGTAAAAGGTGCCATCACAGAGAAGCTAAATGAATTCTTTGCACCAGTGTTTACTGGGAGATCCTGGGGAAATTCCTATGTCAGATCAATTCTTTCTAGTAGATGGGCCTGAAGAGCTGGACCACACTGCAGTGATTCCAAAAATGAGTGGGATATGATATGATAGAGATATATAAAATCAGGGTTGTAGACCAAGTCAACAGGGAACTGTTATTCACCAAATCCAAGAATACTAGAACTAGGGGGCACCCACTGAAATTACTAAGTGACAGGTTTAAAGGACTTTTTGTGCAACAAATACTTGTGGAATTCATTGCACAAGGGGTGGTAGAAGCACATAGCATAGCCAGGTTTAAAAGGAACTACATAAATTCATAGATGATAAATGTATTAATGACTGTTGAACTGAATGTCTGGAGATGTTCCACCTGGCATTTCTAAATCTATAATGGTAGATGCCAGGGAAAGTACTGAATAGGGGACAGGTCACTCTAAATATATCCAGTTCAGTGCTCTTCCTGTATTGCTTCTACTTCTGCCACTATTGGAGACCAATGGCTAGATGGACCATTGGTCTGACCTAGTCTGGCACTTCTTATTTTTGTATAATCTTAAGCCACATTGCTGTGGTCATTTTGACTACATAGCAATTTCTACTGAAAAGTCCCCTTATTATTTTTTACAAATGAAGAAAAATTAAAAATGTTAAAAGAACAAAATCTCTGGACCCAGGATTTAGACTTCTAAACCTGCAGACAGCGCCACACAGACCAGTCCCCAGAGACCACATCAACCCCCACTGACTTCAGGAAAGCCAAAATAAAATTAACTGGTTGGAAATAAACATCAATATTATACAGTAAATTGTTACAAACAGCAGGCTGAATAGGAGATAGTTCTTCTGTGTCCATTCAAAAGGTATAATGAAATGAATGGGTTTATACCTAGTATGTATTTAATATGTTAGTTCAACTGTTGCTATTCAGTTCTCTCCAGGCAGCAAAGTTACCTTAGTCTGTCAGTTAAGCAGGGAAGTTTCTTCTGTTAGGTTTCAAATTCTTCAGATAGGACTTTCCTCTCTCTCTCAGGCAGACCTTAAGTAAATACACCCTGTATTTTCCCCACTTCCTCCCAAGAAAATTTCCTAATAACATATCTTCAATTGAAGGCTATTCAGGCATTATAATCTATAGATAACTGGCATTTATACATTTGCATTATCACCTATCTAATCGTTATCAACTATTCTTCTTATACCAGTTACATACTACTTCATTCACTTTATGGACTTGTATTCTAATTTATAGCAGAAACCTATTTCATTCTCAATACATATATACATAACAGGGCAATAACAGTAATTTCTATGCTAATTGAACTTCTATACTAGTTACAGGGCTTCAGAGAGCTATAATATGGTTAACAGATAGCAGATGATTTATCAGACGAATCATTAATCTGAAACTATTTCTAATGCCAAGGGGTAAGAACAGACGCTAAGCACAAAAAGCCCTTGGCAGAAGTACTCTAACTTATCGTACTTTGATTTATCATGCTTTACTCAAAGCACAATAAGGTAGAGCAAGAGCCAACCAAGCAGATGTTCACTGTTTGGTGTGTGTGTGTGTGTGTGTGTGTATGTGTGTGTGTGTGTGTGTGTGTGTATGGGGGGAGGAGGGGGAGTTGCAGTTTGCCTGCATTAGCTGCTGTGGTGCTCTCGTATACCTTCCAGGAGGCTGCCAGAGCAGCCCCTTTCACCAGCCCTGCCCTCCACTGGCTGGCAACTGTCAGGAGTGGCAGGGGTGGAAGAGTGCCCCTGCCACAAGGGCCCCCACACAACTTGCTGACTGGGGTATGGGGGGATGGGCTGGGTCTGTGGGGAGGGGCTCCCTCCTCTCCTCCAGCCTCTTGTCAGCTGAAATCAGCATGCCCTGGCCCTGGCTGCTGCTGTGAGGAGAAAACCCATAGCCCTTCCCCGACATTAGCCCTGGCCAGACAGCCATGACCAGGGCTGCTGCAGTTGGGGAGAGACCCCAGATCCCTTCCCCTGAAGCCAGCCCCCCTGCCCAGGGTAACTGTAAGGAAAGAAACCCCTTTTCTCCTCCCCCTGCCAAGCTGCATGGGGGGCTGAGATCCAAAGCTGTCACTGACTTAGATCAGTGACAGCTGAATGGATGGACCCAGCCCAGCACTCAGGGAGAACACAGGAGCTCTGCCCATAGGTGCCAACTTTGGTTTTTGCTGGTGGGTGCTGGTGGGTTTCAGGGTGTGGATCTCGTCTCTGCCTCCTCCCTGGCCTTATAGTACCCAGCCCTTAGGATACCAACTGTCCACTTCACTTGGCTTTCTGTTTCCTGGTTTGGCCTGGTCCTTGCTGGGTCTTGTCTTGGCTCTTCCAGGGCTTCTTCATTTGGCAATCTTGGTCCCACATCTCCACATGTGTTGCACAGCTCCCTGCTGTACTCTCCCCTCTCTGGGGGAAGCCAAATACTGGTCTGTCTTCTGGCTTGTTCTTAAATTTCCCAGCCAACCCCAGGCCAATGAGAGAAGGCTTCTTCTGGCATGTGATCCTGAGCCTCTGGAGGAATACCTTTCTCTGGGATTGCCTCCAGACTCTTTTCCTGGGGCACAAGTGCTCACGTGATCTTTCCCAGGTGTGCTGAGCTAAAACCAAAATGGCCGTGGCTTGTAGGTGCTGAGTACCCACTAATTTTTTTTGGTGGGTTCTTGAGCCCCAGAGCACCCATGGAATTGGCACCTATAGCTCTGTCCAAGGATAGAGCATCCCTGCACAAAGCTGGGATGGCAGGATCATAAGATTCATAGATTTCATAGACCTTAGGGCTGGAAGGGACCTCAGAAGATCATTGAGTCCAGCCCCCTGGCCAAGGGGCAGGAAGTCAGCTGGGGTCATAGGATCCCAGCAAGATAAGCATCCAAATTTCTCTTGAAGGCATTCAATGTGGATACTTGAACCACCTCTGATGGCAGGCTATTCCACACCTTGGGGGCTAGGACAGTAAAGACATACCTCCTTCTGTCCAGCCTGAAATGGTCTTGCAGTAGTTTATAACAGTTCAACCTCATCATCCCTTGGGATGCTCTGGTGAACAATCATTCCTCCAGATCCTGGTGAACACCCCTGATAAACTTATAGATTGCCCTTGAGCCTGAGCTTTTCCAGGCTAAAGAGCCCCATAGCTCTCAGCCTGTCATTGTAAGGTCTGTTTTCCTGACCTCTAATCATGTGTGTGGCTCTTCTCTGGACTTTCTCAAGCTTCTCCACATCCTTTTTGAATTGTGGAGCCCAAAACTGGATGCAATACTCCAGCTGTGGCCTCACCAAGGCTGAATACAAGGGGAGAATGACATCCCGGGATTTGCTTGAGAAGCATCTATGGATGCAAGTCAGTGTTTCGGTCGCTTTACTAGCCACAGCATCACATTGCAGGCTTATGTTCATCTTGTGGTCAATCATGACCCCCAAGTCCTTTTCATCCATAGTCCATAGCATTGCTGAGCCTATAAGGATGCTGCAGGGGTTTTTTTCCAAGATGGAGAACCTTGCATTTTTCAGTGTTAAACACCATCAGGTTTTCATCCACCCATTTTCTGAGCCTATCAAGGTCAGCTAGGATCACCCTCATGTCCTCAGGTGTGGATGCTTTACCCCAGAGCTTGGTATCGTTGGCAAAATTGGCCACTTCACTCCTGACTCCAATGTCCACATCATTAATGAAGATATTGAACAATATGGGTCCAAGGACAGAGCCTTGGGGGACCCCACAGGTCACAGGACACCATGACAATTGACTTCCATCAACCATGACCCTCTGGATCTGACCGCGGAGCCAATTCCCCAGCCAGCAGATCCTAGTGGACCCAAGGCTGCAGTTGGCCAGTTTTGCCAAAAGGTGATCATGGGATACCAGATCAAAGGATTTTTTGAAGTCAAGATATATGACATCAATCTCCTCTCCCTTGTCCAGGTGGTAGGTCACCTGGTTGTAGAAGGAAATGAGATTGGTCAAGCAAGACCTACCCACAACAAACCCATGCTGGGTATCCCTAAGGATATTGCAGTCAGCTAGTCTGTTAAGGATGGCCTCTTCGATAATCTTTTCCAAGACCTTGCCCAGGATAGAGGTCAGGCTGATGGGCCTATCATAGAATCATAGAAGTAGGTTCAGAAGGGACCTTGTAGATCTTCAAGTCTGACCCCCTGCCTGGGCAGGAGAAAAACTGGGCTCAAATGACTCCAGCCAGGTAGGCATCAAGCCTGTTTTTAAAGACCCCCAGGGTCTTCCCTTGGAAGTTGGTTCCAGACCCTGGCTGCCCTGACTGTGAAGTAGTTCTTATGGATGTCTAATCTAAACCTCCTCTCCAACAACTTGTGGCCGTTATTCCTTGTTATGCCAGGGGGCACTAGGGGAAACACGATCTCTCCCAAACCTTTCTGGTCCCCCCTAGTGAGTTTATAGACAGTCACCAGGTTCCCCCTCAGCCTTCTCTTGTAAAGGCTGAAGAGGTTCAGGTCCCGCAGTCTCTCATTGTAGGGTTTTCCCTGTTGTCCTCGGATCATGCGTGTGGCCCTCCTCTGGACCCTCTCAATGTTGTCCACATCCTTCCTGAAGTGGGGCTCACAGAACTAGACACAGTACTCCAGCTGTGGCCTGACCAGTGTTGCATATAGGGGGAGGATCACCTCCTTGGCCCTACTTGAGATGCACCTGTGGATGCACGACAAGGTCTGGTTAGCCCTGCCAACCATGACCTCACATTGTCGACCCATGTTCATCTTGGAGTCAATAATGACTCCAAGATCCCTTTCTGCCTCCATGCTCTCAAGAAGGGAGTTTCCCATCTTATAAGTGTGCTGTGGTTATCACTGCCCAAGTGTGGCACCCTGCACTTGTCAGTATTGAAACGCATCCTGTTTTTGTTAGCCCACCCCCGTAACCTATCCAGGTCCTGCTGCAGTCTTTCCCTCCTTCCTAGCGTGCTCATTTCACCCCAAATTTTGGTCATCAGCGAATTTAAACAGAGTGCTTTTCACCCCATCATCCAAATCGCTGATAAAGAGATTGAACAGTGTGGACCCAAGGACTGAGCCCTGGGGGACTCTGCTGCCCACTTCCACCCAACTCGAATATGACCCATCCACCACCACCCTCTGAGTATGACCCTTCAGCCAATGTGCAATCCATCTGACTGTGTAGGTATCAATGCCACAGTTGCCTAGTCTTTTTAATGAGGATGGGGTGGGAGATGGTGTCAAAGGCCTTGCTGAAGTCCAGAAAGACTACATGCATAGTGACACCTGCATCCAGTGCGTTTGTGACCTGATCATAAAAGGCAATCAGGTTGGTCTGACATGACCTGCCCCTAATGAAACCATGCTGGTTGCCCTTGAGCATCATCCCTGAAGCCAGCTCATCGCAGATGTGCTCTTTGATGACCTTCTCAAAGAATTTCCCTAGGATTGAGGTAAGACTGATGTGCCTATAGTTGCCTGGGTCCTCCTTCCCCGCTTTTTTAAAGATGGGGACCACGTTGGCTATCTTCCAATCATCTGGCACTTGGCCTGAGCACCACGAGCGCTCATAAAGCCATGCCAAGAGCCCTGCTAGCTCCCTCAACACCCTGGGGGGGAGAGCATCTGGACCTGCTGATCTGAACACATCCAGCCCCTCCAGAAGCTCTCTAACCCGGTCCTCCCCAACCTGAGGTCTGGAGGCTTTCCCCTCGAGTCTGTCTTGCATCACAGTGGGGAATTCCCGGTCCCTGCACAAGAAAATGGAGGTGAAGAATTGGTTAAAGAGGTCTGCTTTTTTGGCATTCAGGCATTCCCAGACACCCTTGGTGAGCCAGGGGAGATTTTAGGCACTCTTGCCCCCCTTGCTTCTTATTGGGATGGTCACCTCTTGTGCCCTGAGTATCGTCTCCTTAAGGAATGACCACTCATCTTGGGCACTGAGTTCCCCTGCTCACAGGAACCTCAGTGCCTCTCCCACTGATCTCAACTTGTTGAAGTTGGCCCTCTTGAAGTCTACGGCTACCGCCTTGCTGCAGGCCCTTGACAGCCTGCGCTGGATGGTGAATTCCAGCAAGTGATGATCGCTATCACCCAGGTGATCAAGAACCTGGAGACCCCTTAACAGGTCATCACCTGTGGCCAGGACCAGGTTCTGAATTAAGTGGAGGTCCTATATCTTGGCCAGGAATCTCCTGGAACGGTCTGACCTGGCTGACTGTTTCTCCCAGCAGATGTCCGGGTAATTTAAATCACCCATGATAACTACATCCCTTGCCTTAAGTACCTCTACAAGTTGGCCCAAAAATTCCCGGCCCAGCTCCTCCCCTTGGTTGGGGGGTCTGTATTAGACCCTCACTGTTAGATCCCTCTCCTCATGGCCCCCTTGTATCTTGACTCAGAGCATTTCAGCTCACCCCTCCTCTGACCCCATTCTGGCAGAGGATGTGTAGTGCTCCTTGACATAGAGTACCACACACCCACCTTTCCTTCCTTCTCTATCCTGCCTGTAAAGCCTATAGCCCCTAATGCTAACTGCCCAGTTGTGGGATGAATCCCACCACGTTTCTGTAAGCCCTACTATGTCTGGGTCTGAACTAGCTATTCTGAAGGTGAGTTCCTCCTGTTTATTCCCCATACTACGAGCATTGTCACCTATCTTGCTCAGGTGGTGTCTCCTTGTCTTCCTGCGGCCCCCTCCCCCGGCGAGGCTAGTTTAAAGTTTTATAACTTTAGTTTATAGTTTGCCAGGTCCACTTTCCTCCCTTTCTTGAAGACAGGCACCACATTTGCCTTCTTCCAATCTTCAGGCACTTCACCAGAGTGCCAGGAGTTCTCGATGATCCATGCCAAGGACTGGGCTATGATGCTTTTCTGGTTTGCTCCCTGCATGTCCAGACCTTTGTAGGTCTTCCTTTTTTAAGATGGAGGAGGTCTGCTAGGTCCCTGGAGAGCTACGGGGGCTGCTGTGCCCTCTTGCTTCCTTTCCTCTGAGATGGAATAGCCTGAGTTTGTGCATCAAGGATTGCTCCCTTGAAGAGCAACCACTCTTCCTGAACTCCTCTCCCCTTAGTGTCATGGTCCCTTAAGGCCTCACTGACAAGGCTCCTGAGCTTGTCAAAGTCAGCTTTCCTAAAGTCAAGGACTTCTGTATTGCTGACTGACTTGCCAGATTTATGGTGGATGGTGAAGGTGATCATCTCGTGGTTGCTGTTGCCCAGTTTCCCATCGATTGTTAGGTCACTGATTAGGTCATCCCTGGTTGCCAATACCAGGTCGAGCAGTGCTTACCTCTCATTGGCCCATAGATTTCTTGAGTCATATAGAGGTCATCCATGCATGAGCTTTGCGACTGCTCAGGTTTAGCCAAGTACTCTTCCCATGAGATGTCTGGGTATTGGAAGTCTCCTATGACAACCATGGACTGGAAGCATTCAGCCTCAGCCAATTCCCTGGTGAACTCCTGGTCAAGTTCTTGACTTAGGGTGGGAGATCTATAGTAGACTCCCAGCATTATGTCCCCTGTGCTGTGTTCCTCATGAATTTTAAGCCAGAGGGTCTCCAACTGTCTACCCTGGGCACCAATATTGGCTTGCAGACATGCATAGCTCACCTTGGCATAGACAGCTACACCCCCGCCCCTTTTGTCTACTCGATCTCTCCTGTACATGGTATAGTCATCTATATCTGTGGCCCAGTCATGGATGACATCCCACCAGATCTCTGTTATCCCTATGATATCATGATTATTTGTGTTAAGCAGGAGGACAAGTTCCTCCTGCTTATTCCCCAAGCTCCTGGCACTCGTGTACAGGCAAGCAAGTGTCTTCTTAGAGGGCCCTTGCCTTGCCCACAGATTGATCCAGGGCTGGGGCAGGGGTGGGCTCCCTTAAGTGCCTAGGTCCACTAATATTGCAAGGGTTGCTCAGTGGGCCTTCAGTGGCAGTAGTCTCCACATCCCCCAGCGGGCTTAGTTTAAAGCCTGGTGGAGCAGGTTAGCCAGTCTGGCTGAGAAAAGCTTCCTCCCCAGAGGAGAGAGGTGGAGGCCATCCCTTCCCAGAAGCTCATTGCCTCTCTCACCAAAGAGTTGACTGTGGGCATGGAAGCCAAAGCCTTCTCAATGAGACCAGCGCTGCAGTCTTCGGTTCGCTACCTGGATCCTCCTCTCCCTCCTCAGCCCATAGCCTGAGACTGGGCGAATCAAAGAAAACACCACCTGCACCCTGAGACCCTTTAGCTCCACTCCCAAATCCCTGTAGCACCTCATGACCTGGCTGGGAGCGCACAAAGCCATGTCATTGGAGCCCACTTGGATAAGGAGCATGGGATAGTGGTCAGTGGGTTGGAGGAGTTTAGGGATCTTCTCTGCAATCACTAGATTGTGGGCTCCTGGGAAGCAGCAGACTTCCCAGGCTAAGGGGTCAGGGTGGTAGATTGCTCCCTCAGTCCCCCTCAGGATGGAGTCTCCCATGGCAAGCACTTTGTGTTTTGTCTTGGGGAGAGCAGGGGCGGTAGCTACAGTACAGCCTGTGTTGCCTGCAGGACCTGGCAACTCAGCAGGTTCTGCTGGATCTGCAAGAGGTTCATACCTGTTGCAAAGCTCCAGTGTTGGGGAGACCTTGGTGCGATGGGCCTTGGGGCCCTTGATCACCTTGATCCATTCCCTTGGCTGGACAGAATGGGAGGTCCCCGAGTTCTCCCTTGTCCTGGAGGGACACCATGGTCTACCCTCTGCCTCCCGGGGTAGAAGGGCCTGGCAGTAGGAGTCAATCTCCTGCTCACAGTCCCTGATGGCATGCAGTCTCTGGACTGTGGCTTCAGTTAGTGCACCAGAGACTCCAGTAGGGAGCAGACCCCACAAGAGAAGTGGCTGTGTTCCCAGGCCTCAGACCCTGAAAAGGGGACTGGCAGCACCCACAGCCAAGACCCAGAGGCTCCTTCTGCATGGAGCCCAGAACCATGGGCTTCATCTGGGTAGAGGCCTCTGAGGCGCCAAAGGTGGGGGGCTGCAGGCCCCAAGGGAACCCTTGGGGTGCAGCGTGTGCCCATTTGTGGCATGCTGCTGCTAGGCTGGCTACATCTGGGACTGGCTTCCCTAGGGCAGAGGTGCACTGGCAGGGCCGCAGGCCCTCCCACTCACTCTCCTGCACAAACTCTGTGTTATGTTTGCGTGGCCTGTTCGCAAGGCTCCAGTCGTGTGGCTTCCTGGGGAGCTGGGCAAAGTAGTTGCTGGGGCAGGGTGACATCCTCCCTGGTTCCTAATCAGCTGCCTCCCTGCAGCTGAGATGGGCTAGTGCCCTCCCACCACAGCCCAGCTTACCTCTGGCTGCTGCTGGGGGGTGGCAAGGGGGCTCTGTGGCAGTTTGGGGTTGCTGGAGGGCTTTGGGGTGTGAGGGCACAATGGGCTTTCATCTGTGCAACTCATGCCACTCCCTAAGCCTCTCTGAGGCTTTTTCCTTTTCATAGATTTCATAGACATGAGGGCTGGAAGGGACCTCGGGAGATCATCGAGTCCAGCCACCTGCCCAAAGGGCAGGAAGTCAGCTGGGGTTATAAGATCCCAGCAAAATAAGCATCCAATTTACTCTTGAAGGTGTTCAATGTAGGTGCTTGAACCACCTCCGCTGGCAGACTGTTCCAGACCTTGGGGGCTTGGACAGTAAAGAAATTCTTCCTTATGTCCAGCCTGAAAAGGTCTTGCAGGAGTTTGTGACCTTTCGACCTCGTCGTCCCTTGGGGCGCTCTGGTGAACAAATGTTCCCCCAGATCCTGGTGGTCACCCTTGATAAACTTATAGGTGGCCATCAGATCACCCCTAAGCCTGCACTTTTCCAGGCTAAAGAGTCCCATGTCTCTCAGCCTACCATTGTAAGATCTGTTTTCCTGACCTCTGATCATGCGCGTGGCTCTCCTCTGGACTCTCTCAAGCTTCTCCACATCCTTTTTGAATTGTGGAGCCCAAAACTGGACGCAGTACTCCAGCTGCGGCCTCACCAAGGCTGAATACAAAGGGAGAATGACGTCCCGGGATTTGCTCGAGAAGCATCTATGGATGCAAGCCAGCGTTTTGGTCACTTTACTAAACATAGCATCGCATTGCAGGCTTATGTTCATCTTGTGGTCAATGATGACCCCCAAGTCTCTTTCTTCTGTAGTGCTATCCAATGTAGCACTGCTAAGCCTATAAGGATGCTGCAGGTTTTTCCTCCCAAGGTGGAGAACCTTGCATTTTTCGGTGTGCCCTTTTAAACTATGCACATGCATTAACCCTCAATGGGATCTGGAACAGACGTTTGATAAAGCACTCTAACAGAAAGCGCTTTAGTTTAGTATACGTCCATCCAGGGTTAACTTAAGGTCTGGAAAAGTCTGCCAGCGGAGGTGGTTCAAGCACCTACATTGAACACCTTCAAGAGTAAATTGGATGCTTATCTTGCTGGGATCCTATGACCCCAGCTGACTTCCTGCCCTTTGGGCAGGGGGCTGGACTCGATGATCTCCCGAGGTCCCTTCCAGCCCTAATGTCTATGAAATCTATGAAACTTAGAGTGGGATCCACCATTTTTAAAATGCTTTATGTGCCATAAACGTCTGTTCCGTTACAGCTGTAAAACACATTACGTGCAATGTTTGCACCCACCCTAGTGTCTTAGAATTTTGGCATGTTAATAGAATGAGAAGGCAAGCTAAGCTTTACTTAAGTGCAGCCTCCCAATTCACTGCTGTTCAGAGTAAGTCTCAGCCGAAGTGAAAAAATTTTGGTGTTGTGTAACTAAAATAACAGAATTGAAATCCTAAGGAAGGATGACGGACGTGGATGTTGGGGATGATTCAAATGCATAATTTACAGTTTATTAGCTACATTGGTTTCCATATTCTTGAAGGAAAAGGAAAATGAATAAGGAAATTAAAAGAAGTAATATAGTTAGCAGACATTGAAGACTCTCTGAAAGGTAGGTATGATTGAAGCAAACTCTAGGGAAAGCTACTGAGAACATAATGAATCTACAATTTCATCCAATGTGTAAAAGTTGAAGTTCTTAGTATTGCATTTCCAGCCTGAGGAAATACCCTGCTCAAGTCTCTGAAAATCTATATTGCGTACATACTTCGGTAACACTGTTGATTCACCCTTCAAATCGATTCACACAATTCTAAGGAGGAGGACAATCCATCTGCCTTTCGCATGCACAGTTTTTCAGGGACTTGAGCAAGGTGAAGTAGAATCATATTTTGGTGTCCACTTACATGCCTAATAAGTAGAATAGAATGTGGTCCATTATGTATCCCTTGGTATTAGGTCCCCATCCCAGGGTTTTATCAGGGGAAATTCCTAGACATCTGATTTTACTATGACCATCTGATACTCCTACTTGTAGTGAACCAGCTGATTACAAAGTATAGCAAATTGAGGATACCCAATTTAGATTGAAAACTGATTATTGAAAGTAGGGCAATGACACCAGAAATGATGCAGATGAAAGTGTCTGTGTTTTGAACCTCGTGAGAGAAGAAGGCTTGTTTGGTAATATTTTTTGTTGGACAACCTATAGAGTTGGGAGAGATGTTAAATTGGCTTTTGGGCACAAAAGCTTCCTCAGGCTTCCTCACACCAGGGAGAACACCAGGTACACAGAACCTGGGGGTGTCTACATGACATGTTTACTGTGGAGTAGATTAATTAGCTCTGCAGTAAATTTGTCATGTCTACACATGCAGGGCTATTAGGCTGGAGTAAATGAATAAAGTTCACAGCAGGGTAGTACTTGTAAATACATGTACTATCATGTGGGGTAGTTCTTTACTTCACATGTGTAGATGGTGACAGGGCTGGCTGAGGCATAAGGGTGCTTCAGTGCAGGGGCTGTCTTCTGGCTAGCCCTGCACTAGAGTACCCCTGTGCCCTACCAAGCCTCTCTGTAGCAGCTTGAGCCAGTTCAGAGCGGCCCCAGGCTGGCAGGCTGACCCCCTAGGTCTACCACCATCCGGGGATGTTCCAACCCAATTCAATATGCTGCAGTCCTGGGCCCACATGCAAATGGCATGCCCTGGAGCAATAAACGCTGGCACAATAAGCACCAGAGTTTATTGTTCTGCATTAATTGCATGTGTGGATGCACCTCCTATCTTCTTCTAGAACTAGATATTTAACTTAGGCTTTATTTTCTTCTGCTTTGGACTTTGTGCCCCTAAGCCCATTCAAAATCTTTCTTAAGTTTGTAGTTGGTCCAGTAGAAGTTATCACCAAAGAAACCTTGCTGTCATGTATTACCTGCATCATCAAAGTTACAACAATATTATGACCATACCTGAATGTGAGTCCTTATTTCTTTCTGCTTAGGTACAGACACATTAGTATGGAGCTGGACACTGGGAGTCCAGCATCAGTCTGATTGACCAGCCAAGGTAGGATAAATATTTTTGACTCCTTTTTCATTTCCAGGATTGATTGAGTTATTGACTTAACCATTTTCAAACTTGCCTGTTGGAATGGGAGGACAATCACTGGTACATCATGTGATTTACAGGAGGCTGATGATATTAGGAAGACAGCCATCACTGACACCTTAGATAAGTGCGTTAATTAACTTCATAACAGCATAGCGTACTATCATATAGAGAGACAAAGATGTATACTTAGGGAACAGAGGAAATAATGAAAGCTTAGTTTGTATATACGGCATTTTTATTTCATGATAGTTCTGTAATAACAACATAGAACCTGTGATATCGAGGTCTTATTACTGAAATGTCCAATTAAAAGGTTTTCTGGCACTTCCACTTCTCTAGGAAATTGAGGAAAATTCAGCAGTACATGTAGGCTGAGATTTAAATCCTTTTAATCTGTTCTGTATTCTTTATACTTTACAATGCCTCCTGAGAAAGTGACAAATTGAAGCCCTTGGTAGTATAGGTCCCTACTTCTCTTCAATGTCACCTGCTTATGCTGTATAAACACATACAAATATGTATTAATTGGATACATGAAGAAACTTACATCCCCTTATTACTGGGCTGTGGGAAGCAGCATGGAAGCACTGGAAACAGTGACAAAAATTCTTGTTGCTTTTAGCAAAATGTAATCTAGTGGAATTAATGGAATGTAACTATATTATGGATAAACATCTTAATCATTCCACAGTGCTGACATTCTTGCAAGCAAAATTTCATAGGAATTTGTGGAATATTTTTTATTCCTTTTCACTAACAACTCATCCATTTGCTATTTGTGCTCATTAGCACTCTTCCAGTTAATGCAAATTTACTTGGACTGTATGTCAACCTTTTTTTGAATTAAGATGAAATGCTCTACAGTGACATGCCAGCCTTACTACTTGCATGTTCTTGCAGTCTGAGGAAGAAAAGGAAAGCCAAACAAAACAAAACAAAGTGAAACACAAGGCATCTGAACTCAGTGGGGGAAATGAAAATATATAATTTGGTTGTGGATAGCAATTATAAATCTCCATGGAAACAGAGTTGTTAAAACACATAGACTCTTTTTGACCAGATAGTAGAACCTCTCTCTTTTTGTGGATGCATCCATAAACTTTATGAAATAATGAAACATTTTAGACTAAGAAATGAACACTGACACATGAAATATTTTATGAGATGCATGGGGCACACTTGGCCTCTCTTCTCAGTAAAAACTCCAGTTAAGCAGAACTAAACCCATGACAGAGCAAAACAGGCATATCCTATAAAAGTGTGATTAAACTAGTCAGGCATGAAGAAGGGAACTTGATGCCCAAAAGTTGTCAATATCTCTCCCAGCTACACAGTGGGTTCGTATACACAAGCTATTACTGTGCATGAATAAACTGCAAAGCTTATTGCTCTGGATTTTATTGCTTGTAGGTACCACATCTGTGCATGTGCCTAGGAGCACAAGTTGAGCCACGAGAGACCAAACCTGGTTGGCAAGTGGTCAGCCTGCAAGTCTGGGACTGCTGTTGTCCATCCCCCCTGCGCAAGCTCAATGTGCTGAGAAGAGGCTGGCTGGGGCATGAGGGTGCTTTAGCTTTGGGCTAGCCAACAGGCAGCTCCCACACTGAAGCACCCTCATGGCCCACTCACCTGCAGCAGCATCTACACGTGCACTGCTACAGTTTCTTACACAACAGCAAGATAGTACGCTATGCTGTTGTGAAGTTAATTAATGTACTCAGCTTAATAGGGTTCACATGTAGATGCCCAACATTTACTTCACAGTTAATTAGCTAATTGAGCAGTAAATGTCCCCACTTGATATAGATGCACCCACTTGGTCCAATAAAAGATATCACAAAAAACCTTTGCCTCAAACATTTTCTGGACCATCATAGCTACAATAGTACTTTGACCCTCATTAAACTGGACTTTTGTGGAAAGCCTATGTATAAACTTGTTCTTTCTAGGCAACACTAGCTCATTATGTACTGTATAGTAATAACTTCACTGGCTCATATTCCTAGAAAGAGTATGACAGTTCTTGCAATTTGGATATTTTTTTAGCTCAGCAGCTGTTACAAATGCCAGGTGGTTGATGCACAACATTAATTGGTAAGTACTAAAAAGGAATACCTCCCCCCCCAACTTGCATGATCTGACTAATAAAACAGCATTTACTTCCAGAAGTGAGGGGGATTAAATAAGCAATTCCAATAATGAAGGGGTCCGATGATTTACAGGGAAATCATGACTTTTAGTGTTTACAGGCTATCAAAGACAATTGAGTTTTCAACCAACTGTGATTAGCTATTTTGTAACTGTTACCTTGCCCCAAACTGCTTTGGTCTCACTCATTCTGTCATTCTTTTTACTGCCCATGTGACACTCTAGAACTACATTCAATCACTGATCTTTTTAACGTATGTTACCGTCAAGCCCAATTAAATATTATGTTAATTTAGCTTGGTGTTACTGTAACTCCTTGGAATTCGAAGGAGAAGAGGGTTACAAAAATGGAAACTTGTAGTAAAGCAGTCATGAGAGTCTGGATTGCAATATGTAAGACTTTCATATTCTTAATTAATGCTGTGGTCTATCTGTGACTGACAGCATTGAGCTACACCCCACTTAGTGCCAAATGGCATAACTTCAGTAATTGTATTGGTGATTTATACCAGCTAATTATCTGTCCTGTCCTTTGTAAACTTCAAAACGGATTCTTCTTCTTTTTACTTTAAAATTTTACAAAGACAGAGACATTTGTGGAAAATTTCAGCTGTCCTTCCTGTAAGGTTTACAGTGTACAGGTTCTTTCAGATCAAAACCGCATTGTAATGAAGACTGTCTGATTTTTTAAGAAAAACACAGTCTATGAGGTGAGATGTTCCTTTCATGTATGCTATTAGAAAAAGAGCATACAGGGCTCCTTTTGGATTAATGTATAAGACGTAAAATAGTATGTGTTGGTTTTGTGCATACAAATAGTTGAGGATAAAGATATTGCAATTTAAACCACTTCAGGATCTGTCCCATAGCTTGGAAATGTGAAGTAACTGCAAAAATGTATTTAAAATATTAGTATGATATTCATAGATTTCATAGATATTAGGGCTGGAAGGGATCTCAGAAGATCATCGAGTCCAGCCCCCCACCCAAAGGGCAGGAAGTCAGCTGAGGTCATAGGATCCCAGCAAGATAAGTATCCAATTTACTCTTGAAGGTGTTCAATGTAGGTGCTTGAACCACCTCCGCTGGCAGACTGTTCCAGACCTTGGGGGCTCGGACAGTAAAGAAATTCTTCCTTATGTCCAGCCTGAAATGGTCTCGCAGTAGTTTATGACCATTCGACCTCGTCATCCCTTGGGGCGCTCTGGTGAACAAACGTTCCCACAGATCCTGGTGGTCAGCCCTGTCAGTGTTCGCTGTCCCCAGTGGACCTAACAGACGCTGCCTGCCACTTGCCTAGGGTGTCATCAGCTATAACTGTGGTCTCACACGTGTATGTTTCTCCTGCCACGACTTGATATTAATGGAGTTGGTTCAGATGTCTCAGCATGTAGTCCAATTATGAATCTCCCCGGCATCTCGCGAGGTCCTGAGTTTCTGAGGGCTCCACCACCCCTACACCCTCACCCATACCACTGGGTGGTGGCCAACCGGTTGGTCCGGACACGTCTCCTCAGTTCCTCCCAGCTAATTCAGAAAAGAAAGGCCAATCAAAACAAACTTGACAACCAAGAAGGTTCCCCTGATCTGTGTAGCTGCTCCATCTGTCTACAGCCTTCCAACTCAAGCTTGACCTTTGACGGGTCAAGCACCCCTTTGTTGGCTCTTGGAGAGCCTCCTTGTAGGGCTTCATGAGATTCCTTTTTAACAACTTAAGTTCACTACTTAACTGTGCCCCTATTACAGGGACTATGGTACCCAAAGTCAATAGTGCCCCTCTATTAGGGTTATTACGGTTCCCTTCTCCTGCCGGGCTCAGTCAGCTCCTGGCCGGTATATAAACAGTTCTACTCCGCAGGAGCCAGTAAACTCTGTTCCAAAACTCTGCTGGGGTTTTGCTGTCTGCCAGAGGCTCCTACCAGCGTTCAACGTCGCATTCAGCATTCCCTTCAGTGTGCGCCGGCCTGCTCCACCTCCTCCTCCTCCTCTTTCCGGTCCTGCGTTGCTGTCACTTTCCGGTCCCAGCCTCTTCTTTATACCGACGGGGAAGATATCGGCCCTCCCTTCCCAACACACCTGGGTAAGGGGAATTTCTGCCGGGCTCCTTGGGGCTGCAGGCCTGGGGCTGCTGACCCCCTGCTTAGCCCAGGAGCCTTGGACCCTGCTGGCTCCTTCTTTCTCTCACAAACCCTGATAAAGGTGGCTCTCCTAGGTGGCCATCAGATCACCCCTGAGCCTGCGCTTTTCCAGGCTAAAGAGCCCCGTGGCTCTCAGCCTGTCGTCATAAAGTTTGTTTTCCTGACCTCTGCTCATGCACGTGGCTCTCCTCTGGACTCTCTCAAGCTTCTCCACATCCTTTTTGAATTGTGGAGCCCAAGACTGGATGCAGTACTCCAGCTGTGGCCTCACCAAGTCCGAGTACAAGGGGAGAATGACATCCCGGGATTTGCTTGAGAATCATCTATGGATGCAAGCCAGTGTTTTGGATGCTTTACTAGCCGCGGCATCACATTGCAGGCTCATGTTCATCTTGTGATCAATGATGACCCCCAAGTCTCTTTCTTCTGTAGTGCTAGCCAGCGTAGCACTGTCGAGCCTATAAGGATGTTGCAGGTTTTTCTTCCCAAGGTGGAGAACCTTGCATTTTTTGGTGTTGAACACCATCAGGTTCTCATCTGCCCATTTGCTGAGCCTGTCCAGGTCAGCCTGGATCACTCGCCTTTCACCTGGCATGGATGCTTTGCCCCAAAATTTGGTGTCATCGGCGAACTTGGCCAGTCCGCTCCTGACTCCAATGTCCACATCATTAATGAAGATGTTGAAAAATATGGGTCCAAGGACAGAGCCTTGAGGGACCCCACTGGTCACAGGGGACCATGATGAGTGACTGCCATCAATTACAACCCTCTGGGTCCGACCACGGAGCCAGTTTCCCAGTCAGCGGATCATGGTGGACCCAAGGCCACAGTTGGCTAGTTTTGCCAGGAGGTGATCATGGGATACCAGATAGAAGGCTTTTTTGAAGTCAAGATATATGACATCAATCTCATCTCCCTTGTCCAGAAGGGACAATATCTCATCACCTGGTCCTAGAAGGAAATGAGGTTGGTCAAGCAAGACCTGCTGTGAGTGGAGTGGGGCCTAGGAGCGGCCGTGAACTCCTTAGTGCTCCCTACCGCCACGTTAGGGTGGACTGGGCACCCTCGAATCCTCGCCCGCCATGACTTTGATGACAAATAAGTTGTATGGGAGGCTGCCTCTGTTCCCCTAGTTAACGGTACCGATGTTCCTGCCCCTGCTCCGAAATGGGCTCTCTCTATGCGCCCTGCCTTAAGGGCTATGCATGCCTCCAACCTCCCCTTCACCATGCCCCAAGCCTTGCAGCTGTTCCGGGGACGTTGTACCGTCCCTTGCCCCTCTGGTGCCCTCTCTCTCTCTTTTGGGCACCCTGGGCTCCTCGCCTGCCTGGCGCCCCCTTGGGCCAGGCTCCTATCCTCCAGCCTGCTCCCTGCGCCCTGGGCCTGTCTCGCCAGCATCCGGTTATTGCTGGTGCCCCCTGGGTCCGGCTCGCTACCGCCGCCCTACTACCGGCACCCCCTGGGTCTGGCTCGCTACCGCCGCCCTACTACCGGTGCCCTTGCCGGCGTTCCTCGCCTGCTCACGCTCTCTCTTTCTCTGCCCCACTCTGGGGCCGACACTGTGCGCCTCGTGCTCTTTCTCTGCCCCGCTCTGGCGCCTTGCCCTCTCTGGGGCTGACAATAGTGCCCCTCTGGCACTGGGCCGCCGTTGCCCCCACTGGGCAAACGCCGCCCGTATGGGCTGGGGTCTCTGACCCCTCTCGCTGCTCCTCACCGGCGCAAACCGCACCCCCCGGCACAAACAATAGTGCCCCTCTGGACACCTGGAACCCCCAAGCTGTTGGGGAGCCCCGCTGAGGCCTCCTCACTCCCCTAGAGCCTCACCCGGTCCTCTGGTTTAACTGTAACATAAACTCAAGCCCGATGGCTGCAACCCAAACAATAGAGCCTCCTGTTCATAACAAACTCCAAGCCCGTCTGGGGCTTGTAACCCGACCTCACTTTAGAGTATCATGGTTCCCCGCATCATCGCAGCCAGCCAGCACAAGGCAGCAACCACTGACTCCGGCTGCTCAGCTCAGCCGCAGAGCTCTCGCTCCTGCGGCCGCCAGAGGAGAACTGCTAGTCAGACTCCGGCCTGGGCTGTTTATAAAGGCCCGGCCCTGCCCCCTTCTGGCCACCTGACCCGCCTGGTTGCCCTGCCAACTGGCACCTGAGCTGCCCGGCTGATTGGCAGCTCAGTTTCTTTTGCTTCCAAGGCACAGGACACCTTGGTGCTCCTGTGACACCTACCTACCCACAACAAACCCGTGCTGGCTATTCAGAAATCATTGCTTGTTTTTTATTTATTTAGCTGCATGTAGTTATTTAAAATATTAGAATAAATTACATTAAATAATGGAAATACTAAGAGTTGCAGCATTGCTAGTAGGTAGGCATTTGATATTTATTGGAAAAGGAGTTGTCATAGGGCACTAAGGTGTGCCTGCTCCCTTAAGGGCAGAAACTCCTAGAGAGAGGAGGCCTCTGGTAGGAGCCTCCTAAGAGCCAGGCAGAACCCTTACAGGTGCAGCTTGCCATGGCAGCAGGCTAATGAGGGAATGAGCCTGCACCTGCACGTGCACCTGGTCAGCTAACCAGAAGGAGTCAGGAGTCAGGGCCCTGGGCAAATATAAGCCTCAGGGCTGAGGCTAGGAGGGGTTAGTTCTCTGGTAGCTGCCAGGGGAAGGAGCTCCTGCAGTGAAATAATTCCCAGAGATGCTGTAGATGCCTGATATCCTGCTTACAGGACTAATTGGGCTTCAGGAGCTCATCAGGTACTCTGGGCTGCGAGGCAGTTAATACTTGGGGAGAAAAAGAGACAGCATGCACCCTGCAGTGTTTGTATTATGTTATAGCCCAGAAGCTCATATTTTGGTTATTGTTTGTGATCAGGTGGACTGAGATAAGGCTGTTGGGGAGGAGGAGGCCTCATTGGGGCACTAGTGAAGACATGCAGACAGGGCTGCAGAGAGCCCAGCACCAGTGAGGGCACAGCAACAAGGGCCCAGGGCCCAGTGACAACAGGAGGCTGAGCTAGATCAAAGTCTCAGAGGGGTGTGTGAATATCACCTGTGAGGCATGGGGTGTGATAAAGAGGAGGTTTTGGATCCATGTATCTATCCCATCAGGCTTGGGGGTATCGTAAGGCACCTCTTGAGTGTGGGACCCAGCAAGGGGTTCAACAACCCACAGAGTTTAGAGGAGTCTGTCAGGACTGTGACCAAGCAGCAACTCAAGGGCAGCATCCTGATTCATTATTTAAACCAGCAAGATGTGGCAGATGAGATTAGTAGGTGCAGATAGGGCGGAGCCGGCATGGTCATGGGGCCCTAGGGACATCATGGCTATCCCTGGGGAGGCTATATTGTGACAGAAGTCTATGTCAAAGCAGGTTAGGGGAATTAATATGCATAATGATTATAATATTTTTCCTAAAGACTGGTATTCTCAACTGAGAGGTCAGAGATATTTTAGACTATATGAGCTTAAATTGGATGTATGGTACTTTCCTGTGTTGATATATTATTACTTTTCTTAATCTGCTATTTATCTTAACACAAACATAGGTGTGATAAGATCATTCTTTTACTTATTTAAGGAAATTAAGTTAGCCCTGTGCGAGTCAGCAGTAATCCGATCCGGTTTGGATCTGGCCACTTTGGATGGCAGTGATCCAATCTGGAGCTCCGGATTGGATTTCTGCCTCGGAGATCTGGCCATATGGTATAATGTGGGAATCAATGAAATATCTATAACTTTGTTATTTTTTGCCTGATTTAAATGAAACCTGCAGGGATGGTAGCCTCTGTGGCGACCATGAAACCTACCAAGTTTCATGAAGATCTGTGCAGGGGTTTGGGCCAGTTGATTGTCTGTATTCGTTATTTCCTCTCCTTAGTCTCTGCTTTTGTAGGTGTTAATTCATGGTAATCAACTGGCTACATTAGCTAGGTCCTGTGTATTGAGCTGGTCCCTGAGTGAATCATGACTGATTGGTAACACAGTAGCTTAGCAGCCAGGCCTGCAGTAGTGTCTCCCACACCCCAAGGCGGAGACAGTCAGTCCCACAAGCACCCATGTCACAAGTTTTTTGCCTGTCAGCAGCTGGGGGTACAGGGCCCCAGAACCCCCCTGCACTGATCTCCTCGACAGCTGGCAGGCTTCGTGGCCACAGCAGGGACCACCTTCCCTGCAGCTTTCACCTTGCTGCCTCTTAACACATGCAGTGTCACCCATGGCACAAGTTTTGCTTGTCCACAGCTTGAGGTGCAGTTCCCCTGCACTAATCTTCTTGAAACTTGGCAGGCTCTGTGGCCTCAGCAAGTGCTACCAGCCCTGCAGTTCTGACCCTCCTGTGTTGTAACATATCGATATGACAGGAGTTTTGCTTTCAAGAATTTGGGGTACAGTTACCCCCAAACTCCTCCACCAATATTCTTGAAAGTTGGCAGGCTTTGTGCTGTCTGTGGAGTCTACCACCTCTGAAAATTTCATCCACATCAGACAGAAAACAATGAAGTTATAGATATTTTATTGCTTCCCCATTATACATTATGGCCGGATCTCTGAGGCAGCTCCAAAGCTCTTCTTCAGAAGCTCTGAACCATTTTGGGAAGCCGAATGAGGCCAGCGCTTCAACCTGGACATGCTGCTTTGGACCTGGAAGCATCCAAAGCTTCTCTGGATCCGAAACTCTGTCCGAAGCCTCGCACAGCCCTAAATTAAGTATAGTTTAAAAATTGATTCTGCTCATGCACTTCTAGGCCACGTTAGACAGATGTTACTGTACAAGCAAAAGACATGGCTAAACTACACAGTGTATTGCTGAGCAATAAAAATACATTTTAAAATCTTACTTGACATTGTTGTATATATGATTTTGAACTGGGAATTCATTAACATCTTCATTTCTATGAGCTAAAACAAAAGTTTATTTGTATGTTAATAGAACTTCCAGCTGGGTGTTGAAGTTCATTAGCAATATGAGAAGAAAGCTTATTAAACTTTGTGCGAGAAGGTTTATGGATTAAGATTGTCAGAAAACCAAGAAAGAAAGTAGTCACGTCTGAGACCGAGGGTTTTATTGTGCAAGTGTTATTAGTCTCTTAGTTTAACATATATATACTCATGTAAACTTGGAAATGAATTATTGAGAAGAATTTATTGTAATCATAAACTGATGTTTGATATCAAAGAGGGGCAAAATTGCAATTTCATTTCTTCAGAAGAGAAGGAATCTTAATGAAACAGTATTTTGAATGGCAATTAGTGACAATTAAGCCTGTGCGAGTCAGCAGTGACCAGATCCAGCTGGTTTGGATGGCAGTGATCTGGCCAAAGCGGCTCCGAAGCTTCAGAGCCACTTAGGAGATCTGGCCATAGGGTATAATGGGGAATCAATTAAATATCTATAACTTTGTTGTTTTCTGTCTGATTTTCATGAACATTTCAGGGATCATGGCCCCTGCTGAGAGCATGAAGTCTGCCAAGTTTCAGGAAGATCAGTGTAGGAGTTTGGGGGGAACTATACCCCAAATTCTTGAAAGCAAAACTCGTGTCACATGTATATGTTACACCACAGCAGGGTCAAAACTGCAGGGGTGATAGCTCTTGCTGAGGCCACAAAGCCTGCCAAGTTTTAAGAAGGTTGGTGCAGGGATTTGGGGGGAAATGACCCTCAAGCTGCAGACAAGCAAAACTCATGACATGGGTGACACTGCATGTGTTAAGGCACAGCAGCATGAAAGCTGCAGGGATGGTGGCCCCCGCTGAGGCCACAATGCCTGCTAGCTGTTGAGGAGATCGGTGCAGGGGGTTTCTGGGGCCCTGCACCCCTAGCTGCTGACAGGCAAAACTCTTAACATGAGTGCTTGTGGAACTGATTGTCTCTGTCTTGGGGCAGTTGATTGTCTGTATTCCTTATTTCCTCTTCTTAGTCTCTGTTTTTGTAGGTGTTAATTGATGGTAATCAACTGGCTACATTAGCTAGGTCCTGTGTATTGAGCTGGTCCCTCAGTGAATCATAATTGATTGATTGATTGGTAACTGGTAACACAGTAGCTTAGCAGCCAGGCCTGCAGTAGTGTCTCCCAGGGCCAAGACAGAGACAGTCAGGTGCACAAGCAGCCATGACACGAATTTTGCCTGTCAGCAGCTAGAGGTGCAGGGCCCCAATACCCAGAAGCCCTGCACCTATCTCCTCGACAGCTGGCAGGCTTCATGGCTATAGTAGAGGCTAGCAGGCCTGCACCCTTCACCCTGCTGCTCCTTAACATACAGTGTCACCCATGGCATGAGTTTTGCTTGTCCACAGTTTGATGTGCAGTTCCCCCCAAACTGCTGCACCAATCTTCTTGAAACTTGGCAGGCTTTGTGGCCTCATGAGGAGGCACCACCCCTGCAGCTTTCACCCCCCTGTGTTGTAATACATACAAGTGACATGAGTTTTGCTTTCAAGAATTTGGGGTGCAATTCCCCCTGAACCCCTTGGACTGATCTTCCTGAAGTGTTGCAGGCTTCATGCACTCAGCTGAGACTACAATCCCTGAAAATGTTATCCAAATCAGACAACAAACAACACAGTTATAGATATTTCATTGTTTCCCCATGATACCCTATGGCAGGAACTCTGAAGTGGCTCCGAAGCTTTTCTGAAGTGCTTTAGAAGCTCTGTATTGCTTCAGAAAGCCTAACAAAGCCATCGCTTTGATCCAGAAATGCTGCTTTAGACACCAGAGCTTCTCCAGATCCAAAGCTCTGTCCCAAGCCTAGCAAAGCCCTAGTGACAATGTTACAACAAAACCTAGGTGAACTGTGTGTGAACCACTTTCTAGGCTAACTTCATTCAGCAACAAGAGATGCTCAACTGAAAGGAAGTAACAACAGGAAAAGTCCTCATTTATGGAAACTATGAGGTAAGACCACTGGAAAGACTGATTTCTAGCACATGATTTATGTAGTTTGCATCAACACTGAACTGAGCAGTAATAGACTATGAATCTTACTGTAATATTTGTGTGAACTTATGTTCATGTTGTAACAATATTACCTGACTAACTTGTACATGGGGCAAAAAGAGTTAATAAGGTCTCTCCTGTTAACAGACCTGCCTGCTGTGCTGGTTGAGACGAGATGGACCTCCAGTAACAATTAAAGGATTAAATTGCTTTGTTAACACTTTAGGTGGACTTAGTATGCATTGCTTGGGAGAGGCACTCTGGGGGCCTGAAGGGAAGCAGACTGAGATAAGCTGGACCGTGGGTAGAACATCCAAGAAAGGAGGTGTCAGTAGTGAGCTGAGAGACTTGGAAGAGAGCAGCATTAGGGCTAATGGTTGTACAGATTGGAGAGAGGGAATAGCTGAGCTAACTTCGAGTGCTTAAGGCTGTGTGGGCTGGATTGGGGAGAGAGGAACTGCTTAACTTTTTGGAGTGGCAGAGACCTTTGGCTGGGCTCCCCTTGCCCCAGTAAATGCCTTTACTGAAAAGGAGCTGTTGGTTTTGCTGTTGGAACTTCAGGATGTGCTGCTTTTTCCTGTCACAAGGTAAAAGCCATCCTTTGGGAGCTGACCTGGAAGACAGCTCCCAAGGCAGGGCCACAGAAAAACGGAGAGTCATGGACTGAAAGGCCAGGGCCTTAGAGTGGGAAGGAGTCCAGGCTTCCAGCTGCCTTCAGAGTGTGTGTCCAGATAAACATTCATGTGCAGAAGTGTGCATTTCCCATGGTACAAATAACAGCAATACATTTGTGCTGCTGCTTTGTGCCCCAGGGCACACCCTGCATAAGCATTCTGGCAAGTGCCAAATTTATCTCCGATGGGGTAGGGGAGGCTGGAGCTAGCACTTGTGCTGGCTCTAGCAGATGTACTTGGGGTTCTGGGGACCTCCTGGGGCAACAGCAGTGGCAATCTGGGTGCTTGGAGCCTGGCTGGCAGCCAGAGCATAGCTCTGCCTGGACAGGATCCATTTCTGGTGGTGCATGCTGTTGCTGCATGTGCCTCCCTTCTTTTTCTTGCAGTGGTATTTTTTTATGCTGCGATATCTGGGTGTCAAATTTTGGCACTGCGATGCAATTTAACAGCAAAGTGAATGGGTACACTTGCACTGTGTGCAGTTTGCGGAACCTCAAACAGCTTTGAGGTACTGCAGACTGTACATGCGTGCTTGTCTGGATGTGCCCAGGGGGACCCAACAAGGCTGGAGATCCCAAGCCAGTGGCCCCATGGAGTAATCCATGACATGAGTACCTTGCAATATCAGTGAATACTTTCTCATTATACTCTGGTCCCCATTTTAAAGTGGAGAACTAAGGTACAGTGACCAAGTCAAGGCACATGAGCGGTCATTAGCAAAACCAGGAACTGAATCCAACTTTCCAAAGTTCAAAGCCACTTCCTTGACCATAGTCCATCCTTCCCTTCTGTTTTCATTGACTTTCATCCTTACTTCAGTTCATAATTCTAGATTCTTTACGAAAAAATGATCTGATAATACAAAAAACCTTAAATGTGTCAAGATTAATCGCAAAACAGTCTTTCCTTGTACTGTTATCAGGAGTTAATTGCATCTTAAATATGAGGCACAGATAGTCCAACCAGATTTATTTTTCAGTTGAGAAGTTAACATTTATTTTGAATGGCATCTACTAAGTGATTGACAATTTTAATTAAACACAAATAGTGAAATTATCAATATACATACAAATCCTGATAGAAGATTATGCTGTTGCCAGAAAGAAAGGGAAATAAATGACATCTTAGATTTTGCTAAATATTCAAGGGGAAGGGGGAAACCCTTGAGGCTGGATACAGTGAATAAAACATTCTATTTAAGAGAGGAACAATATTTCATAACAGAAGACAGAATAAAGCTTTCTGACTAATGAGAATATAACTTTGGAACAAGCTGTCCATGAAAGTTGTAGAAACTCCTTCACTGTAATTTTTCAAGAAGCAGCTGCACAGCGTAAGCATCTATCTGTGATAATGTAAAAATAGCACATCCTGATTTTGCATTGGGGTAAGTCTAGATTGCCAACCCTTCCATTCTCTTCCAAACTTTTGCTTCTATGAGAAGTATAAAAATGCAAATGACCTTTAGATATTAGACAAAATCTAATGTAAGACTTTGAAATATAATCAAAGTGATTGTTGACACCAAACTAAGTTGAAACTGAATCCAGCAAGCACTCATTGGGCACGTCCACACATGCAAGCATGTGCGCTTGCAGCAGATCAAATAGAAGTGGTGCAAATTTGAGCTGGGGCTTTTTGCCTCAGCACACATGCCCAGACATGCACTTTGGTGTGGGGCAAATTGTGCCACTTGGGCAAAATAACTCTGCTTGGCTCTTCCTGGAACTGCAGCCAAGAGGAGCTAATGCCTTAGGCCAGCACTTGTGCTGTTCCTAACAGCATAAAAAGCTGCCCTCTCCTCGCCCCATCAGTACTAAAAGCTGCCCTGGCGAATAGCTCAGGGCTACTCACTGTCAGGAGAATCTGGGCCCCACCAATTGATACCTGGGGACACTTCCTCTTGTGCCAGCTGGACTGTTGAAGCACTCTGCACCCTTCACCAACTGCAGCAGTCTGGCAGTGGGGGCTGCTGCCTGGCTGTGACCTGCTGTGCACCTGCCAGACCTGGATGGGGACTGCAGATCCAGTAGAGGCATCTGCCCCTCTGGGCCAGCTGCCAGTGGACTGTGGCTGTAAAGATGGCCTCTGTGTGGTACTACTGCTATGTGTGCCCCCCTGCCTGGCCATCTGGGCAGCTATTGCCCGGAAGATGTTCTGGGTGTGGTGGCTTGCTTTGAATTGTCAAAACATGTCCTTCTGGCCCCAGTTGGCCAGGAGGTCAGCCACCTCCAGCTGGGTCCAGGGTGCCAGCTCTGAGCAGGCAGGGTCCTGCCACTGGCCTCCCTAGCAGGAATTCTGATGTTCCCTATTGGAAAATTGAAAAATCCTTGATTAAAAAAAATCCCCAAGTCATCCTGAAATCCATGTTCCTCCACAATTAAAACAAAAGACCACTAAAGTGTGTGCGTGCGTGTGTGTGCGTGCGTGTGTGTGTGTGTGTATGTATATGAGTGAGAGAGAGACAGTGATCAGTTGGGCAATGTTTTATTGATATGTCTAGAATGTTAAAGCAGTTTGGAAGCCTACCAGTGTCTCTATCATCATAATAAAGTGAATTCTAAATATCTGTAGGAAAACCCCCAGTTTTGTTTTTGTTTTTTTTACTTAAAGATACATTCCCTTCCTTCTCCATACATTTTTGACTTTCTCTTTGTACTCTCTATTCCTAATAAATAGTTGTGATAAGTCATAGTTAAGAACATAGGATAAGCTCTCTGTTACTGTAACAAACCCCTTTTTATATTGTCCATCTATCATTGTAAATAGGGACCTGTTATTTTGGTATTGATATTGCATGATTTAGACCTGTTTCTGTAAGTTAACCAAAGTAATGTCAAGTCTCCATCTTGTCTTGTCAAGTCTCTATTTTGTGTCTCCTGCCCGGGCATACCCTATTGTAACTGTGTTGTAATTGTGACTCATACCTACCCCACCATTTAATTTTTTCCTACATGAATGAGAGTGCTTGAGATATAATGGTAGCAGGCCTAAAAATAGCTCCTACTGAATGACTGGACCATCAGCTTAATGACCCTACAACCACCTTGCATTGCCTCTCCCTGAAACCACAGAACTACTCCCAGAACCAGAGACAAAACCCAACAGTTGAAAAATGAAGACCCTCCAAGAAACCAGCAACATGGAAATGAAAGACAGAACAGAAACCAGCAACTCCACCACTGTACTACACCAGACAATGAGGACTCCTGAAACTGCATGTCCTCATCTGGGCAGGACTGGCCCTTGCCTAGGTATGTTCTCCCCATTGGAGTCACAGGTAGCCCACCCCTATCAAAGGGGTGGTAAAGTATGACCTCCTTAGGTCACCCTCTCCATCTGGACCAGCACAATACCACACCACCTATCTACCCAGAGGCCCCATCGGTGACAGCTCCCCCCCACTCTAGACAACACCTCACTGGAGAAGACCCCACCTAGCCATCGACAATCAACTCACAGCCTGGACAGGCAACTATCACCTGCATCTTCCCTCCAAACAAGGGCTCTGAGCTCTGTTTCTATACCTCTTGACTTCAATCTTTCTACTAAGCCATTTCTCCCCTGCTACCCTTGTGTGAGTGCATGAGTGTAAGTGTGTGTGTAGGAACCAATAATTTGTAATTTGAATATTGTGTTACCCATTTTCTGTCTAATAAAACTGTTATTTGGAAGTCCGAGTTGGGTTTTGTCTTACTGCAGTCTTGGCTCTGCTCCACGCCCCTCTGATCTTTGTCTTATCTCCCTCTCCCTTTCCCTCTCCCTCTCTCCCTCCCCCCCGCCCCCTCTCTTTCTCTCTCTCTCTCTTTCTGACCTCCATCTTGGGGCTCTCTCTCTCACTACTGCCTCCAACACTCCCATTTCTCTGCTGAATCTGATCCCCATCCAGCTCTGCTCTGCTCCTGGAATCTCTCTTTCTCTCTTTCTCCCCTAGTCACCAAGCACCCCAAGTACCCCCAAATAACCCCCACTACCAACATGAAGCTGCCCAACTGTGTGTTTGTGTATAGATATGTGTGCAGAGCAATAATTTTTATATGAATATTTTGTGTGTATATAATTTTGTGTCATGCCCTCCTGCCTAACAATATGATATTGAGATCACGAGCATTGATCTGGCATGTGTCAAGTCAACAAACCTATATGTTTTACTGCCCCCCCAATGGGCCACAGCCCCCACAACAGGAGCCAAATGGCTCCTGAAGGGGCTACAGGCCCCCAACAGGGCTCACATGCCCCACCCAGCCTCAACCCCCAACTCTCCCAGTCCCCCAAGGGTGGCCCCACCTGGGCCCATCCCCTGCTTGCACCCCCAGCCCCCCAATGGCTGCCCCACCCAGCCCCAGCCTCTGGCACTTACCAGCACTGGAGCCTGTGTCCAGCTTCCTGTGGCTGGCACACTGCCTGCCCTGAATAGGCAGGCAGCGCACTTCAACACCAGGGTGAGGGCCAGCCATTGAGATGCTCTGGCTGCTACCACAGCATCCTGTGCAGGACCCAGCCTCTAGCTACCTCAGGGCATGGTCCCAGACTCTCTTTTTTTTCTCTGCATTTTTTTTTTTTTATTCCTGGATGTCCAGGGGTCTAATTTATGGGAAATGTTTTCTTATTCCTGCACATGCCTTTGCAGCATCTCAAAGGGCTTTGAGATGCTGCAAGATGCATGTGTGTGCTTGTCTGGATGCGCCCATTTAAATTAAGTGAATTCAGGTCACAGATCCAGAAAGTCTTAGGAACTTACAGAGGAAATTGACAGAATTTTGATGTCTAAGTGCAACATTCCAGTTCTCAGAACCATTACTTAGTTGCTGCCTAGCTTTGGAAGTATAATGGCCTTGTTTTTTGACATTAAAATGACTCAGATGCTGGAAGGTCTTTTTCTGGGCATGCATCTCAGTCTTGGCAATCTTGGTAGCTTAGCAGCCCAGCTGAAGTCCACACACTAGGAGTGGCATTATGTTTCCTTCCAGTCATCTAAGTGGCAGGTTTTTTAGTAATTTACATGGCATTTTTGGCACTTATACTCAGGTAGCCATTCTATTCCTGGACACACGGCCTTGCACATAGATCAATACATCTGCACATACCTTGGCACAAATCCTGGAGGCAAACAGTCCCATGTTTAGCTCTTTTGAAACTGAGACACTTCTTACATTTAGTATGATCACTGGAAAAAAATATTGTTGGGTAACAGTGCAAGATGGAAGCCTCTGCCTCACTGGGAGCCCCCATATTTCTAAGTGATACACAATCTGGCTTGCTCCTGGCTTGCATGCCTTCTCCTGGTCTCACATATCTATTAATTTTTCAGCAGGGGGATACTTACACACCTGATGCTCCAGGCACTTTAATCAGAGCTACATTAACTAAAGAACACTCCTACCCCCGTCTCCCAGAGCACATCTATAAACGTCCAATTGCTTTTTGTGGGTTCAACTCTAAGGCACCAATTCTTTCCCTATGTTAATTAGGGAGCTTAGACATTCAACATAGGGCTGTGGGTGCCTCCTCTCCAAAGATCAGCTACCCAGAAAGATTTCATAATTCCCTTTCTGGATATGGATCTTGGTACTCATGTAAAGTGTCCTTTTCTTCAATAGGAGAAACAGAGTGTATGCAGAAACTTTCCCGCACTGTCCTAACACAATCCAAATGCCCAATTTTGAGGAACCATCATTTAAGGGTGACATTTTTAGGTTTATTTATGATTCTAGCATTTCTGCTAAAAGTGTCATAAGGGATCAAAACTCGTGACAAATATGATGTTGATTTATTTGATATATACATCAATTCATTAAGAACAGGACTGGCACAATCAAATCCTTTCATATAAGCTACTAAATAGCCATCAGGTGATAGTGATTTTAATCATTATGGATGACAGTTGGACTCAGACTGGGAATCCCAGGGAACTCCTGCAGTTCATTAAATATTGAATCTGGACCCCATTAGCACTCGATAATGTACATTTTCTCTCTCTCTTTTATTTATTTTTTTTAGGAAGTAGTAAGAATGTTTTAATTGACATGAGATTTTGTGACAATCACGAAACTCACTTTTCATCTATTTTCTCTGTGTGGGAGCGAGCTCTGTCTTTTGCCACCTTCTCAATGAGTAATGTTACTTACAAAAAAATTATTTGACTCTTCCAAGAACTCTGAAAAGAATGCAGGGTTTTCATGATATCTGCTGTAGATTTGACACCTAAAATAGATTATACATGTGCGCACACACACACACACACACACACACACGTATGTATGTATATTCTTCTTCAGTCAGTAGTGCTCTTTCTCTAGACAGGTAAACCACACAATTTGGCATGAACTCTGCCAACAGAATATGTTAAAATTCTTCATAGTAGTAATCTCATTATTGTTAATCTTTTTGGAATTAGATTATTTCTCAAATCTGATTATATTTTTGCCAGAGGCATAACTAAGAATTTTGGCACCTTAGTCAGAGGTGTCTGAAAGGATGTTTCATAGTATTCCATGAAGTGGGTTGTTGCCTATAGAATCTCATTCCTCTCTGAACCAGGTTGTCTCTAAGGTGCCATCCTACCCTATCTTTTGCCAATCATTTTACAAAAAAGGGAAACTCAGACAGGAAAATTATAAATGACATTCCAAGTATTAGAGTAAAAAGGAAAGAGAGACACAGAACCAAAATCTTTGTCAGCTCCCTGTTCCTGTCTCCAAACCATATAACCAGGAGGATATGTTGTAGTTTCATATAGTACCTTATTTCTAATGCCATGACTGACAACTACATTTTTATTAAAAACAGAGATAAGTGATTATTTTCAGGGTTTTGACCTTAATCATTACTTGGAATGCTGGATACCACTTAATAAGGTACTAAGGTTAGCAGACAAATAGAAATAGCCATCCTTGGTATTCTAGTTAAGACTTTCATTCCTTGAAACAGATCTGTACACTAATTATGTATTTGGGGATTTTTTCCCTTTCTAATGTTAGAGAAACAGAGTTAATTCCTTCTGTGTATAATTCCATTGCACTGAAAGAGGTTACATGGCAGAGGAATCTGGTCCAGTGTATTTCTGCATGTAGTGAATTATTTTGCATTGGACTCTCTCCTCTCTTACAGCCATTGAATTTGAAAATATATTTAGTTTTAAAACATGTTTCTTTTAACAATGTTAATATGTGTGTGTATGTGTGTGTGTGTGTGTGTATAAATATAACAACAGAAGGAATTGCTAATCTCTTTCTGCTCCAGAAGAAGTTAGCTATGTTTAATTTATCTGTAATGCTTATTAGATCCAAATTAAAACCAAAAAGATACATGTGCACCAAATATCCTTAAAAATCATGGGAGTGAGAGCTAGATTCAATTTCAAATGAGAAAAAGAAAATATTGAATGTGGAAAATTACAATCATTATGTGAAAAAAATATATACAACAACAGCTTTGCTATCTTTTTATTAAAAATTGACAACCTGAGAGAGAATGTCTTTTACTTAGAAGCTTGTCTAACTATATTCCAACTACACAGTTGTCCAATAAAGGATATTATTCTAAGAAATCCTTGCATCTTGCATATTTAACTATAAGTATATGAACACTTCCTGACAATCTTAACAATTTTTATTTTTAAAAAGTATATTTTTCAGTGTAAAAGTATCATTTGAAGGTTTTTAGCAGCCGAACAAACAAAACAGCGAAACAAGTTCAATTCTTTTAAGCTCTCATTAGAATTTTCCTTATAAATAAGATTTTTCACACGATTGTAATTTTCCACATTCAATATTTTCTTTTTCTCATTTAAAATTGAATCTAGCTCTCCCTCCCATGATTTTTAAGGCTATTTGGTGCACATGTATCTTTTTGGTTTTAATTTGGCTCTAATAAGCATTACAGATAAATTAAACATAGCTAACTTCTTCTGGAGCAGAAAGAGACTTTGCAATGATCATTTTACTGTCATTTGTGTCTTTGTGAACTAAACAAATCAATTTATCATCTTGTTGATATTTTTTAATGCATGTAATTACTTGAGGGTTGTTGATTGTAGTCATGTTTGTCTAAGGACAAAACACCTTTTGTAGATGAGCCTACAAACTTCACTTCATTAATCTACTGGATACACAAAATCATGGACTAAATATGAACATTGTATTTATGGTACGTTATAACCTGCCTGCCATCTGATAAAATGCAGACAGCTTATCTGGGGTTATCAGCTACATTCTATCACCAGTTCTACATTCCTCCTCCCTCTGTCCCCCACCTGTGTTACATCTATTGTCTCCCATTCCCTCATCCTCACTGCCACACAGTTGCATTCTCACAGGCCTGCATTTTGCATATTGGCTTCTGTTCCACCCAGGAGAGCACACAAACACCAGTAGACTCTTCCTGTGTCTCTTTGTGCCTGAAAGTTTGCAAATCACAATTTTCCCAACTATTTAATTGGTCAAATAAAAGATATCACATCTTCCCAAGGAACCTTGTCTGCCTGTAATTGCTGACGATATCCAGGTGATAGCTTGAGACTTATAATGAGATTGCTGTGGCTCTAGGAATCCCATGACTAAAATATTTCAGCTGAGGATTCCTAAACAGGTATTAAAGTTTGCCTTTTACTGACAGAAAGAAAGCACTTTTTCATATTTTCTATCATTGTGTTAACTGTGCGAAGCTTCGGTCCACAATTCAATTTGGAGAAGATTCAGCCTGATTTGGAGGCTGAATCTTTGAATGCAATTCAGATCAGGAGAAGCTTAAAACTTTCTGAATCTATTTGGAGCCTCCAAATGGATTTGGAAAAGATTCACAGGTGGTCAGGGGAACAGAAATTGAGAAAAGAGAGGGGGAGTGGTGGGGGGAAGGACTGACATTGCTAGCTGGCCAGTGACTGTGATCTCTCCCTGCGTCCCCTTCCAATCAAGGTGTCTGGGGAGGGACATACAAACAGCATATAAGCCTCTGTTTGCAGGCTTTCTGTGCTTTTTGTCAGATGTTTCTGCCTGAACAACAGCGTTTGAAAGGTACTGGACTGGCTTGGCTTCCTAGTCAGTCTCCTACTACTTTTTTGTCTTGGAAAGGATTGGATATAGCTTAGGTTACTAATTAGAATCACTGTACCTATCAATTTCTTTCAATTTATATTTCTCCTTGTTTTTTTTCCAAAACCTTTTAAAAAGAAAGCTGTTTTCCCTGGCAGTGTGATAGATCACTGTGCAAGGAAGCACACGTTACACACACTCACACATATATATCATAGAAGAAGAAGTCAGATAGGTATTATTACAACACAGAAGAAGTCACACATTCATAGAAGAAGAGATTTTATATAGTTATTAATATTATTAGTTATAGTTATTAGTTAAATACAGACTAAAAACAACACTGAAGAAGAAGTCAGATTAACACAACACAGAAGTCAGACACTCTTTCATAGAAGAAGAAAGAGAATAGATATTTTAGGTACACTACAGAACAACACAAAACAGTAAGCAAAACACAACACAGAAGAAGACATTGCAGATTCAGAATAACATCACAGCAGTCAGGGAGGGAGTCACAGAAGAAGACATCAAATTATATAGAGTTATTAATAATTATGTCTAGTACAATCACATGACAGACAACACAGAACTCAGATACAGATTCACACAAGTCAGAGAATTGTGCAAGAAGAAAAAGAAGATAATATATATTTTAGGTACACTACACAACAACACAGAACAATAAACAAAAAGCAACATAGAAGAAGTTGGGCACAGTCAGTTATATAGTAGACAACAAGAAAACATTTATTCTATTATTAGTTACATACACAGCCACATTTTCCAGCACAGGAGAGATTAATATGAAGCATGCTGGAAAGGCGGGCAAGGGAGAGGGAGGGGCTAGAGGGAGTAAGAAAAGAGACAGCTGCAACTCCCCTCCTCCCCCCCCCCCCCCAAACATAGACACATCTTCTTTCCTGGCAGTATTGACACTTCCACTGCCAATGGAAGCAAGGGGTTGGGAGTAGTACCTGTACCTGCATCTGCACCATCTCCCCTAACTCCAGAAATAGGCACCAGCAATAGAATGACCGTCTCCTTCACCCCAATTTCATCTCTCAGTGTGAACCTCTCACTGCCAGAGGAGGATCTGGATCTGGAACCAGGGGACCTGAGCGCCCTAGCTACAGAAATTCTGGGGGCCGAGGGAATCTGACTTTGGGCTCCACACCCCTCCAAGTTCCCCTAGACCCAGGTCGTCTTCTCTGGAAAGCGCCTTGAAGGAGGTTGAGGTTGACATTTTGGAGGCTCAGGCAGGTGGCTCAGGTGAGTCAGCTCCTCCTGCTGTTCTGCCTCTGCCTGCTGAGGAGGGGGATAAGGCAGGATCCCGACCCTCAAGCTAGAAGCGGGGGAGTAGTGTAGTGTGGTATGATTCTGAGATAGCAGATAATCCCAGGTTTGCTATCTGCCAGCACTGCCAAAGGCAGATCAGCCAGGGCAAGGAGGTGAAACACTACAACCAGGGCAATGCTGCTGCATCTCAGGAGGCAGCACTCCCTTGCCCTTCTTCATCCTCACTCTGGCACCAGTGGGAGCATGATCAAAGGGAAGTCCCCTGCTTGCTCTAAAGCTACTGCCCCCCCCGGTCACCCTGGAGCAGTGTGGGAAAGCTGCAGACAAAGCACGGTGTGTTGCAAGGGTAAGCAAGATCACCCAGTGCATTAGAGAGATGCCTGCTCTGGATAGCCAGCCCTTCTCCTTAGTTGAGCAGCCAGGGTTCAGGCTGCTCATGGTGTTTGTGGCCCCATCTTAACATGTGCCCACACACACCACCTGTAGCAGGCCAGTGGTGCTCTCCCTGTATGAGGCATGCAGGGAGTACTTGAGGGAGCAGCTGTGCAAGGCAGGGCTGAAGGTAGCCTTTCACTTCACCTCCAAGATCTGGAGCAGCCAGGGTGGTGATCATGTCTATCTTTCCCTTACAGGGCACTGGTGCAATTAGTCAGGCTGTCTGTGGGCTCTCCTTCAATCTGAGGTGCTGGATGAGTCCTACATGGCAACATCACTATCACCCAACTCATTTTAAAATTCAGGAAGGTGGATGGCTACTTCCACTGCAGCATCAAGGGGGGCAAGATGCTGTGGGAGAAACAGGCAGAGCTGAGCATCCCACAGCACAAAATCATGCAGAATCTGGAGACTCGGTGAAACTCTACATACCTGATGCTTGAGAGGCTGGTGGAGCAACAGAAGGCCATCCATGAGATGGCCTCACTTGGGGAGATTGGGATCAGTGGCCCTCTTAACAGAGCTGAGTGAGATACCATCTCCCAGATCTTGGTGGCCCTTAACCCCTTCCTTGAGGCCACCAAGACCCTCAGCACTGGTGATGCCCTCCTTAGCCAGATGATCCCCATAGTGAGGGAACTTGTGTGCCAAATGAAAAAGTTCCAGGGGATCATTGTTCCTGGATGGGGCAAGCTGCTGTCACCAGACATGCAGGCACTGGTGAGGCAGCTGAAGAAGGGCATCAGGAGATGGCTGGATCCCTTGCAGTCTAGTACAGTCCACATGCTGGTGGGCATATGTGACCTGAGGATGAAGGGGAGCATGTGCACTGGCAGCACCAAAATCCTTGATTGCTGGACACAGGTGCTGGTCAACAGAGTCAGGAAGGCAGAAGGGCAGAGGTGGGGGGATGTGGAAGGTGGGGATCCACTTTCCTATGCCAGCAGTCTCAGCACCAGCACCAGTCAGTCTCCTCCACATCAGCTGCTACCAATGTGGGCTAAGGGCATGGCTTCAATGCTGGGGTCCAGATACACCAGACCCCAGCCTTGGGCAGGTGGCCACTGAGGTTTCAGTGGCTACCTATCATGCCAAGGATGTGGGGCTGCTGCACTGCAACCCCTTGACCTAATGGGCAAGCAGCAACCAGATGTGGCAGGATCCAGCCACATTTGCCTGGGAACACCTGTCATGTCCACCAACCAGTGTTCTGAGTGAGAGGGTGTTCAGCATCACTTGGGATGTTGTGACACCCCATCTCACCTGCTTGGATCCTGGTTTGGTGGAGCAGCTGGTGCTTCTCAAGGTGAACCTCCCACCGTTGGGGTTCCCCAAGCTCCACCTGGAGATGGAGTGAGTACCACCCTCATCATTCCATCTGCACCTATTTCCATTTGCTTTTTTAAAACCAGTTACTGCCCCACTTTCAGAGCTCGAGGGGGCACTAACTGCATCATGAGCCAGCAGGGGAAGAACATGTCCCTGCTGAGCTCCCATGCCAGTATGAACTTGGAGATATGGGATGAGGCTCAGGAGAAGGAGGAAGCCCCAGGTCCTGAGTTCGACCACCAGAACTGCACTCTGACAGGGTCTGGGAGGCCTGATGGGACTTCTGGCAGCACGGCACCCTATAAATGCCAGGACTGAGTATCCCCCTGGTGAAAGGTGGGTAGGAGGCACCATAACCTCCAGCTAGCGCATGCACACACAGAGTCCTGGCTGGAGTTGTGACTGCCTGGGATGCCAGCTTTTGAGTTGAAAAACCCTTTGTCAGGCTGAGGAAGCACCTGCAGTTGGTGTGTCTGTGTACTGTTTCTGGATGGAAGGAATAATAAAGAAGCCAGAGGCTGGCTTGGCATGCAATGCAGGCAAGATAGCCAGTCAGTGAAAAGGGAAATGGAGGCATCAGGGAGTGAGGGACAGGCCGAGGTACGGGGGGAAAGGGGAGGTAGCAGCACAGGTAAAAGTGGAGAGGTACCTGGGGAGTCAGAGGTCAGGCAAGTAGGTTGTAGGGTGTGAGAATTCCACTGTCTATATTGAGTCCATGAGTTTCTATACTGCACCCAGCGGGCTTCAAACGTCAGGTCCCATGCTGCCCGGCTTTGGGTGTGTAAGATTGCTTGTCACTCCTTCCCTGTGGTTGTACAGCACGGATATCTCACCCCGGGGTAGCCTTCACCCCAATCTCACCTGCCATGACTTTGTTCATTCCTTCAGTGGTGGGGTCCGACTACTGGGGTTTATCCAGAGTCTGGAAACTTGGGATGGTGGTCTTCTGCGAGGCTCCAACCTCCCCTACACCTTGCCCTGATACCCAGCCTTGCCAAGCTACTGATGTCTCCTGGCCTGACCCTCGCCTCTTGATGTAATGGGCACTCTGTTACAGATGTAAAGATCTAACCCGGCCCTGAATTGAGCCAATTATAAGGCCCACTGCGGCCTTCCTTCCTACCCCTCCAAAAGTGGGAAACAAAACATCAAAATTAAGGAAAACACTGCCAGTAATATCCCTGGCCTCACATGAAATGGGCTACCCTAGCCCTGAGAATTCTTCTCCCAATTAACCCTGTCTTGGGTACCCCTATGTCCAGCTGATATCCCTCCTGAGTGCTGAATGGAACTATTGCTGATCCCTCCAGTTCAGCCCACTCTGTCCCTTGCCAAGTGGCTCTGGCTGATAGGAGCTTGTTTCCTACAGCCCCTCCCGCTGCTTAGGCTTTCTGGTCCCCATCGGGGTTAACTCCGGGAGCCTGTGCCGATCCCACCTGGATTGCTGATTTGGCTTCTGTCACCCTCTCTTTGGGGCCATCCCTGCTGTCGGCTTCCTTGTTCAGAGCCCTTGGATCTTCTCCCTTGACTCCTTCGCCAAGAAGAGAGGCAACCGCCATCCCACCGCTGGCATCCTTCTTCCGGCAGCCTTGGATGCAGCCTCTTGCCTCATGGAGAGTCATCTGGACCCTTCTCACCTCTGATCGGGGTTCCAAAGACACCTCCACAAGTGGCTCAGCTCCTGCCCCCCTTCTTCTCTGGCTGGACTGCTTTTTATTTTCCTGCGCCAGCTCCACTCATTCCTCCCCACAGCTGGCCGCAGTTTAAAAAAGACGCGGCTAATCAGCCGCATGGGTCCCGCTGCCACTTCCGGTCTCACCGTGGCGTCAGCTGCAGGTAAGGGAATCCCCATTTCTCTTTTCCTTTTCTCACCTTCCCTGTTGTGTTTTGAGTCCTGGGATTCCCCCTTGGCCCCTCAGGGTCTGTTTCCTGTGCTTTCCCTGTGACATATACCTAGGGGGCTGATAAAGTAAAATTTGAGGAGGCCTCATTGGGGTACACTACCATGTTGTGTAGATGTCCCAGCACCAGTGAGGGCTCACCTTAACACACACACAATGTCATCCACCCATGTCACAAGTTTTGCCTGTCAGCAGCCTGAGGTGCAGGGTCCCAGAAGCCAGAACCCCCCTGCACTTATGTCCTTGACAGATGGAAGGTTTCATGGCCTCAGAAGGGCCTAACAAGCCTACAGTTTTCACCCCACTGTGTCTTAACACAGACATAGTCACTCAGTCACACAATCATCCATGTCATGAGTTTTGCCTGTCAGCAGCCTGAGGTGCAGTTTCCCAGAAACCTCTGCACCTATCTTTTTGAAACCTGGCAGGCTTTTTGGCTTCAGCAGGGGCTACCATCCCTGCAGTTTTCATCCTGCTGTGCCTTAACACACACACAAAGTCACCCATGCCATGAGTTTTTTCTGTCAGCAGCCTGAAGTACAGTTTCCGAGAAACCTCTGCACCTACCTCCTTGCAACTTGGCAGGGTTCATGCCCTCAGAGAGGGCTACCACCCTTGCAAGTTTCATCTGAATCAGCCAGAAAAATGACAAAGTTAAAGGTATTTCAGTGATTCCCCATTATACTCTATGGCTGAATCTGTGAATCTCTCCAAATCAGCACCAAATCTTCCAAAGCCAATTCAGCCAAATCAATTTGGAACAGCAATCCGAATCTCTGAATTGAATTGCTGGCCTCTGATTCTGCCGAATCTGAATCCGAATCAAATACTTCCCTATTCGCACAGGCCTGTGTGAAGTGGCTAATATTCACTTTGGATTTGGATTTGGCGGACAGTGATTTGATTCAGTGATTTGAATCACTGTCCTGAATTGATTCTGCTGAATCTGATTCAGAGATTTGGCTGCTGCTGAATCTCTGAATCACACAGGCCTATCCCGCACTCACTCTCCCAGCCCTGGCAATGGCTGCCTTGCCCGCCCCAGCTCCAGGCACTTTCAAAAAAATGTCCCCACTCACTGGGTGCTGCCTAATGGGGGGTGATCCCCACTGCCCCCCATTGCCCGATGCTGTGTCAGGGGCTCTGCACAAGCCCCCCGATCCTCCCCCCACTGTCCCAGCCCCCCATGGCTGCCCCACCTGCCTCATCTCCAGCTCTTTAAGAAAAAAACCCAACCCCCCCCTGGGCTCACCAGTTCCTGCCCAGCAGGGTGGGGGGTGATCCCTGCTGCTCCCCACTGCTGTGCACCGTGTGGGGGGTTCTGCACGAGGAGCCTGGAGCCCCGAGCACTACCAGGAGTTCCCCCAAGCACTACCAGGAGTGACTAGAAATAATGGTCACAAGCTGGCAGAGGGTAAATTCAGACTAGATATCAGGAGGTGCTACTTCACTACCAGGGTGGCTAGGATCTGGAACCAACTTCCAAGCAAAGTGGTGCTGGCTCCTACCTTGGGGGTCTTTAAGACAAAGCTAGACAAACACCTTGCTGGCATCATTTGACCCCAGTACTTTTTCCTGCCATGGCAGGGGATCGGACTTGATGACCTGCTCAGGTCCCTTCCGACCTTACCAACTATGAAACTTTGAAGACCCCTGCAGGAACTAGTGAGTTCAGGGTTTTTTTTTAAGGGGTCGGATTTGGGGCAGACAAGGCAGCCATGGGGAGTGGGGGGCTCATGCAGAACCCCCCACTCAGCATGGGGGACCGAGGGGCAGCAGGAATTTCCCCCCCTGCCCAGCAGCACCTGGTGAGTTGTGCCTTTTTTTTAAAGCACCAGGAGCTGGAGCAGGCGGGGCAGCCATGGGGTGGGGCTGGGGTAGTGGGCAGGTTTTGGGGGTCATTTAGGAGGACTGGGGAAGCAGGCAGGGGATGGGGACTGGAAGGGGTCCCCTCCCCACTCCTCCAACTCCCCTCTCCCACTCCCTACTTACCAGCTCCCTGCTGCAGTGAGCATGGACTGCCTGAATCATCAAAGCTCTCCGAATCTTTCCCAAACTGATTTGGAGAGCTTCAAATTGATTCGGACCTTTTTATTGGTCCCCTGTTTCGATTCAGATTTGGAGATTCAGTCACTGAATCAGGCCAAATCTCCCCCAAATCGAATCAGCACCCAAATCTTTGCACAGCCCCACTAATGATTATGTGCCAGATTGGATGTAGAACAGGAAATACAAAAGGATCCTGAATATTAAGTGCTAGTGAAAAAATTAAAGGAGTACATGTTCATAGGCAAGGCACATGTTTTTGTTAAGAGTATATGGCCTATTTCAACATTTGATGAAGTCAAGGCTTAATTTCATCTATTGTTGTCCTTGCTGTCTCTATAGACTCCTTAATTAATACAAAATATATAATATTGAAAAATGCTTTCCAAGTAATTAAGGCGTTTTCCTACTCACGCTCTCTTTATGACTATCTTCTGCTCTCAGTTTTTATTTAGAGAGAACAAATAGTCTTCTCATTTAGTTGGATCAAATTATATGAATATGTCAGAAGAAGGCAGTTTAGCCGGCTGCATGTAATAGAACTGAATGCTATTTACTGCATCCTTTTGGAAAAACCCATATGATATGAACAATTTATCTTTGAAGTTACCTGTTACAGAATCACTAATCAAAGAATAATTAACATCTTCATCAATATTCTACGATAATGGGGAAGAAAACTGCTAAGAAAACTCTTATTAGATAATTAGTAACAAACCAGCTTTTGCAGAAACAGTAAGATTTTGCAAAGGTACTAATTGTTATAGGGTACACTGCAATGACAAATTGAATAAACTTTTGTTAATATCCGACTACCTCATTTCTGAACATGACAGTGACTTTTTTCTCACGTTCCAATGTGACATTAAATAAATACATTTTAAAAACATAAATGGAATAACATGACTAATCCAGTTTGGTTCTAAAGATTGTGTTCTTTAGTCCTCAATATCATACACTTCCTTAATTCTTAGATACTGGAAATCTTCATAGCTGATACACTAGTGTCTCTTGTTAAATTTAAAAAAAAATCTGAGCTGTAATCTATCTGTACCTTGTTCTAGATGAACTTTTATCAGCTCTAATTGCCTTTCTGCTTTGATGTGCTCACAAAGTCTTTCAACACTTCCATTCCCTTCCCACCCACTTGGGAAAATATCCCAATCCTCAGAATGTAACCTTTGGCTTCTTTCATGAAGACGAAGGCAGAGAATTTATTCAGGCTCAGAGCAATACAAACGTCATTAGCTAACTTTGTACTTTCTGTATACCCCTCAGTGGCTTCACCAAATACTTGACTGGATTTTTATTCATGTGCTAAGATGACATAAGAACAGCTTGTTGCCAATAAGGGATCTATTTCCTACTACCTATTTCCAACTTACACATTTGTTATTTTTTAAGAAATTCCTTTACATGTTTGTCATCCTGCTTTTGACTCCGTGAATTCATTTCCAGTTTACTTCTTTTTTTCAACCTTTCATTGGCAGTTTTATCAAGGACTTCAGTGGATCCAGGAAATCAGCTGTGACAGCTTTCCCACACTTCTTTGCAAATGTATTTCTTCCTTGATGTGTAGAAACCATGTCTAGGTGGTAGTTAGGCTTCACTCTAATTTTCATTAACTTTTTTGCCTCACAGGCTGTCTCTCTATTAGGGCTCCCACTGATTTAGGGGACCTAAAATACTATTAATAGGACAAGACTTAAATTGAGATCCCCAGTAGTAATGTCAATCTGGGTAGTATTTTTTTTATTTTGGCAAACTGGTCACTACTGTTTTGCAAATAAAACTTTGACAACTAGCTCATTACTCTTAGGCCTCCTTTATACATGCAGGTAAAGATGTGATGGAATCTAATGTGCGATCCACACAATAGCATCATGTGCATGGCAGGAGGTCCAACTGTGGGATCATGCATTAGATCCCATCATGCCTTATTGCCAGTGCGGGGGGATCCTGATCCTGGGCTCCCCCCGTACTGGCATGAAGCAAGCTCCTGCAGCTGGGACCCCCCTCAGTTGAGAAGCTATCAGCCACAGGGGTGCCTCATGGGTTGGGGGATTGCAGAAGCTGCAATTACGCAGGCTCAGGGGTGCATGAAACCCCTGGGCCCTAGGGTTCATAGTCGGCTCAGTCCCCAGGGCTCAGGGATTTCACACTGGGCATGGTGCATTCCTGCTGCTGATGGGGCTCCTTTCCAAAGGGGAGACCTGCTACATGTGCATATTAAACCTCAGTAGCAACCAGCTATAAAGCTAGACCTCACCTGTATGTTTTTGAGGTCTAACTTTATAGCTGGTTGGAGCTTTTATCGTGTGAGAGCCACTTCACACATGTAGCTGGTGTCAAGGTAATTGCACAATTAACTAATGAATTGTGCAATTTGGTGATTGGCCATAGTCACCAAATAAAAAACAAACAATTTCTAGTAACACCTCTCCAAAAAGGAACTGGCCTCAACTTTACACTATGTGCTGTAACCAGAATCATTAGTCAAGTGCATAATTTCTGTTTTATAGAATCATAGGGTTGGTTGGGAATTCAAGGGTCCTCTGATCCAATTCCCTGCATGAATGCAGAAATGCTACTCTTAAATTGTCCCTGCCCAATACTTATCTAGTCTTCTCTTGAAAACCTCCAGTGAAGGAGGCTCACAAATTCCCTGGGCTGTCTAGTCTATGGCCTTATTCTAGTAGCAGGGAATTTCTTCCAGACGGCTTATCTAAATCTACTTTGCTGCAATTTTAAACCATTCCTTCTTGTTCTGCTGTCTGGGTCTGGGGAGAACAGTTGCTCTCTCTTTTCTTTATCCCAGACTTAAAATTTTTTGAAGACTACACGTCCTTCTCCACCATCCACCTTACTTACCTTTTTCCAAGCTAAACTGGCTACAAAGAATATCAGCATAAGCTGTTCCAATATTACATCTGTTTCTGTAGCAATAAAAGTGTAGCAAAATGGCTCCAAATTTAGCCCTTTTTCATTCAAAGTCAAAGCTGGGTGATGTACCTCACCTGTATGGTTTCAGGCTCATTTCAGGAGCAACGTGGAGGTTTTAGACAAACATCCACTTGCAGTGGTCTCAAAGAGCAGGGGGAGCTTCTGGCTGGAAGTCCACAGCAGCTATTATGCTCAGGTTACACATGCATGATCTTGTAGTGGTACAGGTGAGTTAAATCTTCCCAATTCTAATTGTGGATGAAGCAAGCATTTTTTTTTTTGTTGCCATACTTGTACCACTATGGCTTCTGCTTCTAATCAGCAGCTCCCCTTCTGCTTTCACAGTGGCCATGACATGCTTTTGTCCATCCCCAGAACAAATTTTTCTTGAATATTCTCATTTCCTGTTTTTTGTTTCCCTTTGTTTGTTTGTCAACAAAGATAGGCAAGTGTCTGTCCCCTAAGACCAGGTCATTACCATACCATGGATTGAAGGCTGAGAGAGAGATTTTTAGTAAATAGAAGTAATTCATTTCTAACACCCAGGAGTCCATGCAGCAATCAGAATTCAAGGACATCTTAGCAATGCATTTAGGCTTCTTTGCCCATGGAGTGTGAGATTGTTTCCGTGTTTAGATGTTCAACACTAAATCATATACTCCCAGCTGTAAAATATTAAAAACCAGTCTCACCAGGACTAGAAGAAATATGTGACCCAATAGATTCTGGAGCCAGTGTATAATCACCCCAGGCAATTCTTCACTTTTCAGATCTTTAGTAGGAGCTTGTAACACAGGGAAAAATTTTAAGTTTTCAGTAGCACTTTTCTTCTACATTAACTTTTCATAATGACTCTCAGTAATTGTCTGCAATTGTTGTCCTGCAGGTGGTTTCAAAGATAATTTCTTTACATCATTTGAATTGTTCAGATCAGATGTGCTAATCATCTCATCAGTTAGGTACCTAATCTTGCCTGTTTCTTGTGTACAGCACTCTCAGTTTTGGGCCTGAGTACTCTCAGTAACTCAATGATAGCTTTTGGCTGACTTTTGTGTGAGCAGGATTGGACCCTATGTTACTTTGCTCATTTGAAACAGGTGTAAATGCTTTCTTCATTGAAGGAGGAATGAATGAGTAGGCATCCATCATCGGTCTCTGTAAAGGGGAATTCATCTTGCTTGACTGTTTTTTTCAAAATGATAGACATGTTTATAGCTGGACAGCAGGGGTTTTAATAATTAAAAAAAATTGTACAGGGGTGATGGGGGTAAAAACACTACAGAGACAGCCATTTAACCAAAGCAGTTACATACAAGTTGTTTCCATTCAGTGGAATTTGCAAAATTAGCTTAAATGGGACAAAAATCTGATTGTGCCCATTTTTTTCTAACCCACAATTTTCATAAATTTCTAAATGGCTCAATCTGTTTCAGTCAAGTAAATTGTCCTTTTTCCCATGCACAAGTATTTGCATAGACATATCTAATTGCCAAATAAAATGTAAAGAACTAGAAAATGTTACAAGGTAACATCAAAAAGTAATTTCCAAACATGGAATTAAATTTATTAGGGAAGGCAGGGAAGTTATGAAAGAAACAGAGGAGGGTGAGCAGAGAAACAAGTGCTACTTGTTATTTATTTGTTAATTCAATTGATATGCTACCTTTCCCAACAAAGGTTCAGGGCAGCTTACAAAAAGAAAAAGGGAACTAGACCAATGCAATAAACCAGAGACCCCTTAAACAATATTTTTTCCTAGTTTTGTTAGGTAAATGCCTGCCCAAATAGGTCTTATAGCACTTCCTAATGATATTCAGGGTTGAGCTCTGGTAAGCCTGAAGAGGGAGGGAGGAGCAACTATGGAGAATGACCTCCTGCATATTTTTGCCTAGCAGGCTTGGCATACCAGAGTTACTTGTAGGAGGTTGCTCTCAGCTAGCATTGGGGATTGCAATGGGGCGTAAGAGAGAAGGTGATTCCTTAGCTATGTAGGGCCCATAGCCTGTAGACATAATGTTAGTGATGGCTTAGCTTGAAAGTATTTATGGATACTCCTAAGCCAATCTTTGTACATGTCTGATCAATGAAAGAAATTCTGTGTGCTCACAGACAGATGTTTAGACACACCAAACAAGAAGGGAGCTCTATCATGGACATAGTCATAGGCAGTCTTGTCTAGTGGTTAGGCCATCGAGGGGCACAGTCTAAAACATGGGAAGAGTCATGGTTTGGGAGCCTGAGACTTATCAAATCCAAAGGGGAAACCCTTGGATAGAGTTCAAAACACAGGCTGGGGCAAGGTTTAGAAAACTGAGACCAAGTTACCAGAGCCAGAGGAAAAGCTACAGGCTAGAGTCCAAAAACAGAGCCAAGAAGGGTCAGAAACTAGGCGGGGGAAAATAGAGAGAACAGGAACAGAGACCCTTAATCAGAACTGTTGGCTAGCCCGGAGTCTGTTGCCACAGCTGGAGCTAAATGGCAAAGCTACTCTTCCAGTAGCCAGTCAAGAGGCCCAGACAGTGGCCAGCCAAAGTCATTAATAGGTTAGGTCTGCTAGTTAAAGCCTTAGGCAGATGTGGTTCATGAGACAATTAGCCCAGGTTGGGCTTCCCATTAGCCTCCACTGACACACTGCATTTTAAGCATAATAATTGCAGACCTAAGGCCTTAACAGCAGTTAACTTGAAAGAGTAGAAAGACTATAGTAGAAGCTCTGCCACTTGCTACCCGTGTATCCTGAGAATGATGGCTCTAGAAATTCCATCTTTTCTCAGGGATGACACAGTATATCTCCAAACTCCCTTTCTATGACTACTTTGATAAAGTGGTTGATGCTCTGAAGAAAACAAACCTTGCATAGGCAAAGCCACACATCTCAAGCAACTAACAGAGGAAAAACAAGGAAAACACACTTTATGTACTGGTTCTTGTGATTCCATAATTTTGTGTAGTCATTAAATAACACAGAACAAAATGCTGTATAAAAAGCCTGAAAGAACTGCCATGTCATAGACTAGCTTTGGCCCCGATTGTGCAGAGAAGAGCTTTGTGGAATTCAGTCACAATAGTACCTTGAATGAAAAGAAGTTTGTGTAGTCCCTTTTTTTGGTCAATTTTTTTAACCCAGAAAAACAATAAAAGAAAGTATTGAAAATAAGATCACAAGTTTGACTCATGTAATTGAGACAATATTGGAAATAAGTCATCTTTCTTCCATGCTTTTTTACTGACAGTCCTTCAAAAATAATTAAATAAATGACAACACCAACATATTTGATCTAATTTATTCTGCCCATAAGGAATTCAGCAGACCTCTGCAGTCAGGTCATACCATCTTCTAATATCTTTAAGAACAATTCCTGTAATTCAAACCAGTCACAGACAGTCCTGAAAATTCTCATCAGAAAAGTAGTCAGATTTTAAGGATTGATATATTGGTATGCATTTGAGTATGTTAGGCTGTAATGTTTTGCCTGTGGAGGGTTGATTGCATCTTTATTTATTATCACTGCTACCCACAGAAATGTTACCTTACAGCAAGTGCACCTATTCAAAGGACTATAAAGAATTCAAAACTGGAAGAACTTAGTTGACTTAGACCTTGCAAAGAAAATTAAAACAAACACCAAGAGCTTCTTTAAAAAGGTAAAATTGAAAAGATAATAATGGGGAATATGTGGGTCTGTAATAACTGAAGATAATGTGGAGATCAGGAATTATCTAGGTGTGGCTCAGTTACTGAATAAATACTTTGCCTTTGTCTTTAATAATGAAGATTGTGTAAATGAAGGTAATGATAAGTAGCACATGGGAATAAGGATATAGTTATGGAATTTGCTGCATCTGAGTTATAAGTGAAGCTTAGATTGCTTACTGTAACAAAATGGGAGAGGAGTAGTAGTTATTCACGTTAGTCTGAAGTCAGGAAGAAGGCATAATAGAGATGCACTAACTAAATCAGAGATATTTAAGCTTTTGCCAGCCTAAGATCACATCATCAGATGCTATGAAAGGACATGCAGGGAGCAGTCTATCAAACAGAGGGACTGATTTGAATACAAAAGACAGGAAGGGAAGCAGGAAAGGGTGCAGTGCTTGGAGTAGCAAACTAGTAATAAACCCATAGGCACAAAAGGGTCACAAAAACTAATACAGGCAATGGGATAAGAATTCATAGTCACTGTTTAGCCACACTTAACACAATCTAGTCTGGGCACACAGGGTGCTGACAGATGTGGGAGAAAAAAACAAACAGTGCTTTACTTTCAGCTTGGTGCACTCCTGCACCAAGCGCAGCATGTAGCCAGAACAAGAATCATGTCAGTTTGACCCAACTTGTCCAGCATCTGTATAGCTCATGTGCTTCAGTAGGACTTTTGGGTGCTTTTATTGAATAGCTGATTCAATCAGCTATTCAATAAATGTACTAAAAAAGCCCTGCTGAAGTGTGTGAGTTATGCAGACAATGGGAAGCCAGGTTAAGCTGATGCAATTCCTCTTTTGGTAAAGTACTGTTTTTGGTTTTTTCCTACATCTGTCAGCACCCACAGATATTCTCCTTACTAGATATATTGAAAGAACTGCCATATTAAACAGCAGCTCTTTAGCATGGATCTTCAGTGAACTGGTCAATAGTTGATATATTGCTTATCAGGGGCGACATATAGGGGGTGCATAGGGGTGCATGTGCACCCCCTGAGAGTGCTGGTGTATCCCAAGACTGGCCATGCTCACCGCTTTGACGATGGGTGGGGGGGCAGATGGGAGTTCTTGTGCCGCCCCTGCAAGCACCAGTCAGGGAGTGGAGTGCTGTTGTGTTCCCAGAAGCAGCTGCAGCCACTCACAGAAGCGGCTGCATTGATTGCTGCCCTGCGATGGGGAACTCCCCTACTCCGGCCAAGGGGGGCTCCCCTGGGCAGCGCGATCAGCTCTGGGGGGACTCTCTCCTCCCACACAGGCACTGACTAGTCACTGGGGGGGGGGGCATGTGCCCCCCCGACTAAGGCGGCACCAGTTGTCCACGTTGCTTATACTCAAAAAAGGGGAAAAAAAAGCAACCAGGCAATTGGAGCTATGCTAACTTAATTTTAATATTATGCAAAGTCTTAGAACAGACATTGAAGGAAAAAATAATCAAGGAGGTACATGGAGGTAAACCGAAAATGAGACAAAAGTCAATGTGACTTTATCCAAAGAAGATTGTGTCAGAATAAGCTAGTATCCTTCTATGACAGGATAACTGATACATTAGACTAGGGAACTGCCTGGATGGTCAGCTTCAAAAGAAACACTTTTTATTTATTTTTTTAAAGGAAATTTTTTTGTGTCCCAGGTCAAATTAGCTGGATCAGCCAGATTAGTTTCAAACCCTTTGAATCGTTCAAGAACCATATGTGGCCCTACAACTAGCAAGTATCCTCCGCCCCAAACTTTTCAGCCTGGGGCTTTAGGTGCTTCTAAATCTTTTGGCAGGCATCCTATATGCAAGCCCAAGCCCGAAGGCTGGAAGTAGTGCAGACAAGGGTGCCCTCTCCACTACACAGTGCCATTTCAATTGCATCCCCTTAGTCATAGTATTTCCCTTGCACTTTAGAATGAGCTGTATAATGCCTCACTTGTGTGCATTGGTGAGAGCACTGTGTTGGGAGGTTAGAGAGGTGCAGGTGCAAACACCTGTGGATGACAGGGACAAAGAAGTGGGGTCCTCTGACTTCCAAGGTGAGTTCCCTAGCCACTCAATTTCTGGGCGTAAAAGATCAGAAGGCTGCCCTCCTCCTTTGTTCCTGAGTCTAAGTCCTAGTAATCTTTTGTTCTGGTTCACTACATTTGTGGTACTTAGATGACACTGCATGTCTACAGAGGGCTCATGTACATGTCCATCTACATAGGTGGCTAGCATGTCAGTAATGTAATGTTGGCGGGAGGAGAGGGAGCAATGGGGCACCAGCCCTGGGCACAATTTAGTAGGGGTGCCAGAATGGTGGCCTTCCCCAAGAGTCTGTTGCAGCAGCAGTTGGGCGCATGGACACTGAGCTGCTGCTGTAACATCAAGAACTGGAATGGGCTGAACATGGTGCAGCAGCAGCAACCAGGGACTTTTTTGAATCACTGGAGCAGGTAAGACTCCCACCAACTCCTCCTTCCCCATCCTGCCCCTTCCCTCACTGCTCCCAGCACCACCTAACACTGTGGTGGTTAGTGGCAGCACTCCTTAACCCCCCTGCTCTCCAGCAGAGTTTTCTCAGGGCACAAATCCTGCTGGGTATGCCTCTGGCCCTGTATAGCCAGCTGTGTATGCCCAGTCTGAAAGCTTACATATTTGTCTACTCATGCAGGGTAGGCCACCAAGAATACCTTTCTTACCTGTGTGTAAGTGGCATATGTGGCACTTAAACAAAAATGCTATGTAGACAACCAAACTAGACATGTAGATGACCAGAAAGGGCACAGAACGCCACATTCACAGGAATTTATTAGCCAAAATGAAGAAATTGAGGATTAATCATAAGGTAGAAGAAGAGCTGAATTAAAAGAAGACAACAAGTTAAGTTGACATGATGAAGAACATCAGTCTTTGAAAGGTTGTCTAACTGATCCCAACTATGCAACTGTTCCAAGAAAAGTTATCACCCTAAGAAATCTTTGCCTCTTACATTATGTTGATAGATGAAGTATCAGACTGGAGAGAAATGACTAGTGCTGTTCCTCAAGGATGAGTCTTGGGATCTAGCATTATTAATAGGCTTGTGTGAATAGGGAAGTATTCAATTCAGATTTGGATTCAGCTGATTCGGAGGATAGTGATTCAATGTGGAGATTCAAATCACTGTTCTGAATCGAGTTGGCCAAATCAGCTTTGGAAGATTCGACACTGATTTGGAAATTCGGATTGGCCGGGGAGCGGCAGGCACAGCCAAGCAGTTGCAGTTTCTCCCACAGCTCCTCCAGCTGTGCCTTCCTCTCCTAGTGGGGGGAACTACAGGAGAATCCCCCATGGCTGCCCTGCCTGGCCACATCCCCGACACTCACTGACTGCAGGAGTGGTGATTGGGGCCTCTGGCCACTTGTGGCAGAGCCCCTCCACCATGCAGCATGGGGGAGGGGGGAGCAGAGGAGATTGCCTCCCTCTGCCTGGCACAGGTGCAGCATGGCTCGGCAGGGCACCACGCGCTGCCTGGGAGTTGGGGCCCTTGGGGCTGAGCGCTGCCACGCTCCGGCTGACACATGGAGCTTCCCCAGCTCCCAGACAGCAAACAGCACCCTGAAGGAGCAGTAATTGGGGCCTCTGGGTGCTTGTGACAAAGCACCCCCATGCAGCATGGGGCAGTGGGGGGCAGCAGGGATTGCCCCAACCCCGCTTGGCACCCCTGCAGGAGCAGTCGCATTGCGCAGGTGCAGCATGGCTTGGCAGGGTGCTGCGCACTGTCTGGGAGCTGGGGTGGCTGGGGCTGAGTGATGTCAGGCTGCAGGTGATGGGTGGAGCTGTTCCAGCTCCAGGCAGCACATGACGCTCTGCCGAGCGCCATAGAGCAGCTGCCGCATGGGTGCCAAGTGGGAGGGATGATCTCTGCTGCCCGACACTGCCCTGAGCTGTGTGAGGGGGCTTTGCCATGAGTGCCCAGAGGCCCCAAGCAAAGCTGCTACAGCTGGTAAGTGCTGGGCTTTTTTTTCTAAATGCCAGGACTAGGCTGGGTCTGGCCAGGTGGAGGATGGGGCTGGGCAGGGCAGCCATAGGGGGTTCTCCCACAGCTCCTCTGGTTGTGCCTGCCTCTGCCCTGGTGGGGGGAGCTGCAGGGGCTATGACCTGCTGCCACTTGCCCATCCAGCATTGGGGAGGGGGGCATGATGTGGGCACAGCAGTGCTGGGAACATGGTCTCTGCACTGTTGCCACGTACAAGATGGCATGCACAGTGTGGGATGTGGGCATGGCAATGCTGGGAGTGGGGGCTATGCCCTACTGCTGCTTGCCCCCTTCTGCCTGGAGTGAGGCATGCCTGCATCCCCCCCACCCTGCTGGGCAAGTGGCAGCAGGGCAAAGCCCCCGCTCCCAGTACTGCCATGCATGCATCCTGTACCTCCTGCCCCTCTCCCGAGTCCTGTGCCCCACCTGCCCTGGCTGGGCAGCTTGTCCCAGACCCTCTCTCACTGAGGGCCTCAGTTCCCCTCTTGCCCAGACTTACCTGTGGGGAGCTGCTCTCCAGGCTGCCTGGCAGCCATGTGCATGTTGCACATGCACATGGTGCCCCCTGCCTGACCTTCCTCCTCCCACTCTCTTCAGCTTTTGCAGGCTAGAACTATGCCAGCCTGCAAAGAGAAACCCACCTTAACCCATGTTTTTCTGCTTGAAAGGAGGAAATCTGGAGTTTTCTCCTTAAAATGAGAAAATTCATGTTTTACCACATTTTTCCATCATGAATGGAAAAATTGGATTACTGATAATGAATCACACAGCTGAAGGTGCAGGAAGAACTATTTAAACAAGAGGACTGAAACTACATGCATGTTAAGTTTCCTTCTTGAGTAATATTTTCCTTTCCTTCATTTTGGGATCTCTACTTATTTAGAATCTTATATTTGAGCCTTGGCAGCTTGAGGGGGACAAGAATTCCATAGATCATCTCTGTTCGTCAGGCATGATCATTTTTAGCTTCTTTAGGAATGTAAGTTTTGTGATACATTTCCTGCAGGTAGACAAGCAAAGAAAAAGAAATGGAAAAAGGATATACAAAAGCAATGGAGGTTTTAGGCTTTACTCAAGCAGTGGCTTATAGGCCTAAATCTTGGGTTTGAAACATTTATTTCCCCTAAAGCCACCAGTTCACATTTAGGCAGGCTGGCTCAGGCCTTCATTTTTAAGGTAGATAGATAAGGGTTGTACTTTCATGCAGTTTTTTTTGTGGATTTTCCAGACAAGACCTGCAAATCTGAAGTGTTCCCTGCTGCCTATAGATGCTAAAGTGCACATGATATAGTATGACTAGGTCTCCTTGTACATAATTCCCCTTTCCTCATCTTGCAGTGGAAAGACTACAGCACTCCTCCCCAAAAGCAGCCACTATTCAGTATTTACATCATAGTAAGTATGCTCTGAACAGTCTACCGTAAGTTACAATTATCTTTTATAATGATTATAATTACCTTATTATTATAGTGCCTCAAAGGGTCACTAGCAGTAAAAACAGAATGAGCCAGGTTCTCAGCTAGTTTAAATAGGTATATCCCAATACAATCTCAGTGAGTTACCATGGAAGGGATTGTGGCAAGAAGAGAATGTGTGTTACTTGGTACTTGAAAGATGTTTGATAACTATTTTATATACATAGCAAATGGCCTGTATCTTCTTGTTTAAGGGAAACCAGCTTCTTCCTCATTTTTGTGATTTCTTTTGTGAGTCACGGATGAGAAGAAAATATAAGAGTAACAGGTACTGACCTTGGCAACCAGAGTGAGGTACCTATTAAAAGCATTGTCAAGATTATGAGACTAGTTTGATCTCAGACTTAGGTGATTTAAAGATGACAGCTAATCTCATTCGTGTCAGATGAAGACTCTGGGGATTTCCAAAAGGACAGAAATCTAGATTTGTCATTCACTGTGAGCTTAGGGTGTCTTATACAGCTATTTTACCCACAGTATGTCTACCAGGTCCTTTACAAGTATGACTATGCTTCCAAAGACAGGTTCTGTGAAAATCACGGGTATCTGAAAGCTCAAAGTGCAATTATTAAACCTTGACATTTGTCCATTTTTTTAAGAGATGGAGAAAAGAATTGCTTGGCAAACTGATATTCTAGCAAGAACTGTAAGAAAAAAAGCCCAAAGCAGTAAAAACTGACTAAACTTATTGAACTCTGATAATCTTGGGGCAGGATAAGAAACTGGGGGTGCATCTACATGTGAAATTAACATGTTGCAATATATTCAAGTGCTTATCACACTGGAGTTTATTGCTCCCAGGCACTGAGGTTACATGTGTGCCCAGGACCCTAGTACGTTGAGCTGGGTTGGAGCAGCCCCAGCTGACAGGGAGCCAGGGGTGGAAGGGGGGAGGGGGACGGGAATCAGCCTGCCAGCTCAGGGGTGCTTCAACCTGGCTCAACGTGCTGTTGAAGGACTGGCTGGGGCATAAGCATGCTTCAGTACAGGGCTAGTTGGTAGGCAGGCCCTGCACTGAAGCACCCTTATGTCCCAGCTAGTCCTGCCAGCATCTACACATGGTATGCTACACACTAAAGAATGCTGCATGTGATAGTACTTGTGTTTACAAGTACCAACCTATAGCAAAGTTAATTAGTTTACTAGGGCCACATGTGTAGATGCTTGTGTTGGACTGGGGCCATGGCTGTCTTTTGTTACATATCAATATAGTGCCTAGCACAATAGGGGCATAATCTAACTGATTCCTCTGGATGTTGTCATAATAATACAAATATTTTACTATTTTAACAATGCTGATATTAAACAAATGTTGATTCCAACTTTCCACTTGTATGTTATTACATTTCCTTATCTCCTCTCACGAGCTTGAAAGGTCCAGGGAAATATAGGTTTTAAAGGGAGGTTTCATCTGTAGACATTTTACCATAGATTCTGCATGTAGCATACCTGTTAAATAATTGCATACAGATGACACTCTCCTCTTTCAATTAGTTCCCCCACATACAAAGCAACTTCCCAGGAGTGCAAGAAAGCAATCTAAAAAACAACATTTCTATTCTCACAGTTAAGTTAGCAGACAGAACTGTTGTTATGACCTTAAACAGAAACGAGGTGTTTAATGAAGTGAGATATGTGTGTAGGAGGGGATTAATTGTAAATTCAGTTTATGTTCTAACTAAAGAAGCTTGGCTTTGAGAGGGTTTTTCCCCCTAGAACTTCATATGAAGAGCATCTAACAGGAATTCAGATGAATAACAAATGTATACTTGGTTGAGGTGGGTGAACTGTCATGATTAAAATTTCCCACCTGCAATCTCCTTTGGCAATACAGGTGACCCTCTCCATTTGCGGGAGATACATTCTTGTATCCCCTGCGAAAGAATGGCGAAATCAACGAATAAGGCACTGCATTCATGAACTCTGTCTACATTCATGTACTCAGTCCCCCAGCAGCTGAGTGGGGGCCACAGCTGCTCTGGAAATGGCGGGAGCGTGGTTGTGGTGGCAGAAGCATGGCAGTGGCAGGAGTGGAGCTCCCAAGGAGCTCCTTTAAGTGTATTTAAGGCCCTAAGGCTGTACACCAGCCAGACCTGGATGGGGACCGCATGGACATAAGAGACATCTGCAACTCTGGGCCAGTTGCCAGCGGGCTGTGGCAGACAGTTTGCCTTTGGGTGGCACTACTGCCATGTGTGCCACTGCCTGACCATCTGGGTAGCTATCACCCAGAAGATGTTCTCAGGGTGGTGGCCTGATTTGAACTGTCAAAGCACGTCCTCCTGGCCCCAAGTGGCCAGGAAGTCAGTCACCTCCAGCTGGGTCCTGGGTGCCAGCTATGAGCAGGCTCCTCTGCCTGGGTCTGCCACTTGCCTCACTAGCAGGAAATCTGGTGTTTCCCATTTAAAATTGCAAAATTCCTAATTAAAAAAATCCCAAAGTCACTCTTTAAAATACCCCAAAACCCATGTTTTTCCACATGTAAAAGAAAAGACCACTAGACACACACACACACACACACACACACACACACACACACAGACAGAGAGAGATCAAATCTGTTGGGCAATGTTTTATTGATATGTTTACAATCTTAAAGCAATTTGGAAGTCTACCAGTGCCTCCATCATCATAATAAAATAAATTCTAAATATCTATACAGTTTGACATTGACTTTGGCTTTTTTATTATAGAAAAATCAGAGCCGCACCTACCCTCTTCATTCACCAGATGTGCAGCAATGATATGCCAGTGCCCTGCCCCTGCCCTTGCCCCTCATTCTGAACCCACAGCCTGCCCCCCACCACAGTCCCCTCAGTCCTGACCCACAAGGCCATGTATGTGGGGGTGGCTTGAGGATGTGGGGTTTGTGGGTGGATTGTGGGGGGACTGTCGGTGTGAGGAGGGCATATTAGGGGGCTGCTCAGGAGGATGACCCCTGCAGTGCACAGCCCCCCCCATACAGCTCACAGACTGTTCCCCCCAACAGGGGCCACAGACACTCAACAGGAGCCACATCATTCCCACGGGGGCTATCACCTCCTCCCCTGCAAGGCTCCCATGCCCCCCACCTTGTCCCAGCCCCCACTCACTCCTCCAGACCTGTCATTGTTTCCCCAACCAGTCACAGCCCGCAATCAATGCCCTACCTGGCTCCAGCATTCCCGCACTCACCGGCTGCAGCAGTGTCCTTCAGGGCCACTGGGGCCTCATGGCACAGCCCCACCTTGTGGCAGGGGGTAGTAGGGGGCAGCAGGGATTGGCCCCAGCTGCCTAGCATGTGCTGCTGGTGCTGCATTTTGCGTGGGTGCAGCCTGGCTTGGCAAGATGCCATACACTGTCTGGCAGCTGGGGGCTGCTGGAGCTGAGCAGCGCCAGCCCAGGTGACAGGTAGAGGTGCCAGACAGCACACAGTGCTGTGCAGCACTCTGTCAAGCCAGGCTGCACTTGCACAATGGCCAGTGGCAGCGTGGTTGCCAGGCATCTGGGGCTGAGCCCCACCACCCCCCGCCATGCAGGGGGGCTCTGCCATGAGGCTCCAAGTGGCCCCAGTTGCTGCTGCCACTGCTGGTAAGTTTGGGACATGTGGGGGGGGGGGGGCTGTGGAGCCATGCGGAGAAGTGGTCGGGGAGCTGGAGAGAGCAGGGGAAATGATTGGGGAGCAGAGAACAGCAGGAGAAATGATTGGGGAGCAAGGGAAACAATTGAAAAGCATGGGAATGAGCAAGGGGCTGGAGGCAAGTCCCTGGAGATGAGCTAGAGATGTTTCCCTGCTCGTCTCCAGCTTCAGGTGACTGAAGATGAGCAGGGGGATGAACAAGAGACTGGAGATGAGGAGGGGGACATCTCTAGCTCATCTCCAGGGACTTACCTCCTTGGCAGTTGGGGTTCATGAACATAGGGTGGGGGGAATTAATTGGGAATTGGAGTAATGAATGAAGGGCTGGGGCTGGGTGGGGTCCCCCCCATGGTCCCATTCCCCCCCTTCTCCAGCCCTCCTCACTCCCTACTTACCTACCATGAAGCGGCAGTGTGCTTCAGCACTGGGGCAAAGGCCAGCCATAGAGACACTCTGGCTGGCTACCAAAACGTCTCTGTGGAGGACCGAGGCTCTCATTGCCTCACCCCACTTTTTTCCCCCAGGGTATTTTTTTGACCCCTGTGTAGCAGACCTACCTTTCAGAGCTTGGGTTGAGTCCCAGGCTTGAGATCCTGCTATTTTGATTGGTGGAGCCCATCTACCAATCAGGAGGCAGCAAGCGAAATAACATCACACCCCTTTCCTCAGGGGATGGGGAGAAGAGCTCCCCTGGACCTGACTGAAGACTGCAAACTGTTAGGTCCGAAAGACTTCAGGGGTGGAGCGCTGGAGCATATAAAAGGAGCTGTGCGCCCAGCATGAGGGGCAGATGCGTCGGGGACAGAGAAGAGAGAAGAGCGGGGCTTAGAAGAGCTGAGGAGAGCTGCTCAGCAGGGCGAAGCAGTAGCCCAGGAAGAGCCCCTGAAGACTTCTATCAGTGGGGAGCAGGGGACAGCTCCAGCAGCTAAGCTCTTGGTGCACAGCACGGCCCACAGAGTTCAGACCCTGGGAGCCACTTGAGGTGGCTCGAGTCTACAGTTGCTGACATGGGGCAGCAGCTCAGTGCAGACAACGCTGCCCAGAGGATCTGGGAGCAGACCAAGCCCTAGTGCTGCACAAGGTTGTCCAGGCCTCCAACCCCTAGCACAAGGCGAAGTGCCCACTACACACAGCTGTGCATGTGGTCCTAAGCCAGGACAGCGGAAGCAGAGTCAGGCAGCAGAAAAACCCAGTGGGGAACAAAGCTTGACCTGGAGAACAAGAGATAACCCTCTGGGACTGTGGAGTAGTAAGTCACCCTGGAGAGAGGGTCACCACAGGGGAGGGACCATCCGAGGGTTGTGAAGGGGCACCATGTGGGCCACTCTTGGGTGATAGCAGGGGAGCTCAGGGTCTTTCTCTCCTTTTTGTTTCCCACCCCCCGCTTCTCCTTTCCTGTAGTGGTATCTTGCAAGTGGGGCCCCTGCCCTGAAGGGCACCCAGGTAGTCTAAAGACTGCTGATTATATTTGTGGACTGTGCCTTACAGTTTATGTGAATAATTTGAAGTAATAGTTTGCATATGAATAGAGTTATAAGGTTGCCCAGTCAATATCCTTTGCTCTGGTTTGTTCTATTGATCAATTTTAAATGATAACTGGGTGTGTGTATATCTCTGTGTGTATATGTATATGTATATGTATATGTATAGGGTTTATTGTTTTGTAAATGTGTACCTATATATAATCTATGTCCTTACCCTTCAATGGTTTTGTTGTACTAATAAATCTGTATATAGTTAAGAAATTGATTGACTGGACCTGACTCTATAGGGGACGGAGGTGGCTGCTGGGCTGTTGTGTCCCTCCACAGCACACTGGCCTGCCAATAATTCCCTCAATTGGAGAGGGAAGTACACATTTGTGCACACCCGGGCTACACCTGGATATCCAGGGGTTTTGTCCCGCATGTGCCTCTTGCAGCATCTCAAAGGGGTCTGAGACACTGCAAGAGGCATGTGCATGCTTGTCTGGACACGCCTCATGAGTGCTACAGGGACTGGAGACAAACCTGGTTAAAGTAGTAAATCGGTAAAACAGTCTGGCCCAATATGATATATGTTTCATATCTGACACATTAATAGAAGGACATGCTTGTCTGTTAGAAAGATACACAATCTGGGGGGACTGCCGGATCATCAGCTGCTTTCAAATAGTAGGTATAGCAAAGAATGAGATTTTTTTTCCTTTTGATGAAAAGTATCTGACTTTTCCAATCATCCATGGACTCAGCTATCCATGTCTTTTTTCACCTCTGGATTACATTCCTGCAATGTGTTTTAAGAGATGCTGCATTCAACCCCCTGATTCAAGAGCTTCAGTTTGCATTGTACACAGCTGCCCACATTCTCAGCTGTGTTTCTAGTACAGCAAAAATGTGTTAGGCATGGAAACCATTGTAAAGATAGTAAACACCTTTAGTAAAAACTTTAGTAAACATAAAGGCAAAGGGCTAGATGTTGCACTGCACTTCCTGAGCGATGGCCTGCCACATACAGCTCAGTGTGTGGAGCTGTAAGGAAATTAGGGCATAATTTTGAATTTCACCACCTTGTGCTAAAAAAAGAATAATTACGTTTATGCCACCTTTGAAACCTGGGCTGCTCTGTGCATCTGTAAGGAAGAAGTCTGGGAGGAGAGGAATGAGATGGGTATTGGCATGACTTAGAACAGAACTGAGGACTTACAGCAGCCTGCCTAGGGTAGCCAGCAAGTTTAGTAGCAGCTCAGGATCTGCCCTTAGAAATATGAATAAATTGCCTCCTTCACCTTTCTACTATTCTCTGATGTTGGGACTTGAAAAGGGGAAACATAATGCAGAGCTGTTTATGTTGCCTGTTCACCCCTGCTCTGCCCAGGGAATTCCCCTTAGGACACTTGCAGCCCCTAGTAGCCTTTATACATGACTCCAGTGCCTGATAGTGACCACAACAGGGGTTAAAACTGGCACTAGAAAATACAATTACATTCAGATGAAAAATTGTCAGGTATAACTAATTGGAAAATAAAATAACAATGATGCTTCTATTCAGCAGAGAATTGAATTGACTCACATTGTTTCATAAGAACAGTTTATTCCTCTCAGAGCACTAATATCTTACTGCAACTGAACTACTTATGCATTTTACAAAGACCTGGGTTGAGGACCTCATTCTGACTACAGATGTAATACTGAAACTGACTCTATACTTCCCTTTTATGCTTAATAAGAGCTGCTTCCTGGTTTTTGGTTCTTTAATATAATTTAACCATGCTGCACAGCAGATTATTACATAATTTTAAAACATGTTCCAGAGTAAACAAGATACCTATCCAAAAGGAGGGTTTTTCATCTCTATTTTCCTCCTAAATAACTTGTATCAAATTACTACAAGTTTGTACTTAACTGTATGGTTTTGGAACTACAACTTTTATTAATGTATTTTAATAAATACAGCATATTTTGGAAATTAAAGATAACAACTAAAAATTAGTGATACATGTGATACAGATAGGAAATAAAATACCTGAATTGCAGATTTAAAAAACAAAACAAGAATCCAGCTGCTCAGTACCTCTGCAATAAGCCTAACCTCAGTAAGGAGTTATTTCTGTCATGGCTAAGCCTTATTATCCTTGAGCTATAGAGAAAGGCTGAAAAGTGGATACACATAAACACACACTAACAGCAACAGCAACAATAAAAATAATAATAAAATTAAAAAAATAAAAATAATAAAAATAATATATGGATGGAACTCCAGCTAGCTACAAATATCAAGGAAAATAAGTCCTTTTTTAGATATGTGGGGAGCCGGAGGAAAAGCAAAGGCAACATTGGACCGCTGCTAAACCAGATGGGGCAACTGACAACTGACACCCAGGTAAAAGCAAATTTGCTAAATGGGTACTTTGCATCAGTTTTTCACCAGTTCCATGGGACGGCCCTGCCCACTATGGGTCAGGGAGGCCCCAGTGAGGGAGACTCCTTGCCTTCCATCGAAGCTGACCTCATGAAGGAACACCTCGACAAGCTGGATACCTTCAAGTCAGCCAGCCCTGATGGGTTATACCCAAGGGTACTCAGGGAGCTGGTGAGCATCATAGCTCAGCCCCTGGAATGGATCTTTGAGAGCTCTTGGCTCTCTGGTGAAGTGCCTGATGATTGGAAGAGGGCCAATGTCGTGCCTATTTTCAAGAAAGGGAGGAAAGTAGAGCCGGCAAACTATAGGCCCATCAGCCTGAACTCTATGCTGGGGAAGGTCTTGGGAAAGATTATCAAGAAGGCCATGCTTAACAGACTAGCTGAAGGTAATATCTTGAGGGATACCCAGTATGGGTTTGTTGCAGGTAGGTCTTGCTTGACCAAACTTGTTTCCTTTTATGACCAGGTGACCTATCACCTGGACAAGGGGGAAGAGATTGACGTTGTATACCTCAACTTTAAGAAAGCTTTCGATCTGGTAACTCATGATCACCTCTTGGCTAAAATGGCTAACTGCGGCCTTGACATCACCATGATCTGCTGGCTGGGGAACTGGCTCTGCGGTAGGACCCAGAGAGTAGTGGTCGATAGGAGCCAATCATCTTGGTGTGCTGTGACCAGTGGAGTCCCACAAGGCTCTGTCCTAGGGCCTATACTATTTAACATCTTCATCAATGACATGGACATTGGTGTCAGAAGCAGCTTGGCCAAGTTTGCCGATGACACCAAACTCTGGGGTAAAGCATCCACACCTGAGGATAGGAGGGTGATCCAGGTGGATCTGGACATACTCAGCAAATGGGCGGACAAGAACCTGATAGTGTTTAACAGCAAAAAATGCAAGGTTCTCCACCTTGGGAGGAAAAACCTGCACCATGCTTATAGGCTTGGTAGTGCCACACTGGCTTCACTACAGATGAAAGGGATTTGGGGGTCATGGTTGACCACAAGATGAATATGAACCTTCAGTGTGATGCTGCAGCTACTAAAGTGAGCAAAACGCTGGCTTGCATCCATAGATGCTTCTCAAGCAGATCCTGATACGTCATTCTCCAGCTGTACTCAGCTTAGGTGAGGCTGCAGCTCGAGTACTGTGTCCAGTTTTGGGCTCCACAATTCAAAAGGGATGTGGAGAAGCTTGAGAGGGTGCAGCGGGGAGCCACGTGCATGATCAGAGGTCAGGAAAACAGACCTTTTGATGAGAGGCTGAGAGCAATGGGGCTATTCAGCCTGGAAAAGCACAGGCTCAGGGGTGATCTGATGGCCACCTATAAGTTTATCAGGGGTGCTCAGCAGGATCTGGGGGAACATCTGTTCACCAGAGCCTCCCAAGGGATGACAAGATTGAACGGTCACAAACTCCATTGTGATCAGTTTAGGCTGGACAGAAGAAAGAACTTCTTCACTCCGAGCCTGGACTCGATGATCCTCCGGGTTCCCTTCCAGCCCAAATGTCTATGAAAACTATGAAAAAATATCTCTATACAAATGAGTATATATATTTCATGGACCTATATAACAGATATAGGCATACATTGAAAAAGCATATAAAAACTAAAGAAATCAGCCAAAGTCTGAATTGATTTAAAGTTGAAAGGCAGTCCTTCAGACTCAGGAGGATATGTCTCTACTCCTGGGACTGGAAAGGGGTGAATACACTGGTTATGATGTCTACTGAAACTTTTAGGGGTGTGAAAGGAGACACTAAGTCCTTGATCCTGCAAGAGGAAGTCAAGATACTAATGTTCTTCTGCTTTAAATAAGGGGGCCATTTTTGCAAAATCCTGCCAAGAAGAGGTTGAATTTATTAGCAATCATCAAAACCTGAAAGCTACAGAAGTGTGTCTTTAGAGATCTTGGAAGGGGGGAATGGGTGAAGGGGAAGAGGAGAATCAAATACTGAAGGCTGTTTCAACTCTTTTGCCTCTATTTTTTTCTTTCTGCATGATAATGCAAATATTTGCAGATTAATGCAAATACTTTATTAATGAAATAACGTTGATGATTTTTTCCAGGATTTTACCTGGGATTGAGGTCAAACTGATTGGCCTGTAATTCCCAGGGTCCTCCTTTTCCCTTTCTTAAAATGGGCACCACATTGGCCTTCTTCTAGTCTTCTGTGACCTCTTCCAAGTGCCATGAATCTTCAAATAAAGTGACCCTAAGTTGTGCAATGAATTTGGATAGTTCTTTTAGCACGCTAGGGTGTAGTTCATTTGGTCCTATTGACTTGTAGATATTTAGTCTTTGTAGGTGGTCCCCCACAACATCTACCATGGTATCTTGAATACCTCCCATGATGGTGAAGCCACAACTTTCCTAGGTAGTCTGTTCAACTGCCTCTCTGTTGTCAGAGTGAAGAATCTTTGCCTGATATCCAACCTAAATCTAGTTCACTGTAACTTCCAACCATCGATCTACATTCTACTCTCTGCAGCAAGAGAGAAAAGGATCTTGTCTTGCAATCCCATTATCTGGGTTTTTTACAGTCTTGTTTTTAAGGTTTATCCAAAGGAAGAAGGCATTTCCATCTTTAAGATAGCCATAAAACTGCATGCAACAAACTGAGGAAAAAGCCTGCTACATAGAACTGTTCCTAACAATATACTAAAACAGGTTTTTTCTCATTTCAGTTAGTTTGATTGAACTTTGAGTTATGCTGGCCAAGCACTGTTTGTTGAGGACTGTAGTCAAGACCACACCATGCTTCTGTCTCCTACCAATGACGAGGCAGAACAGGTATAATAAAACACAAAGGGTAAGACTCATCATTCAAGCAAATATCTCTTAATTTTAGCTTTAAATTTTATGTCCAAAATATTGACCATCCCTGCAAAACATGGTCGCTTTAGATGTGCTGTGAATGCACAGTAAGATTTCTGTGCATTAAGAAAGAAGCAGTAAATTGCCCCTGAGGAAAGGTTCTACATATGTCCTGGCTTGGCAGCAAATTTGCTCCCAACCGGAGCAGGTGAGAGGAGGGAAGTTCTTGCCCATCCCTGTCCTGCTCTGCCCCATTGCATCATGGCAAGACACAGGGGGCAGGTGCCAAGTACTATGTGGGGAGGGACAGCTGTCCTGGCAGCCATGGGGGCACTGCTTTGCAGCTACATGGGGATCAGGAGATCCTGACCCCCACATAGTGAGGAGAGGCATACCCACCTGGTGGATATCAGGAAAATCATCTGATATATCAAGTCCCTTAAGTGAAAAAATTATCAAAATCATCACTAACAGGCTAACAGAAGGTAATTTTATGAAGGATAGCCAACATAGCTTCATTATGGGCAGTTCATGCCAGACCAATCTCATTTCCTTCTACAATCATGTAACTCGCCACCTGGATAGGAGAAATGAGGTTGATGTCATATACTTGGATTTCAAAAAGGCCTTTGACCTGGTTTCCTATGATTTCCTCATGGCTAAATTGGAAAAATGTTGTCTTGACTACTTTAGGGTCCAGTGACTAGGTAACTGGCTGCATGGTAGGACCCAGAGTATACTGATAGATGGGCCTGAGTCATCATGGTGGGAGGTAACCAGTGGCATCCCTCAGGGCTCAGTACTTGGACCAGTGCTTTTGAACATGTTCATCAACAATTTGGATTAGGGTATTAAATGCGAACTGGCAAAGTTCGCTGATGACACCTAACTATGGGGGAGTGTGGTCACGCTCCAGGACAGGCTGGCTCTACTGGACAATTTGGACAGACTTGCAAGGTGGGCAGACCTCAACCTGATGTCATTTAATACAAAGAAATGCAAAGTGCTACATCTGGGGAGAAATAATCCATAACACACTTACAGGCTTGACAGTCCTATGCTAGCCAGCACCACAGCTGAATGAGACATGGGTGTTGTGATAGACTACAAAATGAACATGAGCCACCAGTGTGATGCTGTAGCTGGCGGAGCTAATCAAATACTGGTTTGCATCTACCAAGGCATCTTGAGCATTACAGAAGATGTCATTCTCCTGCTCTACTCGGCCTTGGTGAGACCACAGCTGGAGTACTGCATCCAGTTTTGGGTGCTGCACTTCAGGAAGGATGTGGAGAAGCTCAGGAAAGTCCAAAGGAGGGCCACGCACATGATTAGAGGCCTAGAGACCAGGTCATATGAGGAGAGGCTGAAAGACTGGGAACTGTTTAGCCTCGAGAAGAGAAGACTTTGAGAGGCATGGTGGCCTATAAGTATATCAGGGGAGTACATCAGGGCATGGGGGAGCAACTATTCACCAAGGCCCTCTAGGGGAGGACTAAAAATAATAGGCACAAGCTGACTGAAGATTGCTTCAGACTAGACATAAGAAAAACATTCTTTACAAGTCAAGTACTGAGGGTTTGGAACAGGTTCCCCCTAGAGGTGGTATATTCATCCACTTTGCTGATCTTCAAAAAGTATCTTGATGCCCATCTTGCTGGGGTCATAGAATCATAGAATCATAGAAGTCATCTGATCCCAGCAGTCTTTTCTGCCCAAGTGCAGGAGGAGCTGGACCCGATGATCTGTAAGGCCCCTTCCAGTCCCTAAAAAACTATGAAACTATGAAAACTATGAGAGAATGGACAGCCATGTAACAGGTCTCATGGGTGATCTAACCCACCTGGTGGCTCCATACCCACATCACTGCCAGTCTCTGTCTTACCATGCCTTTGATTTTATCTTTTGGTACACTGAGGAGGTGGTCTCTGGAGCTGGGAATAGCCACACTGGTTCCTTCACCAGGCAATTCTGTCTGTGTGGTCAGGTCCAACCCAGAACTGGTGTCTGTGCTCTCCTGGGGCACTTCCCTTTAAGTAAGTGCCCCTGCAGGCCACCAAGCTTCTGGGCATTGGCCCTGACCTGGCTTCAGCCCGTCCTGGGGTTCCAGTTTCACTCCACTAGCCTCAGCCTCATTCTCCTTAGCTTGGGCCTAGCTCCTGTTGCTGATAGTGGGGAATGCTTCCCAGGCACCCTGACCATGGTCTTCTTCTCCCCTGTATCCACAGCCCAGTCCTCTGGTTTAGCTCAAACAGAAAACCCTGACCTAACTGGTCCCAGCAGTACAAACAAACCCCTCTGGGTCTCTAGCTCTCCTGGGATGGCTTGACTCCAGTATCTGGCCAGCACTACTGGAAGCTCTGTATCCTGCAGCATCCAGGGCCAGACTGCCACCTCCCTGACCAGAGGCTAGGCTTATATGCCACAAGCTCAGATCCCTTCTGGCCATGTAACTCTGTCTCCTGCATCCAGTGCCATTAATTCCACCATAAAGTGTCTGTCCTTTTTGAGGCCATGGCTCAGTTCATCTGGGCAGCTACTATTTGCTGCCACTTTGCCCTGAGGCTTCCTACAATCCCTCCCATCTCCCCTTCCCAGTAAGAAGGGAACAGGAATTCCCTGTTACAAGGTACTGGTCAGGGATGATCTAGGCCTAATTATGCCTGTGTTCTACTATGGGTAGTTCTCATGCTTCTGGGTTTTGCTAGTTGACCTTGCACCCCATACCCTTTCTTCTATGTATGTCAAGGTACCCCCCTCAGAGGCATTGAGTGTTGGCTACAGTCAAAGCTGTGGACTTTGACTGGAGTGTGCTAATACTGCTGATGGGACCAAAGCTGTAGATTCCTATCTAGAGGGTCTTGCCCTCTGTTCAGGGTCAGACCAATCATATCTGAGGTCAGGAAGGAATATTACCCCATGGGCTGTTGGGATTTTGCCATCCTTTGTAGTGTGTGGGGGAGAGGGTGTTCTCAAGCATATATATCTCAAGCATATATTGATACCCTTTTATAGAAGTAGGACATTGTCTGCTGTGGCTCCCCTGCTTTGCCTGTGGCAGGGTGTTATGTCTTGTATTGTGTCAGTTTATGTTAGCGGTGGTGACATGTATGGGGTGCACGTGCATCCCCTGAGAGTACTGGTGCATCCCCTGACAGGCAGAGCTCCCTGCTTAGGTGATGGGTAGGGGAGGCAGGGCGGAACGCCAGTGTCCCCCCTGTGAGTGCCAGCCAGGGAGTGTAGGCACCAGATGAAGTGCTGCTGGCACTTCTGGGAGTGCCACTCATGCTTTCCAGCTGGTGCAATCAGATGGTTGGAGAGATTGGCCATGGGGGGACCCCCCTTCCAGTCACTGACTGGCTGCTGGGGGGGGCATGTGTCCCCCTGACTCATGTGATACCAGTCACCCATGTATGGTGGTCTTATGAAAAGTGTAGAGTGGATTCTACAGCATGGCTTGGATAGCAGTGATCTGCCTTTAGGCAGGGGGGTTAGACTAGAACACCACTGGAGGTTCCTTCTCACCCCACTTCTCTATGATTTCTGTGATCACATTGTTGCAATCTCTAATAGTATATCATGTAGAACTGGAAAAAAATGTCAGATTCCAGGAGAGATTTGGTTTTGTGTGACACTAGGGACTCAGGAATGAAAGCTGGCAAACCAGGCCTCTTAGCATGTGAAGCTATGTCTATATTGAAATCAAATGTGTGGTTGTAAGAGAGGTTTTAATTTAGTTTGTACAGGCAACAATAGCAATGAAGATGCAATAGCACAAGTTTCAGCAGAGGCTTGATATCTTCTTTACTATGGGGATCCTGCATATGTTTAGTGTTTGCTAGCTGTATGGAAGTTAGTACTGTCGTATTTCTACTGCTGTTGGTATCTGTGCTAGCTGGATTAAAGGTACTCCTGTTGTAATCATAGAAGCTGATTGTAATGGACTTATTTCATAGCACAGGTTTCTCAGGGTACACAATAAACATCTTTTCTGAAAACTCTACGTTCTTCTTTACCTTCTAGTTTTTCATTTAGTCTTCTACATTTTCAAACCTTTTTCTAAGTCCATAAGGGTTATAAAGTCCTGTTTAAAAAATGAAAACCAGAGATTCTCATGCACTCTTCAGCTGTTACACTTAGATTGATAAAATCTAGTTTTAGACTTGTAGAAACATTTGGAGCATTTATAGATGCACCTTTGTCTGCTCCAATGTGCCGGAAATCCAGTGTGTAGGAGTAGACTTGGTTAATTGGGGCATTACACTCTAAGTGTAAAGTTTATATGAACCATCTGAGAACTAAACTATGCAAGACAGGCATGTTTGAAGAGTAGGTTGTCCAGGAAAGGACCTTTGCCTTGCATAAGTTCTTTGAAGAATGGCAAACTAGAGAATCTCTGACCTACATGTTCAACGTAGAAACTATTTCCCTACATTTCACAAAGTAAAAAAACATTTTTGTCAACTGCACATTTCCATGATACATTGAACAAAGAGGAGCAAAATTGGGCCTTTAAGATAGATAAATATGATTTAGCAATTTTTATACAGACAAATGAGTAGGAAAAAAGAGGAGGACTTCTGATTTAATGTTCTGATTTATTTAATCACCTATTTTTACTCTCAAAGCACCCTTTAATAGATTCAGCACATCCCTTGGAAAATCCCAGCTCAGTTTTTATTCCTGTTTTGACTGTGGAAAGAGAATTTAGTAATTTTTCCATTGCAAGGAACTCAGAAAGCCTGCAACAGGTCAGAATAGTTTTAACACCATGGATTCTTATTTGAAATCAGTGGCTGTGTCCCCACAAAAAGAAATTCTTTGAAGCACTGCAAAATGCACATGGTGCATGTTAATTTGTTCACTGTGCTGCATATTTGCAGTGTGGAGGCAAAATTAGAGACCACAAAATCCTGGTATCTAAAAAAAATGAATAATAAAAAAAAAAAAGCAGTGCGGTACCGCGACAGCAGTATGAACTGCCCAAAACTGGAGCCTGGCTGGCTAGAACCATGGCCTGGGTGCTAACCAGGCTTCATGCACCTAGATTGCCACTGCTGCCACCCCAGGAGGCCCACAGGACCCCGGGTGACATCCTGTGGCACCACTGAAAGAACCCTGGTTAAGCATCACTGGCTCACTCAATTTTCTTATTTGGAAAACCTTAGAAAGTACCCTAACGAGTACATCTGTGAAAATTTCCAGTAGTAAGAATATCTCTAGGTGAAGTTGAGTATGGAAATCAACAAAGTAGAAACATTATCTACATAACAACCAGCTGAGCAAACTGCTACTTGAACTGAGCTTTTATATTGTCTCTGGTGGATGGGATTCTGCAGACTAACTTCTACTTTTAATAACATCTGTGCAAGGCAGCTGTCTTGCAGTGAAATGTGGAGTATGAAGAACTGTGCTGTTCTCCACTGAATCATTCCCTCTAGGATCAATTATTTATCCAAACAGATATCTGTACACAAGTTAGTACCGTTTGAAGCAACAGCAACTTATATTCAACATCTGTGCACTCCTTTTAGAGAGAGGATTACACCAAAAGTATGCATTTAGCCCCAAGGGGTGCATCCAGATAAGTATGCATGTGCCTCTTGCCCTGTCTCAAACCCCTTTGAGCTGGGGCAAGAGGCAAGTGCCGGAACGAAAAAATGTTCCCCACAAGTTTGCAGCATGGGGAGAAAATTAAACCCCTGGATATGCTGGGGTCTAAAAAAAATGAAGTTAAAAATAGTGGGGCAGGGTGGTCCCGGACCATGCCCTGAGGCAACCGGTGGCTGGGTCCTCCACAGAGACACTCTGGCTGCCAAAGCATCTCCATGGTTGGCCCCTTGTCCTGATGCTGAAATGAGCAGCCTGGAAGACAGCATGCTGTGGCACCAGCGCTCCAGTGCCTGTAAGTAAGGAGTTGGGAGGCTGGAAAAGGGAGGAGGGGACCATGGGGGGTCCCCTGTCAGCCCTGCCAACTCCCCCAGCCCCCCCATTCCTTCTCTGCCCAGCTCCTCATTCCACCAGCCCCCCCCAGCCCCCAATCACTTCCCTGCCTGGCCCCTTGCCCGCCTTCCTCCCCAGACCTCCCCAATTACTTCCTTTCCTGGCCCCTCCCCCTGCCTGACCCCCCAGACTCCCCCAATCAATCCCCTGCCTGGGCCCTCCCCCTCCTATCCCCCTGACCCCCCATACCCAGCCCTACCTGGCCCCAGACCCCAAGCCACCCAATGCCTGCCCACCATCCCATAGTTTTAAAAAACCAACCCCCATGGGCACTTACCAGCAGTTGGAGCTTCTGTCTGGCTGACTGAGGCCCTGCCCACAAACTGTCCTGTGCTGCCCCAGAGCTCTCCCACCCCGGTTCTAAGGTGAGTAGAGGCTTTTTATCTTACGTTTTCTGTTTTTTTCTGTTGTTTTTTTTTAAGTGATGGTGCCTGGGGTTGGGCGGGGCAGCTATTGGGGGGATCTGGAGAAGTGGGGGATGGGGTTGGGAGGGGCAGCAATTGGGAGGCTGTGGTGGCACATGTGGGCCTTGTGGGGGGGTGGTAGCCCCTGCAGGGACCATTTGACCCTTGTTGGGGCACTGTAGCCCCTGTTAGGAAGCCATAGCCCCTGCAGGAGCCATTTGGCCCTTGTTGAGGGGCCATAGCCCTTGCAGGGGCCACGTGGCCCCTGTTGGGGGGCCATAGCCTCCCAACAGCCAGTGCTTTAACACTGTAGATACATTAATAAAACATTGCCCAACTGATTGCTGTCTCTCTGTCTCACGCTTTCTCTCTTTCTCTTTATAGTGGTCTTTTGTTTTACTTCTGGAGGAACATGGATTTTGAGGTATTTTACAGAGTGACTTGGGGATTTTTTTAATCATGGTTTTTTCAGTTTTCCAATAGGGAACACCAGAATTCCTGCTAGGGAGGCCAGTTGCAGGACCCTGCCTGCTCAGAGCTGGCACCTTAGAACTAGCTGACTGTGGCTGACATCCTGGCCAAATGGGGCCAGGAGGACATGCTTTGACAGCTCAAAGCAGGCCACCACACCCAGAACATCTTCCAAGTGATAGCTACCCAGATGGCTAGGCAGGGGGCACACATGGCAGTAGTACTATACAGTGGCCAACCCTGCAGCCATAGCCCACTGGCAGCTGGCCCAGAGGGGCAGATGCCTCATCCCAGTCTGGCAGGTGTGCAGCAGGTCACAGCCAGGTGTGCAGCCCCCACTGCCAGACTGCTGCAGTGGGTAAAAGGTGTAAGGAACTCTCAGAGCTGCATCAGCAGTCTGGCTGGCACAAGAGGTAGTATTCCCAGGTACCAATTGTCTGGAGCCCAGAAATGCCTGTCTATTTGTATCCTTCAAATATTGTGGTCTCTAAGGCCCACCTGGCTAACTAATAGCCCCTACTGTCTACTGTGTGGGGCCAATGGGTGAAAGATACAACAGAATTCTTGGGACAAAAAAGGCAAAAAACTGGATAGGAGTGTCATGTGGGTCAAAGGGTCAAAATGTGAAAATAAATGCACCTAAGGGGGACACCAAGCAGAGCCTCCTGGGCCACACCCACTGGTCCTCAAAGGCATCCAAGGAGCCAGTGGACACCGCTGACTGGTGCTCCACCTGGAGACGTGCATGGACAAGCAAGAGTAAAGCAGCCCTGCAGTCTCTAGGCACCTTCCTGGACAGAGCATCCTTCCTGGTCAAATACAGGGCCCACTTGGCCAGGGCCAGGAGGAGGTTGACCAGGAGGTCCTGGGACTTGGTGAGGCCATGGATGGAGTGATCAAAAACAAAAAGGTGGGGGGTGAAATTCAACCAGAACCTCAAGAGGTGGAAGTGGAGGGGCTGCAGCCTGGTGCACTTGAGGGTCACGTGTGCCAGGGTCTCCCTCTGCCCGCAGAAGGGGTGGGAGACTGGGGTGTCCATGAAGCTCACCACATACATGCCTGTGGAGACAGTTCCATGGAGTAGCCACAAGACGGGCTCATGGGTTGAGGGTGGACTCAGCCTCTGGGGTGCTCCAGCTATGCCCTCGCCAAGCAGGTCCCACAACTTGTTGTCTGGGTGGGACACAAGGGTGGCATGATGGACAGTGCAGCACATGAGCATGTAGAGGTGACAGTGATGGACGGTGGAAAAGCGGACCAGTTTGGTGTCCTCCAGCCAGTTCAGGTGGTGAAGCAAGGAGTGCTGTGGAGCCAGGCGAGGTGCCAGACCCTGACAAAATCTGGTGGGCTGGAGAACATGGGGCGGGGCAGTGACTGCCATTGCACAGGCAAAGGAATCAGGAGGTAGGGCAGATTTCACCTCCTGGACCAGACAGCAGGATCCACCCACTCCTGCATATTGTAGTCCCTGAGGTCTTCATTGAGAGTTGCGATCTTAAATGACCTCATGGCTGGGGGGATGGAGTAGACACAGGGATTTCATGTATCTGAACGCCTGGTGTGGGGCCCACTAATTCAGAGGGCATCTATGAAACTGCAGCCCTGCCTATAGATCTGGGCATTGCAGCTTTTGGGCCCCTTGCCTTCCCCCGCCAACCCCCTCACAATGGTAAGGATGCTGTCAAAATTTCCCCAGTGGTCCAAGGCTAGCTGTACCTTGCTGGCAGACTGGTGGGTATAGTCATGGTCAAGAAATTCAAGTAGTTTATCCCTGGGGACCATTGGGACCAATAGGTCTGTAGGCTCCATGGAGCCTGCTGGTTCTCGGGCATCCTCCTTCTGGTTCTGGAGCTCAGAGGGCTCTTCTTGCACCATCTGAACCCCTCAGTTTGCTAAGACCCTGGACTCTGGTTGGGATTGGGAGAGCTCTGAAGCCCTCTGGGACAGGGGTGGGAGTGGGGGTCCTTCACAAAATGGTGGCGTAGAGCAGGAGTCCTGGGGCATCTGTGCAGGGTTGCTGATGAGATCAGCCCATTGAGTAGGGAACCCTACCGTGACCTTATCTGGTGCTAGACTATGGGGCAGGCTACAGGTGAGGGTTTCCTGGGAGGGAGAAAGAAAAGACCCACAAGGCATTGGGGTGGCTTTGATGTCTGCCTTGAGGTCCTGGAAAAGGGGAACTCCTCCCTCAGAACTCACTGGGGTGAGCCCCAGGGCACCTGTATCCCCTAGATCAGAGGGAGCAGGCTCTGCCACCAGGCCTTCCTTTGGGCAGGCTTCAGTCTCAGTGCCCATGGTTTCAGGGGGTAGGCCTTGGTCAGCAGAATGAAGGGCTTCCCCCAAGGGCTCCTGTTTGGAACTATCTAGCAGCCTCAAAACCTCCTCCATGAGGATCACCTGTTTGATCTTTCCCGGGGGTGGGGTGTCAGGCACAGCTGGGGCAGCCCCTGGAGGCTGGTCCACTCCTTCCCCCTGTGTGGTGGTCTTTGGCGGGAGAGAGGAGTTCTCCACATCAGAGGGCTCCAGCTGTGCCTGAGCCTTCCTCTTGCCTTTACTCCCAGAGAGGACATGCACCCACTTAGCCATGGGGTGGTCCTCAGGTGGACAGGCTTCAGCAAGAGAAGCTGAGGGTTGGGGGAGTGGGGCAGCCATGATGGGGGTATGACTAGGGGCAGGGGGGCCCTGCTTCCTGTCTCCCCCCCAGTTGCTGGTGCCCTCCCTGGAACTCCACTAGACTTGGTTGGGGGACGGAGTCCCTTAACATCACGGGTGGGCTTGTAGTTGTGGCTGGGGTACCAGGGGGCTTGAGGGGGGTGGGACACTGGTGGTAGGGGTACCCCTTTTCCCAGTGGGACCCACAGATGCCCTTCCCACCTGGTCCATGGGGCACTCATGTTGCGAGTGCTTCTCCACCCCTGGAGGAGGTTGGTTGGACTCTTCCTCCAGGTTGGAGACTGCAGGGGCATGCATCCCCTTGGGGGCTTGGCTGGGATCCACCCCCATAGTGGGGGCATCTGCCCCTGCAGAAGGTTCCTGCCCTGTCATTATTTCACATGATGGCAGGGAAGACAATAAAGAAAAACATAATATCCCATGGGGCTGGTGAATCTAGAAGGGGCAGGGTGGGGTTGTGGGGCAGAAGGGGGCTAGAGAGGAAGGTGGCTGAAGCTTACTGAGCCACAGCCCCACAAGGAAAAAAAAAACAAACAACCCCCTCAGGAGGCATCTGCTTTGAGTATGTTGGGAGGAAGGGGAAACATGCACACAAAGGCTGGGGAAACTCAAACTGACTTACTCAGCCACACAACAAACATCAGGTCAGGGGAAGTGGACTTCAGGACTTATCACACAAGAGCAAAAACACACAGGGAAGGCTTCTGAGGCAGGTGTAACAGATGGCTGGAGCAGCGGAGGGGCTTTGATTGTGGAAGATCTGTCCAGAAGCCCTTCAGGCCTCCAGCCAGTCACTCAGCAATAGGCAGGAAGACAAATCAGGATCAGATGCAGTGAGGTAGCTGTGAGGGAGGGTATGAGCAGTCAGTCAATTAGGAAGTGATCCAGTGCAGGTGTGGTGTCAGGTGGTGAAGCAAGGAATCTCCCTTTCTCCTGAGAGGGGGCAGCAACAGCAAGCCATCCAGTTCAGCCACTCAGGGTGTGCTACTGGTGAAAGTGGAGATGAAGGTGGCCTGCCAAGGCAGCTGGGGCAGGTAAGGTTCCATTAGGCTTCAGCAGTGATGGGGGGGGGGGCCCCCGGCAGCACAGGCTCCCTCCCCAGGCTGACTCCCGACCGTGGCTTGGTGGTGGGGTGGGCAGCAGGCGGGGAACAGGGGTGCAGAAGCTGGAATGCAGTGCTGGGGTGTGGTGCAGTGCAGTGCAGTGGGCCCCTCCCTGAGGGGGGTAGCAGTGTGCAGCAGAGGACCTCCCCCGGAGGGGGCAGCAGCCACCAAAGGCAGGAAGGGATGCGGCCAACTTACTCCGAAAGCTCTGAGACAAAGCCAGGAGCTAATAGTAGCCAAAGGCAGGAAAGGGCCTGGCCATCTTCTCTCCAGAACCTCCTGAGACCAAGCTTACAGCAACCAGCCACAGCAGCAGCAGCCTAGCACAGGAAGGGGCATGGCTGACTTGCTCTCAGGAGCTTCTGGGGGAGGAGCATCTGGGAGGGAGTAGCTCTGAGATGCTTGCTAGGGCAGCTTTTTGTATTGCTGGGGCCAGGACAGGGCATATTTTGTATTGCTGGGGACAGCACAGGTGCTGGCCCCGAGCTCCAGCTACCCCTGGCTGCAGATCCAGGAGGAACCAGGTAGGGTTATTTTGCCCCAAGTGGCACAATTTGCTCCACAACAAAGTGCATGTTTGAGCATGCATGCTGAGGCAAAAAGCCCCGCCTCAACTTTGCATTGCTTCTATTTGAGCTGCTGCAAGTGCATGTCCTTGTATGTGCGGACATGCCCAAGGGGGGTGGGGAAGAGTGTAGGTAAGAGAATAGAGTTTACCTTCTCAATGGATTCCCAAACACTGATGAGATGAGTAGTCACAATCTTTTCCACAGGCTCCATAAAACCATCAGTGCTAAAGAAAGTAGTTGGAGCAAATGCTGTGAGGTGAGCCCTATGAAGTTTCCTAATTTCCCAGCTCCTGTTCATGATTGTACTTTTTCTCTGTGAAAAGATATAATTAAGACCTCTGTGTCCTATATGTGGATTTTAACATGCTGTCACATGAATCTATTTCCTAGATTATAGAATCTTGATGTATTTACTTGCACTATGACATTTTATATTCTGCTTTTGGGAGCTGTCTATACTCTTGCGATACTTCATAAAGTAATGGGAAGCTCTAACAACAGTGGATGATTTATGCATTCAATAACTCTAGTCCTTGTTGTAAGAGGATTGTTATGGCCCACAAAGTAGGACTAATGAAACATACAGCCACTAGGTTTGTTGACCTTTCTGCTGCTGAGCAACACTCACAGAACATTAGCTCACCATTAATTTCTTGTTTAATCCATAGTGACTAAAAAGGAGTGAAATTGCTGAATTCATTGTAAAAATCCCCATGAAAAACAGATCAGATGCTTACTTAACTATGAATTCCTACTGAGATAAGAGAATCTTTTTATACAATATTCTTTTAGTACTGAAAAATAGAAAGGACTGAAGTATATTCAAAATTTTAGAATCATCATCATGCATTACATTGATATTAAAAAGTCACATTTCTGTCAGTTGTTTAAGGCCCAATCCAGAACTCACTGAACTCTTTCCAAGGAGAAAAAGAGCTAAAATGTTACACAGCAAGGGTGACAATCTATTTTTGTTTTTGTCATCTAAGGCCACATCCATACGTGCAGTTTGCAGGAACGCAAACCTCAGCAAGCAGTAGCAAAAAAAAATCCTGGGAAAAAAGTGGGGCAAAGCATGCCAAGGTAGTGTGCACTAGGACAAATGTGTGGATGGGGGAGCATCTCTGTGTGCTGTAGAGCCCCGATGCTGAGGCACACGGAGACAGGGTAGCAGCCAGCTCAGGGTTTACTATTAGCTACACTGTAACAGAATGCTAAATATATTCATTGCAAAATATAGGAAGAATCACCTTCATGAAAAAGTAGATTGTGCTATGTATGTGCTAAAGAAGGAGGCTAGGAAATTGCTGCTCAGTGGTTGGACAGTTGTATTGGGAAATCAGGGGCATGCAGGTGTGTGCCTGTGTGCCCCAGCTGCAATTGCACATGCAACTACCTGGTTGTACATAGTTGTCCGTGTGTGCGGCTGTGTACCCAGGAATAGAATTCTAACCTGTGCATTAGTGATATTTTTGTATTCAGATGACCAGAGATGCTAGGTAGATTACCAAATCTGGATACTTAGACAACCCCAAAAGGAACAGACTATCGTGCCTAATGTTCTGATGCCAGGGTGATAAAAATTTTGTAAGCACCAAGAACAGGTTACAGATAAAGGAGGTATGGTATGTTTAAAGGCAAAGCACTAGCATAAATGAATGTTGAAGTTGCAAACCTAAGTATTGGTTGGAATATTATGAGAATTTTTCATGCTTAAATTAAGGTTGTAAATATTCACTGATGGCTGTAATAATTGAAATAGGAATAAAGGTGATTTGATAAATTAGTGGGTAAATAAAAGTTGTGACAACTACCCTTTTAAGTGAATTGGAGGCTGAACATTAACCTCATGCATCATATGAGCTGCAAGGAGGAAGACTGTCCAAAAGGACAATGCAATATAAAATTTCATACTCACTCCCTCCCCCTGCACTGCAGTCGGGTGTGGGGATGGAAAGCCAGGCCAGCTGGACTCACTCCCACCTTCCCCACCCTGGGATCAGGTGCAGAGGAAGAGATTTACCCCAGCCGGGCTCACTCCCTCATCCCATGTTGTGATCACATCTGGGGGCAGAGAGTCATGACTCTCCACCCTCCCACACACTCAATTGCAGCACCCCCCACCAGATCACAGCACTGGTGTGGGGAACTGAGCCCATGCTCTTCCCCTGCACTGTTAGTGGCTTCTGGCAGCGGGAGACAGGGAGAGCCAGGGCTGCGCTTCCGGCTGGTGCTGAGAGCATAGCCCTGGTTCTTCTGTCTCTCACTGGTGGCTTCAAAACTCAAAATGTTTTGAAAGTTTTGTTCTGAGGCTGTCTCGAAGCCCTTCATTTCAATTCTATCTCATTGTTTTGAGCTCAAAATTAGTCAAAACAGTGTCAAATCAAAACAACTGGTGACATTCGCATGGCCCTACTTTACTGTATTTTGTGTTTCATAGATTCCATAGACATTAGAGCTGGAAGGGACCTCAGAAGATCTAGTCCAGCCCCCCTTTGTTTCAGTGTGCAAAAGGTTAACAAAGAAAACAAACAGAAATGATTACAACACTACCCTGGTTTCACTAAGTATTTGGGGAAACTTAGCTCAAGCTTAACCAATACAATTCAGGTTCAGTAATCTATGCCAAAAGAGAAAAGAGAGAGAGACCGAGAGCTGGGATCTCACCAGTCCAAAGCACTCAGGTTCCAATGCTGACAAGTAAAGTTCTTAGCACAGTCCTTGAAGGGCGATGATCTGTTGCTTCCAGCTTCTTGGGAACAACAGTGGATGGTGTCAGAGAGACTTCTCCTTTTGAAGCACGCTTTGCTGCTTTTTTTTACAGATTTTTATACCCTAAGTTCAGCTTCTTCAAAGCATTTTTTTTAATAGTGTAAATAATTGTCTTTTCTATTGACAAGAGGTTATCTGGTTTGGAACATCTCAAGAAACTGACTAACAACCAGGAAAAACACAAGTTTTTAAGGCGTAACCAGACACTTAGGAGCCAGCTTGAAATTCCTGTGGATAGCAGATATACTGGATAGGATACCTCATTGTTTCCTCAGAAACCATAGATAGCTTGCAGCATCAGGGTTTTGGATTTTTACCTGTTGTGAACAAGCCTCAGCTTAGCATGGCTTTTCATAACTTTTGTGCGGAGGGCTTCCACTGGTCATCCTGGGAAAAGTATGACAACACTTGTGGTCAGGGCTCCAATGGGCTGGATGCTGTGATGAACCCTTAACCGTTGTTCAAATGCTACCCATACCCCCTCTGACTCGGTCTCTTTGACTCAGCATTTCCTAACCCAGCAATTGAGTTTTAGTCAATCAAGTTTAAATAGGACTCCCATTGTAGGACTGGGGAATGTATGGCCTGAGATGTCTATTAAACTTTACTTCTGCTTAGAGGTGTGTCAGGGGGAGTTCTTCGTAAATCCAGATTAGAATTGGTCTGATTAATGCTGAGCTGGGTGTGTAAATGTGGGTTGATTAGCATTTGGAGCACAGATTCCCCATCATGCAGTGCTCCCCTGCTTCTCTGATTCCAGAATTCGCTGTGGTCTTTGCTTTGGGCTTTCTGTTCTCCATCTTTCATGTAAATGAATGGTCATCTGGTTCCATCTTGGATGCTAATTAGACCTAAGGCAGTTGCTCCCTTATCTGGAGGGCTTTAGGTGCATCTCCCATTGCATGGTATTTTCATTGTCTTTCATAATTAGTTCTTGCTCAGGTAGAGGAGAGGAGGGGGTGGGATTCTTTGTGAGTCAGACAGGCTGCGTCTTGTGCCAGGGTTCCCCAAGAAAATGGAGCTGAGAGGTAACACAAGTACTTAAAGAACCTAGGGTTTTAGTTAGTGTTATAGAAGTTTTAGGTATTATTGGTATTACTACCAATCAAAATTATGTTTTATATGGGCAACTCCTTCTCGTGTTTTATGGCTTAAGCTGTGCTTCAAGTTCTCCGATTCCTCCTCCCCTCTTCCCTGTTCTCTTTGTAATATACTAGCATGGTTGTTGTCTTTTTCATTTAAACTGCAATTATTAGGTACAGAATACTCTACCTTTTTTAACACTGTTTCTGCAAGTATTTTGCCTGTAAATAATGAAGAATTCATACTCTCTCTCATCTCTTTTGTATGAGCTGGGTGCAGTTCTTACTGAAGTTAATCAAAAATTTCTGTTGACCTTAGTGGTAGCTGGATTATAGGAATGATAGGAAAGTAAGGCTGGAAGGAACCACATGGGGTTATGTAGGCTTCTTGCACATGTGGAAGAAACCCCCCAAAATGGTGCTTTATGTTAAACTCAGCGTGCTCCTGTGCCAAGCCCATTGCATGCTCAGAGAGGCAGTGCTTTGGTTGCACTTGGCTTTCCCAACTATATTTTCCCTAGGCCCTTGGGTTTCAGGGACGGGGGTACTCACTCAGGCCTCCATGCCACTGGGGTTCTGTCCTCAGGTCATCATTCAGTAGAGACTGGTGGGATGATAAACAGCTTCATCTTTATTAGCAAACAGAATTCTGCAACACACACACTCCATCTTGCAGGGAGAACCACCTACCACCACCAAATCCACATGGCCCCAGGGGGAGGGAGAAACTGGACCGTTCCACCACAAGGCCCTTAAAGGTACGTTCCATATACCACACCAACATCTGTAGTGATCAGGCATGTTAGTTGGGTTTCTTTGGCACTTTTATAATAGCTAAAAATGTCAAAAAAGTCCCACTGAAATGTCCCGATCTATACAGATGCTGCAGAGCCTGGTCAAAGTACCGTGCTGCTGCTTCCGGTAGAACACATTTCCCCTCCCCCACATCTATCAGTGTCCCTAGTCTACCCTCTTGTGTCTGATTTTACCATCCCAGCCAAACACTTTAGATTAAAGTGTTTCTAATCTATTTTAAAAAATTTCTAGGGATAGAGATTCCACAACTTCTCTAGGTAGCTAGGTCCAATGCTTGACCATCCTTATAGTGAGATAGTTCCTCCTAACCTCTAACCTAAAATTTCTCTGCTGCAGCTTGAAGTCAGTGTTCCTAGTCCTGCATGCCACAAAGAAAAAGCTCATCTGTATTCTCTCTCTAATCATGCTTTAGGTATTTGAACACTGTTATCAAATCTCCTTTGAGTCCTCTCTTCTCTAGACTAAATAATCCTAGTTCCTTCAGCTTTTGCTCATAAGTCTTGCCTCTCAATCTCCTAATTATTTTTGTCCCTCTATGTTGGATGCATTCCAATCTGTCCATATCCTTCTTGAAGTGTAGAGCCCAAAACTGGACACAGTACTCCAGGTGAGGCCTCACCAGTACTGAATGGTATGGAAGAATGTGTCATGTGTAAAAACACTCTTACTTCTCAGCTACTGTAACTCACACTAGCGTCAAGGAAATCAGTGGAGTATGCCAATTTACACCAACTAAGAATCAAGGCCTGGACAATGCCCACTTCACTTTAAATAGTTAGGGGAGTTTAGCACCTCACAGGCTGATCCTTTCATGAGTCCATGGGTTAAAACCTACAGAAACAGATCATCATCTAATATGAATTGTTACAGGACCACTATTGTAGCTCCAGTGAGGCCAAAGGGAATTCACACTAGCTGAGGTTCTACCCCTAAAAAGTTGAAGAGATGGCATAAAAGGGCTAATTAGTTCCACCAAATATATTAAGGTCTAAGGAATGCCACTAATTTTTGCTCTGATCTGGGAATCACATGTTTGGGTAAGGACTGGTAAAGGAAAATGCTCTAATGACCTTTATTTTTACAAGAGGTCAGGAAAGAGTTATTAAACTGCTGTTAGGTAATCTCTTTGCACAGCAAGGCAGGGAAATATTTGCTGAGACTATGTGGTAGGCATTGGGCAGAGAATATTTTGGATTCATGAAAGTGGAAATGAATCTAGCTAAAATATTTACCTTGTTCATAGTTTGAAGTGGTCAGGTGAAAACAAAAGGTCTGTATATGACATTTGAAGATACCTCTAGGCAATACTAAATATAGGCAAGAATGCACCTTTGGGGAAAGAAGTCTTGACACTGACACTAACATTACTTTTAGAATTTACTTCAGAGTCTCAAGGCCATGCCTAATCTGAGTGGTTTGCATTAACAGAATAAAGGAATGAGCCTGAGCTGTCTCAGCATAGCAGTTCATGCACAACACAGAGTGCCTTTACTGTCAAGGAGGATTGTGGGATTGACCAGAAAAATATAAACTCTTTCAATTAGTCCATATCACTGAAATAGTAAATTAATGGGGTGCCACATTATTAGTGACCTCAGGTTATTTAGATCTTGAATGACAGAAGTCCTTTCCTTCAACTCTTTTTCTATGTTTGATACTGACAGGTATCATCTTTCCAGGTAACACTGACTTGGAGGTTAAGAAAAATCCAAGATTTTAAAGAAAACGTATTGACTGTCAGAGCTGGCAAAGGTCCTATTAGCATAGTAACTTATTTATCCTTAAAACACTACTCTTATGGGGAGAAGTACACTGATCCCCAAGAAGTCTAAGACAGAGAAGGTATTTAAATGCATCTCCCTTGAATCCCAGGCTAGCACCAAAATCAGTAGACTCTTCAGTACATACTAGGATTGAATGTAGCTGCTCAGAATTATTGCACAGGCTTGAGATGGAAGGCTTACTTTGCAGCTGAGGACGTTTCCACACTATGCAATGCTGCAGCTCAACAGATCCATTGCCTTTACAGTCTCTTTATGCCCCAAAACTACTGCAGAAAACTCATAAGCATGGAGAAGTGTCTACATGTTTATTATTATCAGTTATGCTTGAAATCACTTCTGTGGATTTCTTCTATGAAAACATCCCTCCAAAAATTAATGATTCTTGCATATATATTGCCCTCCTTCACTCTGCTGAAAACTTTGAAAGAGCCATTTCCTGTTTAAGGTGAAAAAAATTATGTCCTTAAATTAATGTGAAAAAAATTATGTCCTTAAATTAATGTTAGTGATGATAGGAACATGGAGCTTGAAGGGATCTGATGAAGCCTTCCAGTCTAGCTCCCTGCTCAAGGCAGGATCACCCCCTGACTAAGCCAGCCCAGCCAGGGGTCTGTCTAAACTGTTCTTAAAAATTTCCAGTCTGGAATATATATTCTACAACCTCTCTAGGTTGCCTGTTCCAATACTTGACCACCATCATAGACATAAAGTTCTGGTGTAGTTTGAGGCCATTACTCCTAGTCCTGTCCCCTGTGGTCACAGAGAAAAGTCTAGCTCCATCATTTTTATGATTGCTCTTCAACTACTTGAAGACCGTTATCAAACAGTACCCTTCCCCTCACCCCACATCCTGCCCAGTGTTCCTTTCTTTAGGCTAAATAATCCTAAACTAAATTATTCTACCTTTTAGTCATACTAAATTATTCCACCTTTCCCTCATTACTTATGCTTCCAAGGCCTCACTTAATCATTTTAGTCAGATTCTTTCCAGTCTGTCTACACCTTTCTTGAAATATGGGTCCCAGGCTTAAAGTAAGAAAGGAACAGTGGGAACCCCCCCCCCCCCGGTTATACTCAGTTCACTCCCCCTTTGATCATCCACACTCTACCACTGTGTAACACAGAGCAATGGGCAAGACGAACCTATGCTTTGACCTAGTAAATGGCAATTTTTATGTTGTTATGTTCTCGATACTGGATACACTATTCCACATCAGCCTAGTGTTTTCAGGGTTCATTTGACTCCAACTTCCAAAGCTGTTGAGAGAAGTTGTAGTTCTTGGCTTTCAGGAATCCTAACAGCTCGTGGTTTAAACAGTGCTCCCTGTCCTTGTAAGTAATTACTAACTGCCGGATGAAATGTACAGTGTAACTAGAAAACAATTGGTACACTAGCAATCATCTGTCAGAAGAGCCTGCAACTCAGCAAGAGGGTCGAGCCTCAATGACTGCATTTACACATGCAGTTTTCTGTGGAGCTGCCTAATTTGGTCTGCAGTAAAACAGCACTGTGTACAAGAGCGCTGTTATTAGGGCTTTCATAGATTCATAGATGTTAGGGTCAGAAGGGACCTCACTAGATCATCAAGTCCAACCCCCTGCATAGGCAGGAAAGAGTGCTGGGTTCAGATGACCCCAGCCAGATGCCTATCTAACCTTTTCTTGAAGACCCCCAGGGTAGGGGAGAGCACCACCTCCCTTGGGAGCCCATTCCAGACCTTAGTCACTCTAACTGTGAAGTTCTTCCTCGTGTCCAGTCTAAATCTGCTCTCTTCTAGCTTATGGCCATTATTTCTTGTAACCCCCAGGGGCGCCTTGGTGAGTAGAGCTTCACCTATTCCCTTCTGCGCCCCCATGATGAATTTAGAACCTTCTCTTGCAGAGGCTGAAGGGGTCCAGGTGCCCTAGTCTCTCCCCTTAGGGCTTGGCCTGCAGCCCTTAACCATACGAATGGCCCTTCTCTGGACCCTCTCCAGATTATCCATATCCCTCTTGAAGTGTGGTGCCCAAAACTGCACGCAGTATTCCAACTGCGGTCTGACCAGTGCCCGATAGAGGGGAAGTATCACCTCCTTGGTTCTGTTTGTCATGCATCTGCTGATGCACGATAAAGTGCAGTTAGCTTTGCTGATGACTTCACCACACTGATGACTCATGTTCATCTTGGAAACCACTAGGACGCCAAGATCCCTTTCCACTTTTGTGGTATCGAGCAGGTCATTTCCTAGGCAGTAGGTGTGCTGGACATTTTTCCTCCCTAGGTACAGCTTAGTAGATTGATTAATTTTGCTGAAGGATAGTACTTTTGGGGACACTAGTATCTTACAACAGAGTAAATAACTCCATCAAAATGCTTGTGTAGATGATGACCTGGCTGGCTGGGACACAAGGGTACAAAATTGCAGGGGCGGGGGAATGTCTGCTGCCCAGCCCTGCAGTTTAGCACCCTTGTGCCCCAGCCAGACCCTTTGCTGACAGAAACCATCACCAGGAGCCCAGAGTTAACCCCCTGAGCCTTCTGCTAGCCTGGGGCTCCTCTGCTCTGGCCTTAACTGCTGCAGTTCCAGGCACACGTGAAGATGCTGTGCCCGGGAGCAGCCAGTACAAACTGCACTGGAATTTATTCAAGTGTGCTAACTGAACATGTAGATGCGCCCAGTGTGTTTTATTCAATAAACAGACACAGTCATCTTTGACACTAAATTGCCATGCGTTCCTAGTTGTCCTGTGAATTAGTTTTACTTTATAGCAAGACCAAAAATAAAGATGACTCAAAAGCTCCCTTTTGGTGGAAGAGTATTTAACAATTTATACTTGAGAGAGGTCTGTTTTCTTCCTTTGTCTGATATCCCTTAGTGGATGGGATGTAGCTGCGCTAGTTGATTAACTGACATTAAACCTAATTACACAATGTTCAAAATGTCTAATTTACCTTTGCTTTCAGCTAATTGGTCAATTAGCTAGATTTAGGCAATAATCAGTTTACAGTGCTGAACACACAGATGGGATTTGGCAAGAGGATTAAAATATGGAGCAAATAGTGATACATATGATTATTTAAACACACACTTTTTCTGGAGAAATGTTACAGTGATGCAGATATATTGCTTATGAAATTGAAGACTTGCTTTAATGTACAGAGGTATATACAGCAACATACACTGTCTGCTTTGCATCACTGTGATGATGCAAACACTCTATATGCCCAGTTTACCAGCTAGGCATGCTTGGGTTTTAGAATCACAGAATCATAGACAATGGCGGTTGGAAGGGACCTCAGGAGGTCATCTAGTCCAACTCCTTGCTCAAAGCAGGTCCATTCCCAACTAGATCATCCCAGCCAAGGCTTTGTCTAGCTGGGTCTTAAAAACCTCCAAGAATAGAGATTCTATAACTTCTCTGGGTAACCTGTTCAAGTGCTTTACTACCATCCTCATGAGAAATTTCTTCCTCATATCTAACCTAAACCTCCCTTGCTGCAACTTGAGACCATTGCTCCTTGTTCTGCCATCTGCCACCATGGAGGACAGTCTAGCTCCACCCTCTTTGCAACCCTCCTTCAGGTAGCTGAAGGCTGCTATTAAATCCTCCTCTCAGTCTTCTCTTCTCCAGACTAAATAAGCCTAGTTCCCTCAGTCTCTCCTCATAAATCCTGATCCTCAGCCTTCTAACCATTTTTGTTACCCTCTGCTATACTCTTTCCAATTTGTCCACATCCTTTCTGTAGTGTGGCTTCAAAACTGGACGTGTTACTCCAGATATGGTCTCACCAATAAAGGGGAAAAGTCAGCTTCTTTCATCCAATGGCAACACTCCTACTAACGTAGCCCAGTATGTTGTTAGCCTTCTTTGCAAAAAGGGGACACTGTTGGCTCATTTTCAGCTTACTGTAGCCATACCCTCAGATCCTTTTCTGCAGAGATGCTTAGCCAGTCAGTCCCCAACCCATACCTACTGGTGCATGGGATTGTTCTGTCCTAAGTACAGGACTTTGCATTGTCCTCCGAGCAATTTGTTTTGGTTTAATCCTCCAATTTTTCTTGGTCTCTCTGAATCCTAGCCCTACTCTCCAGCATATCTACACTCTCCACTGGTTGATGTCATTTGCAAACTTGCTGAGGGTGCACTCCAGGTCATGGATGAAGATATTGCACAAAACCAGCCCCAGCACTGACTCTTGGAGCATTCCACTTGATATTAGCTGCCAAATAGACATTGAGCCATTGACTTTTGTCTTCTGAGGCTGATGATCCAGCCAGTTTTCTATCCACCTTTACAGTCCATTCAATTGACCTGTACTTTTTTGACTTGCTTGTGAGAATGTTGTGGGAGACCGTATCAAAAGTCTTGCATGACTTGTCCTTGGTGAATCCATGCTGACTGTTCTTAAACATCTTCTTCTCCTCCTTCTCTCTGCAAGCTCAGAAATGGATTCTTTGAGGACTTGATCCACGATTTTTGCCAGGGACTGAGGTGAGGCTGACCAGTCTGTAGTTTTCTGGAACCTTCTTCTTCCCTTTTTATATTTGAACCTTTCCAATCATCCAGGACATCTCCTGATCACCACAGGTTTTCAAAGATAATGTCCAGAGACTCTGCAATCGCATTGGCCAACTCCACAATACCCTAAGGTCAATCTCATCTGGCACCATGGATTTGCACACATCCAGCTTTTCTAGATATTTCTTAACCTGTTCTTTTGCAACTTTCACCTATTCACTTCCTCCCCAAACTGTGCTGCAAGGTGCAGTAGTCTGGTTGCTGACCTGACTTGTGAAGACTGAGGTGAAAAACATATTAAGTACTTCAGCCTTTTCTACATCATCTATAACTAGGGCGCCTTCCCTATTCAGTAACAGTCCAACACTTTCCCGTATCTCTTGTTGCTGACATACTTGTAGAAACCCTTCTTGTTACCCATCATGTCCCTTGTTAGCTGGAACTTAGATTGCACTTTGGCCTTCCTGACTTCATCCCTGCATGCCCGTGCAATACTCTTATACTCCTCCCAAGGGATTTGTACAAGTTTCCACTTCTTACACACTTTCTTTTTGTGATTTAGTTTACTGAAGAGTTCCCTGCTAAGCCAAGTGGGTCTTTTGCCATACTCACTAGTCTTGCTGTGCTCATTCCTGCACCCTCAGTAAAGTTTCTTTAAAATACAACCAGCCGTCCTGGACTCCTCTCCCCCTCAGAATGACCTCCCAGGAGATCCTGCCCATCAATTCCCTGAGTTGCCACCCACTTCTACATTCCCCACCATTTTTATCCTGTTTGTGAACAGCAGATCAAGAAGAGCATAGCCCTTAGCTGGGCTTTCCAAAACTTGTACCAGGAAGTTATCCTCAACGCTCTCCAAAAATTTCCTGGATTTTTCCATTCATTGCTGAATTGCCTTCCAAGCAGATGACAGTTTGACTGTTATCCCGCATGACAACCAGGGTCTGTGACTTGGAAATTTCCATTAGCTGTTTGAAGACAGCCTCCTCATCCTGGTCTGGTGGTCTATAGCAGACACCCACCACAACATCGTCCTTGTTGCTCTTCTCTTTGACCCAACACCAAAGACTTTCAACAGGCCTGTCTCTAGTTTCATAGTGTAGTTCTGAGCTATCATACATCTCTTTAAAGAACAACTTCTCCTCTTCTCCCCTGCCTGTCCTTCCTGAATAGTTTATACCCATACATGACAGTGCTCCAGTCATATGAGCTCTCTCACCAAGTCTGTTATTCCAGTCACATCATAGTTCTGTGACTGTGCATAGACTTCTAGTTCTTCCTCCTTGTTTCTTAGACTCTGTATTTGTGTACAGACATCTGAGGTAACTAGTTGATTGCCCTACTTTTTCAGGAAGAATGAGAAGGCCTCCCCTGTTGCTTGCTCCTGCTTGTGCTTCCTCCAGGACACCTGCTTCCCCACTTACCTCAGGGCTTTTACTAGGGTAGCTTGTCATATTTTATGCTTTGAAGTTGTATCTGTTTCTAGAGTGGTGAATTATAGTATTGTCTAAAGTTTTATTTTATGTTCAGCCTAGAGTTCATATAGGCGTATTGTTGTTATCTGAACTTTTCATTTTGCTGGTGTTTGCAATATCAGCTGGCCTTGCCTCTTGCAAGCAGCTTATGGTCTTGAGTTTGCTTGCATGATGTTTCTTTCATTTTTCTATCACTGTGTAAAGTTCTTCTAACTCACCGTAGTAATAGTTTTGTTACTAGCTCAAATTAACTGAACTAGGCACTAACCAGCTGAATCAGAGGAATGAAATGATTGGATATGATAATGAAAGGTGATAAAGGAAACCAATGGACAATGCCCAAAGTAAGACACCGGGAAAAGGCCAAATTAAGAGGTGTACTGGTGATGGGTCTGTTGAACAAAGGAATATGCTGACAGGATAAAATATGGACATTATGCTAGCTGAAAAGAAACCAATATGAAAGCAAGGAGTCATCAAAGGAGTGGAGTTAAAGAAAAGCATAAAAGGGGGGCAGCAAGAATGTTATGTGCATTGTCATCATCACTTTCTTCATAAATCCAGCCCTCAACACCTGTCTGGACCGTCCCAGCCAATGACCCACACTTTGCTTCAGGAACTAAGTGGCCCTTTTTCCTGTTGAGCAAAGTAACATCTGGAATTAGATGAGACTGTTGTGCTGACTGTTTTTCTCTCTCTGAATATAGAAACTGTTAAGATAATACTTATTGAACTAATAAAGTTAGACTTTGATTTTAGGACTCCAAGTTGTCTGTATTCATATTTTGCGTTCCATTTAAGGGTTAACTGTGCTTTAATGATCCCTAAGCACTATCTGGTGGACAGTGGTGCTAACACTTTGGTCTCCATCTCCTGGCAAATGTAGTTTAAAGCTCTCCTCACAAGGTTAGCAAGCCTGCCTGTGAAGATGCTCTTCCCTTTCTTCATCAGGTGGATCCCCTCTCCACCTAGAAATCCTTCTCTTGGAACAACATCTTATGGTCAGTTAAGCCAAAGCTCTGTTGGTAACACCATCTGTGCAGCAATGCATTGATCTGCAGGATGTGTCTGCTTCTCCCCAGACCATTCCCTTGGACCAAAAGGATTAAGGCGAGCTCCACCTGAACCCATGTCCCCTTCACCCTTGCACCCAGAGCCCTGTAGTCACTTTGTATCTGGTCAGGGTCCTCCCTGGTAGTATCAATAGTGTCCATCTGGATGAGCAGCAAGGGCTAGTAATCAAAGGGCTGGATGAGTTTCAGTAATCATTCTGTGACACCTCATATCTGGGCTGGGGGCAAACAACAGAACTCCTGAGACAGCAAATCAGGCCTGTAGATGGATGTCTTCATCCCCTGCAGAAGGGAGTCACCAACACTGGTTGCTTCCTTTTGGGGGTCTTGATCTTCCCAACCTTTGAGAGGCCTGGCCTAGCTTCTTCTGCTAACAGAATGTGCTCCTTCTTCTTTGTTGCTAGGGCTCCATATCTGTTCTCCAAACAAACTGCTACATGTAACTTTTGCTTGCTGCTAGAAGTTACGCGCTTCTGGCTTCCATCTTCCTAGGAGTCCATGTCCTCTTCCCTAACTAGTGCTGCCTTTGGCAGTCCTTCCTCTGCAGTTCTAGAGGTTTCTTCCAGCACCAAAACAATGAGCTCCTCATAGCTGAGGATGCTTCAAGCCTTGTCACCTCTTCCTGTAGCTCTTTCATGGTCCCTGAGGGACACCGCTAGGTGGCACCACTTTCATCACAAGCACTCCCCAGCCTGCTGTCACTGGAAGGAACATGCAAACTGCAGTCCTAGAGTGACCATATGGGACAATGTGAAATTAGGGACACTGCCCCCTGCTAGTCATCAGTGGTACTGCTGCAGGCAAGGGTGGGTGTGGTTGTGGCATGGAACAGCTCTAGTATTATTATTCAGTAGCTAAGGAAGTCAATAGCTCATTAATGACTTGTTCTTCTTTACTTCACAGGCCTTAACAATTATCTCCCCTTTTTAATGGTTATTCCACTAATCAAGATAACCTATATTAGGGCAATTTTGCTGCATGCTAGGGGTTTCTGTTCCATAGGTTGTGCTGTTCTGCCTTCCTGCTGGACTGTGCCCCATGCCCAGGCCACTCATTTTAATTTTCACTGCCCAGGAAGGACCAGACTCTGAAATCCACAAATGTCCCAGCCAAACCAGGACATATCTTCACCCAGTGCAGTCCCCACAGCACCAAAGCAGGAACTGGGTGGAAGCCTTGATGATGAGCAGCTGTGCATGGACAGATACCTCACAAGTACAAGCAAAGGAGTAGCTAGCAGTGGCAATAGCTTTGGCATTGTGATGTCCTCCAGTCATCCCTCTGGGTCTCTCAGATCCACTGCCTACCTCCTTCTGGCCCTCTCTCTGAGCAGACCTTCCCTAGCAAACTCTCTCCTGTAAACCAGCCTGTCTGCTGCTCCTTGATCTTGAAAGATTCTCTTTTCCCTGATAATTGGCTTCCTCTCACAGATCTTACAATGTAGGAAGGTGAAAGAGCATTTTTGGGCAAACTGTCTTACAAATTCCCCACTGGTTTGGATCTCTAGTTAAATAAGAGTCTTAAGAATTGATCTAACTGCTGAGTTTCAGCTACTTAGGCTAAATATTTCAGCTACTTAAGCTAATTACCTTAATTAAAGAAAGAACTTACCTTAAGGGCTCCCTTTCAAAAGGGCGGGGGGGACAAAACGACCTGCAATCTGACTTGCAATTTCACTGTTTACTGACCTTTCTTTCTCACTCCCTGGTCACTTGGGTCATCTCCTTTTTATAATCTCCTGGGCCTGGACTGCCTCTACTCCACTGTTAGGGGTTTTGTTTGACACAGGCAGCAATCACTCAATCGGCAACACTCACCAGCTGCTCAGGGCACATGCTCAAACACACAGCCAACCAGAGAAACACTCACCAAGGCAAACACACAGACAGCCCTGGTTCACTTACCTTCTAAAAGCAGGATCTGGTGCCCAGTGCCTGGCTCCTCTTCTTCCTCCTTTCATCTTTGCCTCCTTTACATCTCTAGAATAATAAAAATAATAGTGAAAACATAAATTTGGGATCTTGGCCCAATATTGTCCACATACTATTTTATCAAATACATAATGGACATGACTGAATCTAGCTGAATCTTTATTGACTACTCATATTACTAGTAGAATGTATTGAATAACTTGATTGTACACCAAATACGCTCGTCATTAACATGATGGAGTGTTTTGAACAAATTCCTGTTATTATCTCTATCAAGCACTCAGTTTCCTACATTTCTTGGCTCTTTGTGAATCCAGGCTGATGGAGCATTTTTCTTCTCACTGGGATGCAACTTCCATCTCTCATTCCCTTTGGGGAATCAGTAGCTATAATTCCAGTTTTCTGCATTTAGGCAAGCATCACTGCACGAGGCTGAAAGCTGCACAGCATCTAATGAAATTTAATTAGGGAATATTCTGAAGTTGATTGACATGTCAGTTGGGGTCCTAAGTAAACCCCGTTTTAGAAGCAGGCTAGTTATTTTGAACAGCATTATTAGTATATTTAACATAAAAAAATCAGTAATTTTGGCATTAATGGTAAAATCAGTTTCTGTACAGTTATGTTTATCCTCTGGTAATAAGATGAGAGGACTCTGTGTTTCTGAAGCTAAAGAGATTATTTATAAAGAAACCCATTTAAAAAGATGCTGCAAATGTAGCTAGTATTCATATCATGCACACATCACCATGGTTTTTTTGGAGCCTCTTCCAAACACTCCCTTTGTGCAACATCTATTTCTCCTTCTGAGTTCCATGCAAGTCATGTAGTTTGTATGGGCTACTCTAGTGATCTGCTCATTAGGATGTCTGAGGAACCATTGAAGAAATCCTGCTACAGAGCTGAAGGAAAATTAGGGTGTGCCTTGCTACCTGCACATGCTGCTACATTATCCTTAGCAGAAGTGTTTTAATCTCTAGACTTCATAAAAATAATTCTGAAGAACAATTATTTTATCTTCAGGATCAACCAGATTGTACTACCTGACTCTCATTTTCCAAAAATTCTCAAGATAAGTCACTGTATCTCTTTCCTAAGCTCTGGTTCAAAGAGTGCAAGGTACTACTGTAGCACTTTGCTACTGTAGAAGATAGCTATTTGGGATGTGTGAAGCTTTGGTCACTGATATGATAGGGAGGAGATTCAACTCTATTCAGAAGGTGAATCTCCAAATCTAAATAAAATCAGGAGACCCATTAAAAGGTCCAAATTGAATCCAAAGCATCTGAATCAATTTGGAACAGATTCAAACAGATTTGGATCAGCTGGGGAGAGGCAGGTACAGCCAGGTGGGTGCAGGTTCTCCCACAGCTCCTCTGGCTGTGCCTGCCTCTTCCTGGTGGGGGTAGATGTGGGAGAAGCCTCCATGGCTGCCCTGCCTAGCCCCATCCCCCACCCAGCCTCAGCCTCAGCCTCAGCCTCAGCCTCAACCTCCCAGTACTTAAATTAAAAGCCCTGCACTCATGAGCTGCAGTGGCATAGATTGAGGCCTCTGAGGGCTCATACCAGAGCTCCCCCAAGCAGTGGGGGGCAGTAGAGATCACCCCCCAACCTGACACCCATGCAGCAGTGGCTCCATAGTCTGGGTGCCAGGCTATAGCTATTATAGGAGATACTGTTTCCAGTAATGGTACCTTAAGCAAGATTTGCTACTTCACCTCTGGTAGTTAAGGGTGTGCTAAGAGCACTCCTGCATGAGGGTGCCAATTAGTTTATCCTCAAACAAATTAGCCCAGCTGCCTGGATTCAGCACAGCACAGATTACTTGAGGGTGCTACCCCTGGTTTATAGTCGTAGCCCAAGCTGAACAATGTCTATACTTGCAGAAAGGGATGGGAGAGCTGATAACAGTCAGGAAAAAGCCAAACTCTTTAATGAATACTTTGCATCAGTGTTTCTGCTTACAAATGGTGGTCACCCACCTGGTTGGATACTGGATGGATGCAGAGGAAGGAGGGGGCAATCGCCAACCAATGCTTGGTGTCAAACTGGTGAAGGAGCACTTAGAGTGGCTGAATGTCTTTCAGTCGGCAGGACTGGATTGACTACACCTGAGAGTGCTGAGGGAATTGGCTGGAGTCATTGTGGGACCTGTTGGTGAAGATATTTGAAGAGACTTGTGGTGCTCGGCAGAGGTTCTGGAAGACTGGAAAAGGGCCAATGTGGTGCCAATTTTTAACAAGGAGAGGAAGGAGGATCCAGGAAATTATAGGCTGGTCAGTTTGACCTTGATACTGTATTATCAGGAGGCATGATGCTAAAGGATAGCCAACATGGTTTCATTGTGGGCAGGTCATGCCTGACCAACCTTGTCTCCTTCTATGATCAAGTAATGAATGGTTTAGATGTGGGGGATGTGGTTGATGTCATATACTTAGATTTTAAAAAGGCCTTTAATATGGTCTCCTATGACACTTTTATAAAAAACCTGGGGGATTGTGGGCTAGCAGAGTCCATGGTCAGGTGGGTTGGGAGCTGGCAAAGGGGTTGAACCCAGATAGGGTTAGTGAATGGGTCTGTTTTGTCTTGGCGGGAGGTGGCCAGTGGTGTCCTACCAGGTTTGGTTCTTAGCCCTGTGCTGTTCAACATCTTTATCAGTGATTTAGGTGAGTATGTGGAAAGCATGCTGGCCAAGTTTGCAGGTGATCCTGAGTTATGGGGAAAAGCGGTCATGCTAGGGGATAAAATGCAGCTCTAAGCAAACCTGGACAAGCTGGAAAGGTGGGTGGATGCAGTTCAGTAAGGATAAGAGAACAGAAGGCTGAGGGGGGACTTGGTGGCCATCTGTAAGTATGTAAGGGGTGAATATCAGGAGCTGGGAGAAAAACTGTTCACTAGGGCACCCCAGGGGAGGACAAAGAACAATGGCCATAAACTGTTAGAATATGGTTTAAGGTTTGATGTAAGGAAGAACTTCTTTATGGAGAGGGTGACCAGAATCTGGAATAGACTTCCCATGGAGGTGGTGCAGTCCCAACCTTGGAGGTCTTCAAGAGGAGACTGGACAGATACCTTGGGATCATTTGATTTCAGCATTCCTGACCAAAGCAGGGGGGTTGGACTCAATGATCTTTTGAGGTCCCTTCCAGCCCTTAATTTCTATGATTCTATGAAAGTCCTATGGCTAGGAACCTATCAAATTCATGATTTTGGAGATTTTGCAGAGACTGCAAAATCTGGCATTACTCATAAAATCTGGGCAATCCACAGTGGGGGGAAAAAGTTACTGAGCACTGCAGCAGGTCACTGGAGCGGGGAAAGGGGAGAGGGAGGAGCTGTTAGCTCAAGGGGCTACCAGTAAGATGGATGCTGTCCCCACCCCTTGCTGCTGATTAGTTGCAAGGGCTGCCTGTCATGAGTCTCCACCTTTCTCCACCAATCAGTGGTAAGAGGCAGGGCTGCATGATGGATAGTCCTCACAGTGAATCAGTGATAAAAGGCAGGGCCACATGACAGGCAGCCCCTACAGGCAAAAAACAGCGAGGGGCAGGGCCATTGGACACCTCAGTCAATCAGAGGCATGGGGGGGCACCATGTTCTGCCTGCAAAATGGCTGCCGAGGCCCATGTTTTGTCCATGAAATCAGGGAGCAGTCCCTATGAATTAGGTAGGTCTCCAATTATAACTAGGGTCTCTGGCATTTGCTCCAGGAGTGTGTAGCACAGCAGCTTCTTTAATCTTGGAGTTTCCCCTGCATGTCCCCTGCCACTGATTGGCAGAGAGACCTTGTAGCTCACAACCCACATCTGAGGGCCAGGAGGTGAAAACTACAGTTTTAAATATGAAACCACAGATCATTGATTTAGGGGAAGAGTTTGCTTTGGAACAAGCTCAGTTGCAGTCCTGAAGTTGGAAGCATTTTACCGTGCTCCCATCTATAGAAAGCCATGACTAGAGACTGTTCTAGCAGAGGGCAACTCATTTGTTCCTATGGTCTTTTTTGCAGAAGTCAAGTCAATCCTGTGTTATAAGTATATAGTATTTTGAAAGCAATGCTTTCCTTCTGGACTGGCAAAGAAAAGTGTCTAGCTACTGTTCTGTTTCAATCATTCCAGTAATTTGAAACAATTATGCATTGCACTGTACATCATCAACTGTATTATCTGCTGCAATAGAATTTGATTAACAAACTTCACTCAGATTACCAGCTTTTGCTTCAGGTTTCTGGTTGCTTTCTTCAAATGCTATTTTTCACTTTAAGCATGGGCTTAAAGTGAAAATTCTGTTCTAGCAACCAAGCACTTGAACTGCAAGGGGATGGCTTATTAAGGACATGATCCACTTTCCTTTGAAACTGAGGGGGGAACAGGGGGTCTTTCCCTCTTTTTTTGGTCTATGACAGTACTAGAGTTCAACAAAACATGCTTGTTTAATTGAGAAAAAACTCTGTTTTTCTATCATCCTCATATAATACAAGCATGAACTCAGTGGTAACTCTTTTATGAGTTAGTTTATATGACAATTGGAGGCATGCACAAAAGATCATAAAAAATAGAAAATGGCTTATGGAACAGACATAATGCAATACAATGATATAATTCATAGAGCTCACATTTTTAGTCACTTTGCCATACAGTTTTCGCTATTCTTCTGCAGCAGCAACATGCTTTCATCAGGGATTTATAGGACTTCCCTGTTTCATCAGTGAATCGTCCTTAGAGTAAAATACAAGACAGCTATAATTCTAATGGCCTTCAAGAAACAAGTAAATATTCAGATTCAAATCTGACATAGTCGAGATGGTTTTAATTTAATCTAAATCCTTTTGCTTATGTCTAGTTATATTGAAATACCTTATGGAATTTTACAAGTCAATATAATTTATGGGATCACCACAGCTAATGTCACTTTTGATAACACTTGAATGTAACATAATATTCTGTATCATCTTCTGATACAAGCTGTAGCAGCTATTGTATGATTTCAGTTTCCCTGTCTCTGCAACAGCACCTCATTCATCAAAACGTTTTTACAGTGGCAAACTGATGCAATGCCAGAGTAAGTCTACTGTGATTGCAGCAGGAAACTAGTTCAGTTCATCTGCTTTTAATCATCTCTAAAGTAATGATAACTCTTAAATGTGCGTATTGCAATAAGAAAAAAACAAAATTGATTAAAATGTCATTGTCATCGTTTTATAAAAGGTACCTTGTTATCACTTAGATAAATAAAAGGCCCAATGACTTTGTAATTATTAGAGCTATAAGTCTGGCAAACATACCAAAGGCCAGATTTGGCATCTGTTATAAACAGCTTTGTTCATGGCTATTTTCTCTTACATATTTTGTGTCTTTACATTAAAGAAGGGCAGGACACAAATTTTTCTGCTTAGAGTCTTAGTCTTGGTTGTAAAAAGAGTTAGGTCTTGTCCTTATTAAACATTTCACCAGTGTAACTCACAATAAGAACTGATTTAGCTGAACAGCTGCAGAGCTCCATGTGGATGCTCTTAATTTAATTTTCAATTGGCTAATATTGATTTAATTTAAATCAATAATTGAGCTAAATAGTATCCATGTAAACTAGATTGAAATCAAATTCAGAGCTTCCTCAAAGGGTTTTGTTTTGTTTAAAATCACACATCTAGCTAAAGTGGGACTTTTCATGTAGACAGGCTCTGTTTTTTTAATTGCAGCATCTTTGGAGCATCATCAGTCTGTGTTATCAATACTTACAAAAGTAGCATGTTGTGTGAGCCAGGGTGAAACTAAAACCACAAGTGCAGCTTCTAGCTATTGCTAGGAGCCAAGCTGCATCTGACTCTGTGAGAAGGGAAAGGATTTAGGAGGTTTCCCCAAACTTGATGACATTCTCTGTATCCTCTGAGTGTATGGACTACATTTACAATGAGTACAAGTTGCTCTAAAGGCCTTCCATCTCAAAAGAACAGCTCTGTTTTCTCCTGTCCTTCCCCCACAACAGCAGAGCTGGTGCCCCAAGGACAAGCCATGTATCATACTTTAAAAGAATGCAGTCCAGTTCAGTGATTATTCTTCCTGGAGCTCTCAGTATTTCTGTGAAAGATATGTGGTATCTAGGACTTGAAATGCTGGTAATTCCATGCAAAATGAAATGGGGGGGGGGGGGAAGGGAAACTCAAACAACCATTTTTTCACACTTCCAGGAAAATGATTTGAGGGAGGTCGTTAGCTGAGGTCATTGCGGGACCCCTGGCATGGTTTTACGAGCACTTGTGGTGCTCTGGTGTGGTGCCAGAGGACTGGAAGAGGGCCAATGTGGTTCCCATTTTCAAAAAAGGGAGGAAGGAGGACCCAGGGAACTATAGGCCAGTTAGTCTTACCTTAATCCTTTTTGAGAAAATTATTCTGGCACATGTCCACGAGGGGCCAGCAGGGGAGATTATGCTTAGGGGCAACCAACATGGGTTCATTAGAGGCAGGTCCTGTCAGACCAACCTGATGGCCTTCTATGACCAGGTCACAAAATCCTTAGATGCAGGGGTAGCAGTGGACGTAGTCTTGCTGGACTTTTGGAAGGCCTTTGACACTGTCTCTCACCCCGTCCTCATTAAAAAACTGGGGGACTGTGGTGTCGACACCTACATAGTCAAATGGGTCACCAACTGGCTGGAGGGCCGCACCCAGAGAGTGGTGATGGATGGGTCATTTTTGACCTGGAGGGATGTGAGCAGTGGGGTTCCACAGGGCTCGGTCCTCAGGCCCGCACTGTTCAACATCTTCATCAGTGACTTGGATGAGGGGGTAAAAAGCACCCTGTTCAAATTTGCTGATGACACTAAGATGTTGGGGGGATGTGAGCATGCTAGAAGGGAGGAATAGGCTACAATCGGGCCTAGACAGGCTACGGGGGTGGGTGAACGAGAATAGGATGGGATTCAACACCGACAAGTGCAAGGTGCTGCACCTGGGGAGGAAGAACCAGCACCAGACCTACAGGTTGGGGAACTCCCTTTTTGTCAGTGCAGAGGCAGAAAAGGATCTTGGAGTCATTATTGACTCCAAGATGAACATGGACCAGCAGTGTGGGGATGCAGTCAGGAAGGCCAACCGCACCTTGTCATGCATCCATAGATGCATCATGAGCAGGTCCAAGGAGGTGATCCTCCTCCTCTATGAGACACTGGTCAGGCCACAGTTGGAGTTCTGCGTCCAGTTCTGGGTGCCGCACTTCAGGAGGGAAGTGGACAACATGGAGAGGGTCCAGAGGAGGGCCACCCACATGATCTAGGTGCAGCAGGGCAGGCCCTACAAGGACAGGCTAGGGGACCTGAATCTGTTCAGCCTCCATAAGAGAAGGCTGAGGGGGGATCTAGTGGCCTGTTACGAACTAGTCAGAGGGGACCAGCAGGCACTGGGGGAGTCCCTGTTCCCCCGAGCACTACCAGGAGTGACTAGAAATAATGGTCACAAGCTGGCAGAGGGTAAGTTCAGACTAGACATCAGGAGGTGCTACTTCACTGTCAGGGTGGCTAGGATCTGGAACCAACTTCCAAGAGAAGTGTTGCTGGCTTCTACTCTGGGGGTCTTTAAGACAAGGCTTGACAATCACCTTGCTGGGGTCATTTGACCCCAGTACTCTTTCCTGCCCATGGCAGGGGGTTGGACTTGATGATCTGCTTAGGTCCCTTCTGACCCTACTAACTATGAAACTTCAGAGATGTTTCTACCTCCCAAAAATATTGTTCTGGGGAAAGAGGATCCAGGTCCTGACTTATTTTATTTTAGATAATTACCCAAAATTTCAGGACATTTAACAAAGCCACCTCTGGGGGCATCTCCATGTACGCTTTTTCTGTGGAGTTGACTAACTAGCTCTGCAGTAAAGCATGACTTTCTATACATGCAGTGCTATTAATTAACTTTACTGTAGGATAGTACTGCCTGACAAAGTACTATCCTATGGGTGGCTTATTTACTCCACTGCAATGCATGTGTAGAGAATGATTGGGGCTGCATGGCGCATGAGGGTGCTACAAGTGTGGGTGCTGCTTGCCAGCTAGCCCTGCACTATAACTCTCTCATGGCCCACCCAGCCCCTCAGCAGCACATTAAGCCAGGTGGGAGCAGTCCTGGACTAGCAGGCTTACCTCCTGGGCCCCGTCAGCTGGGGCTGTGCTGCCCCAGCTCAATATGCTGTGGTCCCAGTTACATGTGTAAATGCTGCACCCAGGAGCAATAAAGTCCAGTATGAACTGTGCTAGAGTTTATTCAGGCACACTAATTTTACATGTAGATGCACCCTCTGTCCACTAACAGAACTTGAAAACTCAGATCTTTACAAACTGTATGGTCAACAGACTGCTTATTACCATATTTATTTGAACATAAGACATCGCTGAATTTAAGACAATGTCCTAATAATTAAATTATATATGTGGATAATGTATAGATTAGTTATTGATCAGGTATCCAGGTTGTAGCTGTACTGGTCTAGAGGAAAAGACAAATGGGACTCATAGAAGAGATGGTATCTTTCAATAGACCAACAAGATTTTTGCAAAAAAAATTTCCTCTATGAAATCCTATGAAACATGAAGCTGGGTCCCACCAGAGTCAACAGTGTTTCAAACCATAGTGACTCCACAGCTCAGCACTGCTCAGTATGTGTGTGCACTCCAGATACCCCTACAAACGAGTCATCTGCTAATTAGTCCCCTGACTTATGACTGATACCAGGTGTCCTTGTCATGAGTCCTGGGATGCTCCAACCTTTTATATGCAGATGAGTTTCAGGACAATTTTGTCCAGCTCCTCCTCACAGAGGGCAGGGCCACACTAATCATATGCAACAGACTGAGAGAGGGGGCAACAGAGGGATTCTGGGTGAATTATTTGGGCGCATCCTGATGAGCACACATGTGCGCTTTGCAGCACATCAAAGCTGTTTTAGACATCACAAACTGCACACAGAACACATATACCCATGGACTGTACTGCAAACTTGCAGCGTGGTAGTTTTTTTGATACTGGGAGATCCTGGTATAAAAAAAAAGTGCTTTTAAAAAAAGCAGGGTGGTATACATGGCAGCAGTGTGCACCACCAGAAACTGGAGCCTGGTTAGCTAGAGCCATGTGCTGGCTGCCAGCCAGGCTCTGAGTGGCCAGCTTGGTGCTGCTTGGTGGAGCATTGTTTGCTTATGTTTGCCAGATATTTAAGGCCAGTGAAGAAACCAGAATCATTGCAAATGGGAAGAAAAGGCATAGTCCAGCTGAGGGACTGAAGAAGAGGTTAAAATGAATTCAATGTAGTGGCTCAATATGACTTGAAAAACAGTCAGTGCGGAGGAGACCTGAGTGCAGCAGGTAATACCATATGTCTTATTTAGCTAGTCTGCACTAACCTGTCCTTGTGTTTGACCAATCAGACCATGTATTTTACCACTTCTCAGCCTATTGTAGGCTAAGACCAAGTGTAGTCTTGCACTGGTGTATTACTGAGCTTGAGATCACTTTAGAATGGCATTGTATAGTAATGGGTGCAGACCTGTCCAATGTACTGCAAACAGGAGAGAGTCTCACCTTATGAGAGTCTACCATAGCCTTCCAATGGAAGGATCTCAACTACACACCTATTTTATGGAAATGGGGGATTCCTCTGCAGCTTACACCTTTGGCCATTGGGATAAGGGCAAGCAAGATTTGGGTGCATCTGAAACGCAAGACCTCCAGGTGCCTGTTAATGGATTTAAGAGTATCTGAAGCCCGAGACTAAAGAGTTTAGGGTGGAAGACGCTTGCCAGTCACAGTACCACATGGACTTGAATGACTGAGTTCTGCTCAGTCAGTAGGATTCAGAACTGATTTAGCTAGTTTCATCTGGAAGACTATCTATCTATCTATCTATCATTTTATAGTCATTCTTGGTGGAAGCAACTACACATGCTATTCATGTGATATAAACTTCCTGCAGAGTAAAATACTGTGCAGTAAGCCTTCCTGGTACAGGGCTGCTTCTGCCCTACTCTGGCCCACTGCAGCAGCCAGAGGGAGGGCCAGGCTCCTCCAGAGTGCTAGCTCAGGGGCTGACAGGAGGCATGAGTTCAATTCTGATGCACATGGGGACAGGAGAGCTCTGCCAGCTGCACTGAGGCTGGCAGAGCTCTCCTGGCCCTGATCACATCAGAACATACAGCTGCTGGTGAGCCCCATGCTCAGTGGGGCTTCTCCACCCAGCAGGGGGCTCTCTGGCAGCTGACACAGGAGCAGAACAGGTCCCAGACAGCCCTTTGCAGGATGGGGAAATCCCTATCCTACAGAGGGCTTGCCTGTAGCTGGAAAGCCACCGGCTGAGCAGGGAAACAGATTGCTCCCCAGTCCTGGCACTGCTTGGCTCCCAGTTCCTGTGGGGAGCTGAAAGCTGCACAGCACTGGGACAGAAGGGAACAGAGAGCTACCCCATCCCGGTGCTGATCAGCTCCCAGCTCCTGGGGGGAGCTGGGTGCTGAGCAGTGCCAGGACTGAGGACAGAGAACTCCCCCATCCCCTGGTGTGGATGACCGAGAGCAAATTTGCTCCCAGTCAGCATCTACACAAGTGCTACTGCACAGTGAATCTAGTACCTGTTTTTACAGATACTAGGTAATTGCACAGTCAATTAATTTACTGCTCAGTAAATGCCATGGATGTGTAGATGGTACACTTTACTGCACAGTAGATTAGTCTGCTGCATAATAAAGCATTTCATGTAGATGCACCCAGTTTTGGCTTCATTTAAGCAGCTTCATATTTGGTTTCCATTACAGAGCACATACTGTTTTTGACAGAATTTTAATGATAAACAATATATTTAATGAGGTTTCCCCGTATGTTAATGTAAAATGAGGAACTTTTTTCCCCATACTGATTGGAGGAGAAAAATCTCATCTTATTTGAGTAAATGCGGCATGTAACTTTCTGTCAGCCACTTGTTTGCTATGAATATGGGACTTTCATCACTTTTTTCATCCAACACCATTGCTAGATCCACTTGTTAATTTAATTGACAACAGTGTAATGACTAACGTAACAATCATCACATTTCACTCACCATTTTTCAACAATTCAATTAAATTTATCTTATGGTTTCCTTTCCCTTTCCCCTTGGGCTTATCCACTTTTTGACATTAATACAAGTAGAGCCTTCAATCTTTCTTGAAAAGAAATCTTAGATATTCATCAAGGTACAACAGTATGTCATATCTCAATCCACCAACGTCATCCCTTGATCTGGCTGCTGAAAATAAACTCTTTAATGAATCAGTTCTTACTGGCTCACAATGTAGTCAGCCACTTCAGTAAAGCAATGATCTTTCTACCAAACGTAAGCTGGCTTGGCACAGAAATATTCTTTAGCACAGATACTTCAACTTCTTAAGAAATTATAATCAGGTGTACACTGGGTGCAGAATATATCAGGCTTGATTTGCAAAGTTGCTCAGTTCTATATTTATATTACTGTTGAAGCAGAAGGAGGTAGACAGGCGCACACATTTTAATGTTAGCATAATATTATCTACTAACCTGCCATATGAACAGAGCCATAGGACTGTCATAACATTTCTAATGGAAACATGGATAACATGTTTTGCTGTTATTTGCCAAACCAGATGCAAATGTTAAGGTATCAGATTTTTAATATGCTCTTACCTTATTATGCATAAAAGAAAAATACACTATTCCATATAAATAGATTTATGTGCCTAAATATAATACTATTCCACCCTGCTCAAGTTTCTGAAAAGCAGTTAATGAAAAAAATAGATGGGTCTTCTCCTGCTCACTGCTTTTTATAACTTTGTTTTTAAAGATAAGGTGATGGTGTGTTAATACTTTTTAAAGCACCTGAGCACAGCAGGGAATAGGCTGACACTCAGGCACCTAAGTCTTAAACAACTATTAAGCAGAAACAGATCTAGACCTATATAAATATGCCATAGAATGATTGGGTAGGTACTCCATTATTTTTTTTACCTAAACAAAAGAATATCAAGTAGCTGAGTATTCCATGTTGCTAGTAAAGGAACAAAGTTACCCTGACACGTTCATTTAATGGAGTGATAGGATCTGATTCCTAATATCAAGTTTTCCCTCCTGCCAGGCCACACATGCATGGCAAGATCCTGGCATCAGGGAAGTGAGTTTCAGCCCATGAAAGCTTGTGTTATATATATATATATAACCACACTATGGTTAGTCTGTAAGATGCCACTCCACCTTGCCTTCTACTTGACTTCAGATGAACATGGCTAACTATGTCTATTGGGGATCAGATTCCAATAGTGCCATTACCATTTGCTGGTGCCAGGGGAGCCTGGAATCATGATTTCAGGCTCCCTCTACACCACAAAGTCGAAAGTCAGGTGCCTGCAGCCCAACATAAATCATTCAGTCCTGGGGCCAGGACCAATAATCATGGTCTTATGGTTCTTTGTAACTTAGGACACCAGGACAGCTGATGAGCTCCCCTGGACTTGGCACCCTAAAACAGCAGGATGCAGCCCATGGCTGTCTGCCTGCCAACCTGAGGAAGGTATCATCTTAGTCCTGCTGTGCCACCAACATCAGGCTGCATGGTGGGACTACCCAGCCACACATTCAATTTCAGGCATGATGGAAACCGGCCACAAATATATTACATGTTTTGTGGAATATTTTTGTGGCTGGTTTCCCATTTCGTCACACCATTAACTGCCAGAACATGCACTGTGGGGATATAACATGCTTACTTCCCCTTCACTCCATTTCAGCCCCTGTCCCAACAATCAAAATTAATATTTCAAAGGAAACTAGTAGTATATGAAAAGGAACTCATAATAGTTCTTAAAACAAAGTACAGAAAGTCTGATTCTGTAATCTTTATGTATACTGAACAACACTTAGGGCTGAATTGTGGCTGTCCCATCAGAGAGAAAGGGGGCATCAAACTCTTTTTTTCTCTTTTGCATGACCTGCAGAAGGCTTAGTTTTATTGCAGTTCCCTAAGGAAGGAAAGTGAAAGGATTATTCCCCATCTACTGCCCCAGAGGAATGCAGAAGAAAAAGGGAGATAAAGATCCAGCTCAACCCTTCTATGCAATGGTCAGCAGAGCTGTTTGGCCAAAGTGGGAAATAAGGTGTAGTTTAGATCACACCTGTGTGTCAGAGAATTCTGGAAGGCTTTCTACCGCCTACTGTTCCACCTGTAGTAATACAGCTCAACACTATCTTACCGCAAAGCTGTATCTTGTAAGCACAATCAAGGAATTCAGAGTAATTCACTGAAGTGCCACTCAGCATGAATAAGGATTCTATAAAAGGGCTGCAAGTGAGAAAAGGTTAGCACACTATCTTTTGGCTCACTCAGAGGAACCCTCTTTTCATCCAATTTTGTAGAATCCAAAGTTTGGAACAAGATTGTCCTATTTGAAATTTGCTGCATGGACAGCTTCTGTTAAACTAGTACCACAGTATGGGGGGAAAAAATTACCAGAGAGGTTTCTGGAGGAGTAAATTTCCTTCAGGTTCCCTTTACAGAGTGTTTTTTTTTTTTAACCTGTCCCCAAAGAGTAGATTGGAAATAAATTGTAGCACCCGATCCCCAAATTAGCCAGGGGTCAGAACAGATTGTAGAGACTCTGTGGCAAGTCAAAGCCATCAATGTAAAGGTCATGTGCCTCCAAACTATTTGAAATGGTTTCATAGCTTCAGAGCTGCTGCCCAGAGGATTTACCCATGAAAGCAAAACAAACATCATATAATAGCAGCAGCTCTGTAAGTGCAGAAGCAGTAAGGCAAATCTTGTAGAGATAGTTTTAAGTCTGGATACCTAGAATAAACTGGTAAAAGCAATGCACTTTCCTGAGGAGGGCATGACTTTCATGAATGTAAAGAGGCTTTGTTTGCTTGTTTTTGAGAGAGGCCCTGAAATTCATACACAGGGGAAAAATCATGGCTGGAGACAGAGGGTTCTTTACATATATGAATTTATAATAGCTATATGTTCAGGTGAAGACAAATCAAGACCTAAGGACATTGTGCAGTCACTTTAATGAATATGTTGCCCTAAAAGCCATCCCACTGTTTGCTCACTATAAATGTTATATCAAAGTAAAGATAATCATGTGAACACTTACAGTAGATTTTGAGCTAGAGCTGCTGGATCAAGCCCATGATGAATGGAATGATTTGGAATAAAATGGTGTTTGGGACAAATTCACCAAGGAGTCAATGAAAATGTGAAGGATTTCAGGGAGTTGAGCTTTATTTAAAATGACCTTGTTGGAACACAAGGCTAATTAAAATCTGTGGACCCTGATTTTTAAACATGAAAGTCTTTTCCTTTTGTGTTTTCACAGTGGACTAAACGTGGTGGGGTCCTGCCTAGTCTATGAGTAGGTCTTCAAAAATAATACAATAACATGCAATAACAGTACATTAAAACTACATGTTTTCAAAGCTTATTCAGATGTCCACTGGTCTTTTGTGGGAGTCTTACATGCTTGTCCTCTCTGATAATGCTCAACTTGAGGCATCTGCATTTAAACTTTTGCCCTCTGTACACAGAGGAGTCAGTTAAGTGTAGCAGCAAAGTCTAGCCCAAGCTTCCAGGCAACCACAAAACTAAACAAATCAAAGCTAAATGAATAACCATCCATTACAAAGGGAAAATATCAAAAGGGTGAAAACTGAGTAAAACAGAAGATCCCAGACTGTGACCTGATGAAGAATGCTTTTCATTTGAAAGCATATCTAACTTTATCCTAAAATATCATCCCCAAAAGTCCTTGCCTTTTGCATAATTCCATCATGGCTACCACATCAGTTCAACATTACCAGTCCTAAAGAAGACACTGGAATGGAGGAACAGGCACAGTACATCACAAGTGAAGGAAGATTTGCACAGCAGTAGGAAGATTTGCATTTGCAGCAGGCCAAATGGTCCCAGAGATTGCCATGAAGAAGAAAGGGCACCAAGTTAAGTTTAAATGAGATACTGATGCATGTCAGTGTAATGCTGATAGAACTGTAGGGAAAAACAAAGCTCTCACAACCACCATAAGGAAATGATTTGGTCATGGAGGTGAGATGTAACATGCTACAATGTGTAAGCAGAGCAAGAATGCAATATGTCTTAAATGTGATCTTGTAAATGCAGAAGCAGCACTTGTGTCCAGATTTAAAATAATACAGCTGGTTCCATGGAAAACTAATGACAGTGAGAGGAAAAACCCAGTTTCAGTGTACTTTTAAGCCAGATGAGTGAATAAATAGATGTGAAGATTCATGTGTATTTGGTTAGATTTGTGGTAAATGAAAGTTTGAAGTGGTTGTCACTACCAATTCTATACTACTACCTGCTATCCCAAAAGTATTGGTCACACTGTAAGACTGAAGATATAATAAAGCTGGGCAATTTAGAGGTAAGCATCAAAGGGGCTGACACTGGGTGCATCTACATGAGATGCTACATTGGCGTAGCAATGAGCTATGGCGACATAGCACATTGCTTCAGTGACATTATGTGAGCAGGCACTAACTCTGACCGCTGCTACTGTGCAGCAGCAATGAGTTCATTGCTACTACACAGCAGGGTCGAAAATGACTCGTGCATAACCAAGACTGTGCAGTATCAGCAGGTACACTGTGCTTGAGCAAGTACTAAATGACTGCGCAGTTCCAGTCTGGAGTATGTAGAATTCCATAATTGCTTGCATACATCATGCACAAGAAAATCAGGCTTATTAGATTATGACGTTGTAGAATGTAACAAGTAAATTGACTGATGCTCGGTTTTTCAGTTGTGGGTACTGGAGATAAATCTGGAAAAAGGAAATTCAGTGCTAACAACTTTTAATACCTCAGAAGGGAGAATACAAATTTGAGAATATAAACTTGCCTTTTACCCTTTGGTAATTCATTCAGTCCAAGAAATTTGTTGATAGAACTGGAATGGACCCTGTGTTGGGCTCTGTTAGCTTGCTTGTTAGCTATCTAACAATATGGTTGTTAGATAGGTATTTGGAGTTGTCTCAGAATCAGCCTGCATGTCATATTACATCTAAGGAGAAAGTAAAACCCAGACAAATGGATCTGACGCAGCATAATTCAGACATGGGTCGCAAGTACAGTTTGTTTTTATTCCTCTGCACGTACCTATTAGTTTCAGGAGCAAACTTTCCCAATTCAGGTACATTATAGTCATATATTTATTTTATCCTTTCTTCCCTTATGTCAGGAATGCTTATGTATGAAGCAAATGTACAATCACTGTAGAATGAAACTCTTTATGTACACATTAGTGCTTCAGACAAAGACATTGATTCTGAGCATATTATTGTCTTTTTCATCTTCTCTATTGTCTCATAGAAAAAATGAGTCTGTTCATAGCATGTTTCATTTCAGATAATAAGGGAAGTTAAATAATTAGATGGTGCTCCTGGATTCACTGAATCCAACCTTTGTTAAGCAGCAGTTTCCTGTGTATTAATAGATTGGAAATTATTCAGGAAATTGCTTGAAAATGACAGTGTCACTGAACATGATTTTAATGTCAAATGACTTGAACAATTCTGTTGGAGCTATCCAGAACCCAGAGGTCAATTTTGCACTGTGCTATGGTAGCTAATGTGCCTTAGGATGTGAAGAGTATGTGTCCTGATACAGGAAAACACTTGGCATTATGAAATAGCTAAGAACATGCAGAGAAAATGCGGCCTAACAAGAAAGCCTTGTGTTCACAGAATACTTTGATAATTGGAAAAAATGTCAATAATACCATATTAATATATCTCCAAGGTTTTTTCATATTCCATCCAGGGATAATTCCAGTGAAAGAAATGGCCTGACTACTGTACTTGATGGTTACATCTAGGAGAGAATAGAAAGGATTATTTCACACCAGATTGGAAAGGCAGGCTCAGAGGAATTTACATGCTCTGTGCCACTTCTCTAAAGTAAAAATACTTCTAATTATCAAAGGGAATAAGTAAATGACACTTCCCTATTATTTGTATCTTAAGTTCTCAGCATAGTTCCTTCTCCCATGTACCTGGCTTTTAATTATAATATGGAGATTAGATTTCTCATTTACTGATTCATAACAGCTTATGTGTCAAAGTCTATTCTGTTAGTGGCAGTAATAGCTTTAAACATGTTGCACAAGATGACATCTAGGGCACAGTATAGAACTGGGAAACTTAACTGGCAGGTTAACTTCCTTCTTTTTTCATGTTCTGTGACAAGATATTAAGCAGAATTCACAGATTCATTGGAACCTGACATGGCCACACCATGAGCGCTGCTGCTATGGCTTCAAACTTGTGACCTCTAGGCTGTCAACACTTGTGTCATTCCTGGCCCCAGCAGGTTAATGTATATTTAGTTTTTTGAAATGCATCACTGGCACAGTAATGTAAACTACCAAAATGTGATTTAGACAATGCATTTTGTTCATATCCAAAATGGCCAGCCACAGTCATCCACATGCCAAATAGTTGTCCTTAAAACATATAAGAACATGAATTTGATGCTTATGATGTCATGATGATGACTATGGAGACTGAAGTCCCCTCTCCACAAAAGATGGACAGCTTGGAGAACAGCAATTAAAGTTCTTTTTTTGACATTCTCCCAGTATATCTCACATCACTACCTGATGGGACCATATCCCCTTTCCCAGCCAACTTTTGACCTTTCTGCTAAGACAGGCAACAGTGCAGCTGGTTAACATCAGTTAAGTGTTTGTGACCACCTGTCAGCTCATACCTGCTCAGAGAATAATTCCTTACTTCATCCTTACCTCCTATGAAAAGACTATAAAACAGGAATTAACACTTGCCCAATAAGTCTGAAAGATGAACACAATGGAAAGCACAAATAATTCACTATCATATGGGTCTCAGGATAATTCATACAGTGAATTGGGAAGCAGCTGTAAGCTCTTTGAGGCATCTACATGTGCAGTTAGCACATAGCAATAGCTTGGGCCTGCTCCGCCTAGGCTCAATGTGCTGCAGAGGGGCTGCCTGGGACATGAAGGTGCTACAGTGCAGGGCTAGCCAGCAGGCAGCCCTGCACTATAGCGCCCTCATAGCACAGTCAGTTCCAGTCTCCCCCAGTCAGCATCTACACATTCTTTGTAGTGGATTAAATAACTTTGCCATAGGATAATACTTGTGTTAGGCAGTACTATCCTGTGGCGGAGTTAATCAGTTTATCCTAACCTAATAGCACTACACGTGTAGATGCTGATGCTTTACTGTGGAACTAGTCAGCTCTGCAGTAAAATGCATGTGTAGATGCACCCTTTTAGTCCTATTTTCAAAAGACAAATATCACAAAAAAAGAAACAAGAAAACCCTTATCGTCATAATAACTTCTAATTCATACCCTGATTAGTGTTTTCAAGCTAATGGCTAAAAATCAAATGGGCATAAAAACATTAACCCTTCTACCTTTATATGGAAATAAAACATGGGGAATATATATTATTGTTGCCCACACTAGAGTAGTTCTATGCATAGAGGCTTTGAGTTAATGTACTAGTTTTTATAAGCATTACTTTTGCTTTAATAATAGGTATACATTAGAATACAATAGGCATTGTCTGAAACTTTTAAAGCAATATACAGTTTTATTAAAAATTCTGTAAACAGGATTGTTTGTAGTAAATATCTGTTGGTTTAATGTACTGTAAACTATATGATACTATACCACATTCACTCTTTGTTTTTGGTGTAAGTTATAAATAACATTATTCTGAATTATTCAAAAGTCCTTTTTCCACTTGTTTTAAAATACACATATTGCAAATATATTAGAATTCCTGCTTAACTCTTGAAGAACAAGAACCAATGCTATGGCCATATCCCCACATACAGAGGCATGTGTTTGCTGTGGCAAAAATAGCAGCAGCACAAATTTGTGCTACTGCTTTTTGCTACAGCAAAAACGTGCCTGCGTGTGGGTTTGGTGTGGGGCAAAATGCCCCTCTTTGGGGAAACAGCATTTCGCCACTCCCGTTGGCCCCCAGAGTGTTGGAGGAGGGCAGGGGACAACTAGAGTAGGGGAGATGCTCTGGCTGAAAGCCAAATCATCTCCCTGGAGGACCCAGCCTCCTTGTCTGCCTGCCCTGGTATCAAATTGTCAGTGAGGCAAAAGGTTGCTCATGCACTGTGCGCAGTTTGCGGTGCCTCAGACAGCTTTGAGGTGCCACAAACCACATGTATAGGCTCATCTGGATAAGCCCTATGGTTTCCTGATTTGACTCCAAGGAAATGCAAATTCTATGAATCCAGGGTAAAAAGAAATCAATAAATACACTTATGGAGAAAAAAATGGATTGAAAAAAATGTATTAACATAAGTGTACCTACTTATTTTTTTTACCACTGTAGAGGTTATACTGGAGCAAATTTGCTGTTGGTATAAACTGTTATCACATAAATCTTGAGGATTAGTAGTACTGAAATACCAGTGCATTTTCCACCTAAAATGTCTGCGGAGATAGTTGTGCTTGGCACTGTACACACTTCACTTTCAATGACACAAAAGCCTATGGAGACTTTAAAATGGCAGCTTTTTGTCTGTTTATTTGTTTACAAATTGAAGCTGAATTTTCACAGACCTGGCCAATTTCTATTGGATTTGAGCAATATGTCTAAAAGCCAGGAGGATCCTGGGTAGTCTGGTCTGAACCGATGACTCACCATGAGATCCCTTAGGCAAGTTACTTGTGCCTCAGTTAACCCAGCTGGAAAATTGAACAGAAAGCTTTAAATAAAGAAAGAGCAAGAGAGGGCGAGTGAGGAACCTTGATGAAAATGAAATGCTGCATGTGAACTGAGTATTCCTCCTTCATGAATAAATTATAAATATGAATCAGTGATATTAGAAGACTCCCCTTCTCTCCAAATACATTCAAGTCATTTCATTTGGAAATGGGTCTTAATGGGTATGTGCCATAACTTGTTTTTCCTGTTAAGCCTGAAGAATGGATTTGGCACAAGAACGGTGTGTCTATATATGGGAAGTAGAAAGAAACACTATGCTACTTAATTTTCTTGGGTGCTGTAATGGTCCTTCAGATCACAGAACCATACACAAGTCAGGATGTACATGACATGTAATACTTACTTTTACAGTCAGTTAAAACTATGCACTATAAAAAAGCGCCACACAATGCGATATACTTTCACAGACAAGACTAACTGCTATTATAAAGTGATGGATATAAATAAAATGAAGTGTCTGTCTGTCTGTCCGCTTATAACTTGAGAATGGCTGGTCCTATCTACTCTAAACCTTCCAGAATCACTAAATACCACCTGAAGAAAATTATAGGTGGATTATTTTTCACTTGACCCATTTTGGGGGTTCCATTGACTAGGATTACTTCACTTCTCAGATAATAAAATGTTACCACTCCATTTTGGATGAAGTGAATTCAGTTCAATTGTCATTATTATATTGACATTTTCTTTTTTTTCCAACTCAATTGTCATTATTGTATTGATGCTTTCCTTCTTTTTTGCTCCATGTTAAGTATTAAATGTAAAGTATGTTGTACTATGTTCTTTAAAAATAAATGAACTGCAATTACAAAAAGAACGACCTGGTCTAAGAACAGGTACTACAGCTAGTGTGTGTGTGTGTGTGTGTGTGTGTGTGTATTTGAGACCACCTTAGTACTTTTAAAGACTTATTAAAAATACTATTATCCATACCATCACATTGTGTGTGTGTGTGTGTGTTTGCGTGTGTGTGTGTGTGTACACACACACACACGAACACATATATATAGACATCCATCCATCCATACATACATATACATAATATATAATGGGTATATATGTATGTGCGTGTGTATATAGATAAATGTACACACACACATATAGGTACAATATGGGCCAAATATTTTATTAAAGTTTGATGCTGAAAGTACATGATCAAAATGGGCACCTACAGACTCACCCCAGCACTTCAGCATGCCAATTTACCAACAGCGGATGGAATATTCCCTGCACAGAAGCCGAGAGTGGGCATATCTTCCAGTTGAGCCCTGTTTTTAGGGTTTAAGTAACATATAATCCCTTGTGCTAGTTCTTCAGCACAAAGTGAATTTTGCCATTGGTGCACAAATAATATGAAGAAATATGTTTGCTTTGTATAGTGCAGGGGTTTCTCTGTCCCAGTGAGATCACACAAGGAACAACAGAGCAACAACTGTGTTATAAAAGCAAACTACATAACTGAATGCTTTACAAGTAGAACATCTGGTAGCAACAGGAGTCATAATATGGAATAGCCCCACCTACTGATAGCTGGCTATGCATACATTTGAACATATCATTCAGCATGTAACAGTTTGTATATGCAGTTATGATAATGTTAGAGTGATATTGTAGCTACGGTGGCCCAGGAATTATGCAAGAGGCAAGGACTGTTGTGGGGTGATATCTTCTATTAGACCAAATGCATAGTTGGAATGAAGTCAGACAAGCTTTCACATGCAGGACCATTCTTCTTCAGCTCTGTTTTTTTCCCTCATACCTGAAGTAGAATACCCTGTATTAGAAAGCTTGTTTAACTTTACCTCATCTATGCAGTTCATCCAAGAAATGATACCACTCCCCAGCCCTTGCCTCTCACAAATAGGAAGTTAAGTAGTTTTGTCTGTAAGTAAGTGAAACCCAGGCATCTTTCTTCAAAAAATATCTTGCTGAATGTGCAGCAGTGTGGTTGCATGCATGTTGAAATGTAGAAAAAGAAAAGTGGGTTTTGGGGTCTTTTTTACACTGTATGAATAATAGTATTTTAATGAGTCTCCAAAAGTACTGAGCTGGTCTCAAATAAAAATGTCCCAAAACATGCATTTGTCTGAGGGATAAGAAATGTTTCATAAGAATCATCAGCATATTTTTATTCCATGTCTAGGAAAGCTTTCTATCATCCTTCTAATCCATTTTGGTAGTAATGTGGCTCTGATTCCCACATCTGAGCATTCTGAAATGTTACCCTATGAATAAGGAAAGTACTATAAACCCCATTTTAGAGGTGTGACCTCATGCACAGAGACCAAAAGATTTGCCTAAAGACACCCAAGAAGTCCATAAAGGAGGCAAGAATTTGATCCATCTTTTACAGATTGATATTCTAATTTCTTAAACATACTTCTTTCTTTCCTGTGGAAATTCCTTTCCCTTTAAAAGTTCATTCCATCACAGGGTACCCTAAACTAGGGGTGCTCAATCCCTGTCCCACAGAATCATACCATCCAGCCTGCAGGAGTATCCCCAGGTCTGAAAATCTGGCAAGGGAGCTGTGGCACCAACTGATTGTGAATGTGGTGAAGGGCCCCATCTGGGCACACAGGGGCTGGCTGGAGGTGCTATGGGGCCTGATCCTTCAGGGCAGGGCTTAGCAGAGGCAGCAAGAGGGTCAGAGAGGCAGCATGGTTCCTGATCCAGCCGTTCAGGCCAGATTCTGATGCTTGTTGCCTGATCTGGTCCACAACACCAAATGGTTGAGCACTACTGCACTGAACAGTGAATATGTGTTCCTCATTCTTACATGCTCAGTTTTGGGCTTTGTAATCTGCCTTGCTCCAGAGCACTGTGCCAGACAAATTTGCTTCTTCACCACTTTGTACCTTGTACAGTCATTTATTTTAAACATAGGCAACGTGAATAAACAAAAACCACCATCAATAAGAATGGCAGTAATCACATTCACTTTGTACAATGTGGCATACCTACACGTGAAATTTATTACAGGCAATACAGTTTGGTGCCTGGGACTGCAGCACATTAACCTGGGTTGGAGCAGCCCAAGTTGGCAAGGGTTTGGGGGATCAGCCTTCCAGCCCGGGGCTGCTCCGACCTGGCTCAGTGTGCTGCAGAGGGGCTGGCTGGGATGCTACAGTGCATGGCTAGCTGGCAGGCAGCCCTGCACTATAGAACCCTCGTGCCCCAGCTGGCTCCATCAATGCCTACATGTGCATTGTTGTGGAATAAAAAACTGCCACAGAATTATACTTCTCTTTACAAATACTCACATGTGGCAGAGTTTATTAATTTATTCCATCCTAAAAACCCTGCAGACACTGAGAACTAGACACTGAGATGTTTGCTGTGGTGCTAACTAATAAATTCCACAGTAAATGTCTCATGTACACACACCTAAGGCCTTGTCTACATTCAGCTATGTCTGCTATCCTAAATATTGGTGGCATACAGCAGCTGTCATAGGGAAGCCATCAAGAGACATATATCCACTTTGCTTCTACCAACCTAAGTAGTACTTCTTCATCAACTGTGTTGGCAGGGGATGAAGTGCACCCTGTTTAAATGCTTAAGCACAGTTGTTAAAGTGAGTGTGATAGGCCCCAAGAATGAGCACATCTTCATACACCTTCTATTGGCAGCTATGTAGCAGCAGAAGTCTTGTGTCAGTAGGAGACTTGGAATTACTGTCCTGACAGAAGGAGCTGGTTTTGTCATTTCTGGGGAGCTGACAGCATTGATGCTCTCAGAGTTCTGCAAGCGAGACCTGATTCTGGCAACAAGGCTATGTATGGTAGAACAGGGCTAAAGGGTTTTGCAAGATGTAGGACAGTGGAGAATCAGACCCAGTAGATTTTAAACTGATTTCACTGTTAGGGTCAATGGTAAGTATACAATATTATGGCAAGTATAAGGAAAAGAAAGACCTATGGTTTCTGGTACCAGTTCTGACCTCTGATATATGTATTCAGCTCCTACAGATTCTTATCCTGGAGGCTGCATGGCCCAGAGATCTTGTTTTTGATCTATGGATAAAAACAGTGGTGCTCAACGTTTTAGACCTGTGGGCTGGATGAATGGTGTAGGGTGGTCAGCAGGCCAGACCCCTGATGGGGTTGTTGCCCATATTGGTCCCTGTGATGACCCAGCCCTGCATATCTGACCCAGCACTCGGAGTCAACCTGGCTGCCAGGCATCCCACATGCCCAGAAATTTGGCAGAAGGGGAATGGCAGTTAATGTTGCCACCACTCCCCTGCCACCAATATTTTGGACCCACCAGAAGGCTGGTGAGCCAGATGAGCTAAGATCTGTGGGCCAGATCTGACATGGGGGCTGGGAGCTGAGCACCCCTTGACCAAACCCATTGAAGTTCTTGGGCATGATACTCACTTCTTGTTTGGACTAAATAAGGGAGCAGTTAAATGCCCTTTCGCTTAGTGATACCTGAAACAATACAAACCACTGCCCAAATCACGAGCATGGCACTATTGGTCTGAAGCTGAGTCTTGCCATCTGAGGGGTACATGCAAATATGAGGTGGGCACAAATATTGTTTAATGAAACTGGATGTGTCTGTGACTCAGAGGCAGATAGGATAACACCAAGATGACACCAATCTGGGGGGAGTAGTAGATATGATGGAGGTTGGGGCTAGCATTCAGAGAGGCCTAGACAAATTGGAGGATTAGACAAAAATAAATTTAATGAGACTCAGTTAGGACAAGTGCAAAGTCCTGCATTTAGAAAGGAACAATCCTATGCACTGCTACAGGCTGGGGACCAACTGGCTAAGCAGCAACTCTGCAGAAAAGGACCTGAGGGTTACAGCAGACAATAAACTGAAAATAAGCCAACAGTGTGCCCCTGATATGAAGAAGAAGGCTAACAGCATACTGGGTGTTGCAGGCAGATTAAGGAAAGTGATTCTTCCCCTCCATTCATCACTGGTGAGGCCACATTTGTAGTAGTGTCCAGTTTTGGGCCCCCTCATCATAGGAAGGATGTAGACGAATTGGAGAAAATCCAGCAGAGAGCAATGAAAATGGTTAGGGGGTTAGGGGACATGACTTCTGAGGTGCGGCTGAGGGAACAGAGCTTATTTAGTCTGGAAAAGAGAAAACTGACAGGGGATTTAATAGCAGCCTTTAACTACCTGAAGGGGGGTTCAAAAGAGGATGGAGCTAGACTGTTCTCAGTGGTGACAGATGGCAGAACAAGGAGCAAAATGTTCTCAAGCTGCAGTCAGGGAAGTTTAGGTTAGAGATTAGGAAGAATGTTCTCACTAGGAGGGTAGTAAAACATTGGGACAGGTTACCCAGAGAGGTGTTGGGCTCTCGGTCCTTGGAGGCTTTTAAGACCTGGCTAGACAAAGCCTTGTCTGGGTTGATCTGGATTCATATGTAACCTGGGTACACCCAAGGGTGTGCCCTATTCTCAACTGAATCGGAAAGGTAGGCAGGAGGGGCTGCTGTGAGAGGGGTGGCAGAATTTTGAGCAGATTCCTCTTTCCTCTATAGAGTTAGCCCAAGCCCAAAGTTCTTAACTACATACAATGTATTAAGTTATACTATACCTAAAACTAAATATCATATACATATATTTACACGGTGAACACTAACCAAGAACCAAGGTCAAACCCTAAATAACACTATTTACAACATCATAATACAACATTTCAATTACAAAATATAAGGTGCAAACACAAACAATCTTATTAACACCTATTCCTTGATATAGTCCCTGACCCATGACAAGAGATAGCCCTCCTTCCAATGGGCCCCCTGGGGGGTGTCTAGGAAGCACTAGGGGCCCCTCCCCTTATGGCCTTGACTAGGTAGTGGGCTGCTAACCCAGCCCTTTCTCTGGGTTAGCCCACCCCAAATGTCTTTCTCCTGTGGGACCCAAGGGCCCAATGACTCACAGTCCCTCAGGTGGAAGTGGTCAGGGCACAGCTTGATGGGGTCTCCTCTGCTGGAGTGCCTCTCCAGGCCTCTCCCATGGTGCTGGGTCCCTCTCCACCCTGTGCCCTGCTCTGGACACCAAGGGCTCAGCTCCTCTCAGCTGCCGCACCACTGCTGCTGGCTTCTGAGTGCTGGGCCTCACGCTGCAGCAATGCTATTTCCTCATACCCTGGCTCAGCACTGAGGGCTCTCTTAGCCCAGGCCAGGCCCTTCAGGCTCCAGCCAGCTGTCCTCACACCAGGTAGCTAACCCAAACAGCCTCCATCGCTCCCTTGCTACCAAGGCTCAGGCCTGTGTGCTGCCCTGCACACTGTGGGACCCGGCTGCTTGCTGGGAGATGCGGCCTGAGCCACCTCACTGCAGCCCCCAAGGCCTGGCCAGGGTTGCAGGCTCAAGCTGCTGCTTGCTGCTTTCAAAGCCTGGGCTCTGTGCAACAAACTGTGCACCATGATGGGGCTGAGCAGTTTCACACTGCTCCCAGGGCTGGGTCTCCGCGCACCGTTCCTGTGTGCCATCAACAGCTCGAGCAGTCTCACACCGCTTCCAAGGCTCCTCCTCCAGTGGCAGCTTCAGGAGACTTGGGCCTATTGCTCACTGGGGGAGAGCTCCCCAGCTTTTCTTGGCTCCACTCTTCTTGCGTTCCTTACTGCATCTTCCCCTCATGCTGGGCACGCAGCTCCTTTTATACGCTTCAGGGCTCTGCCCCTGCAGTCTTCCAGACCTGACAGTTTACCCTCTTCAATCAGGTCCAGGGCAGCTCTTCTCTCCCTCCCCTCAGGAAAGGGGCATGGCTTTATTTCTCCTGCTGCCTCCTGTTTGGTGGATGGGCTCCACCAATCAAAACAGCAGGATCTCAAGCCTGGAACTCAATGCAAGCTCTGAAAGCTGAGCCTTCAGATTCATACATGCTGGGGTCAGAAGGGACCTCAACAGATCATCAAGTCCGATCCCCTGCCTAGGCAGGAAAGAGTGCTGGGGTCAGATGACCCCAGCCAGGTGTCTCTACAGCCTTCTCTTAAAGACCCCCAAGGTAGGGGAGAGCACCACCTCCCTTAGAAGCCCATTCCAAATTTTGGCCATTTTTACCATGAAGAAGTTTTTCCTGATATCTAGTCTAAATCTGTTCTCTGTCAGTTTGTGACCACTGTTTATCACCCCAAGAGGTGCCCTGGTGAACAGAGCATCTCCAATCCCTTGCTGTATCCCCTTAATTAATTTGTAGGCGGCCACAAGATCACTGCTGAGCCTTCTCTTGCAGAGGCTGAAGAGGTCCAGGTCCCTCAGTGTCTCCTCATAGGGCTTGTCCTGTAAGCCCCTAGCCATATGAGTGGCCCTCCTCTGGACCCTCTTGAGTCTATCAACATCCTTCTTGAAGTACGGTGCCCAAAACTGGACACAGTACTTCAACTGCAGTCTGCCTGATGCCACACAGAGGGGAAGTATCACCTCTTTGGATCTATTTATCATGCATTAGCTGATGCGTGATAAAGTGCAGTTAGCTTTGCTGATGATTTAATCACGCTGATGACTCATTCATCTTGGAGTCCACTAGTTGGGGAAGGTCCTGCTTTGAGCAAGGGGCTGGACTAGATGACCTCCTAATTTTCTCTGATTCTCTGATTCTATAAGCAAGAAGAGAACTAAACTTGAAGTAGGAGGCCAGTCACATGGCCCTGAGGGAAAAAAAATCAAGAGATATAGCTTACTGAGCAGCATTATAGTTGGCAAGCAAATAAACTGCTCGCTGTTTGATTCCTGCTGTATTCAGAGAAGCAGGTATGCACCAAACCCCCCCCCCACCTTTTATCAATGTCCCCTCCTTATGTAAACAAGACCCTGAATATTGTCTAACAGATCAAGCTAAAAGGAAAAAAAAAGATTTGTTGAGGTTATCTAAGGTCAGAGTTAGGCCCAGATACTTTCTTTAATATATAGGTGTGGCCTTACGAGAGACACAGAAAAAAACATTCTGTACATATGTTCTACACAGAAAATATCCTCTCTTGCTTCAGAATAAATAAAAATTTTCTGAACTTTTGCAAGAGGGAGCATATGGCATTGTGCAGCTGCAGGCTTCTTCGTATAAATTCTTGGATTTCCAGTGTAATCAGAACTAGCCATAATATTTGGAAAAAAAAATCAGTCCCTTTGCTTTAGTAAAGATATGTATGTTTTTACCACATTCTAGATATAAGAAGGTGTTTCAGAAATCAACAGGAAAATGGCTGGTCATGCTGTATGTCTGTAACAAAGTAGGAAGTGACAAAGTGGGAGCAGGGATTGTTTAATGCATCCATTGTTTATGGCTATGTAGAGAAGTGCTACGCTTGAGTAAATGATCATTGCACAAAAATAGTTGTCTTTCAAAATTGCAATTAATTTCTGAAACATCCTCGTATAACAAGCTATGTATCATTATAATCGGGGGTGGTGAAGAATAGAAAAATCTGGCAGGGAATAGCACATGCAAACAGATGGACAACTGTGAAATAGATGTTCACAGTGGTTCCTTCTGAACTGATGGGCCATATCCAGATGAGTGCGCACGTGCAGTTTGAGGCATCACAAACCTGTTTGTGATGCTGCAAACCTCACACGGCACATGTGCAACTGTGTACTGGGATGCCTTGGCATAAATTTTTTTTTTTTAAAAACCCACTGTAAAAAGTGGCATGGCACACATGGCAGCAGCACGCGCCGCCAGAAACGGAGCCTGGCCATCCAAAGCCATGCTCTGGCTGCCAGCCCGGCTCCTTGCAGATGGATCAGCATCACTGCTCCCATTGGAGGACCCCAGGTAAGGTTGAGAGGTGCTAGCCCCAGCCTCCCCTACTCCATCCAGGAGAAATTGGTGCATGCCAGAGGGGTATGTGCTGCTGTTATTTGTGCCAGGGCAAGCAATGCCTCTGCAGGTGGGGATAGTATCTGGATGGACCATATTTTATTTTATTTTATTTTATTCTCATGCACTGGCAGCATTATGAAATAAAAAATTAGAAAAAAAGACCTTTTGGGTGGGAGGCACAACTAGTAGGAAAGGCATTTTTGAAGAACACTTAAAACAAACAGCGATTAGCCCTGAAAGGAGAAATAAAGGAGTGGGGAAGGAACAGTGACCTGTGGAAGAAAAACCCCCCATGATATCAATAATATTATTAATGTTTGTATAATAGGAATACCTCTAGCAAACCAGGTTCAGAGCCTAATATGCTTCCTGTATGAATATATAATACCCCCGGGGAGTTCCAAAGAGGATGGAGCTAAGCTGTTCTCAGTGGTGGCAGATGACAGAGCAAGAAGCAATGGTCTCAAGTTGCAGCAAGGGAAGTTTAGGTTAGATATTAGGAAGTATGTTATCACTAGGAGTGTAATAAAACACTGGAACAGGTTACCCAGAGAGGTAGTGGAAGCTCCATCCTTGGAGGTTTTCAAAACCCAGATAGACATAGCCTTAGCTAGGATGATCTAGTTGGGGATGGTCCTGCTTTGAGCAGGATGTTGGACTAGATGACAGCTCGAGGTCCCTTCCAACTCCAACTTTTTATGATTCTATTATTCTATGATTCCTACCTCAGAGACCTAAAAGGATCAAGATAAAATTCTGGATTGGTTTTGTTTAAGAAAAAGGGAAAACAAAGAAAAAGGAAAAGGTAACCCTTATTTAAAAGTCCTGTAGACATTAAATAAAAGCTTAAGTGCTTTGCTAAACAGAGGTGGTATTCTATAGAATTTGATAGCTGTATACAACTCTCAATTAAATATTAGAGCCTCATACAAATACCATTACCTTACACTTGTAAAGTATTGGGTCATTTCATTAAAGTGCCAAAATATGAATTTAAGAACCTAAATTCCAACATCTGTTTTTGAAAGGTTAGACCCAAATCTCCACAAGAGAGTGCAGCCTACTTTCACTTGGTAGTCTTACGGCCCCCTTAGCAAAGTAGTCAAGTTCCTCACAATCTTTAACTTATTTCTATAAATAAATATTTATCTTCCCAACATTGAAACTACTAATGCCAACATTTAAACAGGTGGAAAACTCAAGCATAGGCAGATGACGTAACCTGACCAATGGCATATCAGAAGTCTGTGACAAGGTAGGAACTTGCACACCATTTTATGCTCGACCTGCCATCCCATCCCTCTTCTCCATGTAGTACAGAGGTTCTGCATTCTGGGAAGTGGCAGCAGCAGCTAGGCTGGTGGTGGCAGCTCTGGTGGCCAGCCAGGCAGCAGTGGAGACTCCAGTCTTGTGCCTGCTTTAAAATGGGTCTGAGGGTTTGTGCCCTAATTGCCTACCTCTGTACTACTGACTTGATGCCTACATTCCCTTTTCCAAAACAACAGCTTTCTTTGCCAGCACCAGACATTTAGCACTGCACAGATGAGCACACAGAAAACAAAATCATAGTATTGACGTCAGGGTGGTTTTGCCTCAGATAGCCAAAGTTCTTTCATAAGGTCAGCTTACATTTAGTGTTTAGGGGTCCCTTTCCCTCCTGGTCTTAGAAAATCCTTGTCTGTCTTCTTACATAGCAGCACCTTTAGTCCCACAGATTCCTCTTGTCCCTACAACTCATACAGTTAAAGCTCTTTCATTGCAGCTCTGCACTAAAGTTAAAGGCCTTATGCATGGTTGACTAGTGTTAAGTCCCCATCATGCAAATCTGTCCTTTACTATAGCTTTCTTTTATTCAAAATGTCCTCCATGCCTGGTAGGGAACTCTAAAAAGTGCTTAGATACCACAGAGATATTTTGTAAATGTAAGGGAATCATAGAATCAGTGAGTCAGAAGGGACCTAGACAGATCATCTAGTCCGACCCCCTGCCATGGGCAGGAAGGAGCACTGCAGGTGGAAGGGTCATAAGACCACAGCTAGATGCCTATCCAGTCTCCTCTTGAAGATTTCCAGGGAAGGTGAGAGCACCACCTCTCTGGGAAGCCCATTCCAGACTCTGGCCACCCTTACCGTGAAGTAGTTCTTCCTAATATCTAACCTAAACCTCTCCTCCCTCAGCTTGTGGCCATTGTTCCTGGTGACTCCAAGGGGGGTCCTGGTGAACAGACTTTCCCTGAGTCCGTGCTGCTGGCCCCTGATAAGGTTGTAGGCAGTCACAAGATCCCCCCTCAGTCTCCTCTCGCGAAGACTGAAGAGATTCAGGTCCCTCAGCCTCTCCTCATAGGGCTGGCCACGGAGGCCCTCAGCCATACAAGTGGCCTCCTCTGGACCCTCTCCAGGTTCTCCACGTCCTTCTTGAAGTGTGGTGCCCAGAACTGGACACAGTACTCCAGCTGCAGCCTGACCAGCGCCACATAGAGGGGGAGCAAGACCTCCCTGGACCTGTTAGTGATGCCCCTGTTGATGCATGACAGGGTGCGGTTGGCTCTGCCTATTGCTTCATCGCATTGGTGACTCATATTCATCCTGGAGTCAATCCTAACTCCAGGATCCCTCTCTGCCTCTGTGCTGCAGAGAGGGTCAGCCCCTAACCTATAACCGTAATTCTGGTTCCCTCTCCCCAGGTGCAACACCCTGCACTTGTCCTTGTTGAACCGCAAAAAGGGAAGTTACAAAGAGTTTTAGTTCAGATAGTTCATACTTCCAAACTCCAAATCGCCATTCCTCATTTAGTACAGGAGAAGTTTCCCTTTTAAATAACAAACAGTTCCCCAAGGAAAGCTGGTTTAGCCAGACTTGTGTGCATTGCTTAGAAATCCAGGAGGAACCCCTATAAATATATTAGTGCATTAGGATATAATAATACATATTAATATGTATTATTCAATATATTAATAAATCAATAAAATATATTAATATATTCATTAATTTATATATTATAGTATGTGTATATATTGTAGTATATATACATATATATATCAGCTTATGCTAACACATGCACACATATATATTTATAATATATGCTAATACATATCTACCTACAGTAAAAGCTGTGTTAACCGGCATTTTACTAACTGGAATACTCTATTAACTGGAATTTCCACTGTCCCCCAATACAAATCCTTACTTTAGCAACCAGAATCTTTGCCGAGTCTATCCAGCATGCGCATCATAGATTTCATAGATTTCGGAAGATCATCAAGTCCAGCCCCCCGCCCGAAGAGCAGGAAGTCAGCTGGGGTCATAGGATCCCAGCAAGATAAGCATCCAATTTACTCTTGAAGGTGTTCAGTGTAGGTGCTTGAACCACCTCCGATGGCAGGCTGTTCCAGACCTTGGGGGTTTGGACAGTAAAGAAATTCTTCCTTATGTCCAGCCTGAAACAGTCTTGCAGTAGAGTTTATAACCGTTCGACCTCGTCATCCCTTGCGGTGTGCTCTGGGGAGACAACTAGTAAACTGAGCTTACCTGCAGAACCCGAGGAGGAGCATGCGACGCCACAGAGAGGACCTGTGTGGCGCTTCAGCCGCTTGTTTATACAGGTGTGTCCAGCTGGTGATGTCATGGAAGGACGCCAGCCGGAGAAGTTAAAAGCGGCAGCTGCAGCCACGGAAGGGGTGGGTGGCCCCAGGGCAGAGCAACTAACAGCTCCGCCGGTGAGAGGGGCGGAGAACCCCAGGGAGGGCCAGCTACCGGCTCCACTGGGGAGAAAAGCGGTGGCGGCGGCCGACGGTGTGGCTCCGGAGGAACAGAGGTGGACAGCATGGCTGGAGGATGCTCCTGATAGAGGAGGAGCAGGAAGCAGGGACACGGAGGGCACGATGGAGCACAAGCCCGAAGACAGCATGACCCGCAGGTGGTGTGCCAGGGTGCTGGTGCGTAGACTCAGCCACATAAAGGGGAAGAAGACTCAGGAGAGCCCAGAGGGGGTGTAGTCGGGGCAGGGATTGCCGCCGAGCCACAGTGCTGTAGAGTTGTAGTGGCACTAGGGAGACAAGGGGCCAAGGATGGCCCAGAAGGACCGGGGAGGTCCAGATAGGATGCTAAGCATGTAGAGGGGCTGAGTAGCAGGTCTTTGTGTTTGTTTGTTGTGTTTTGCTTTTGTGATGTTGAATGCCCCAGCTGGGATAGCTAAGGTAGCATCTTCATAGATAGAGGGTCGCTGGTGCTTTGGTGAGGCCAAACCTGTGCTGCGACCTCATACAGGGTCAAACAGGGAGAAGGCAAGGAGGACCATGGACTAAGCTGGTCGGGCGAGCACCACGGCAGGGGCAGAACAGGTGGGGTGGGAATATTACGCTACCACCGAGGAACCGGACCCACAGAAGAAGAACACCTTAGAGGTGGCGTGAGGCTGGGGTGCAGGGGTGGCGGAGCCCTGTGATGTGACCGCCGAGGGACCTGGGCCATGGAGTGTACCACGAACCGACCTTGACACTGTAGAACATCAAGTCATGGTGGGCGAGAACAAGGTCGGGGACTTGGGCGAGAGAGAGCTGCTCCGATACCAAAGCGGTCCCAAGAGGGTAGTGTCATCTACCTACAGGACTAGAATCATCTGAGAATGGGGAATCACAACCCGGCAGTCACACGGTGCTCTGGTGAACAAACATTCCCCCAGATACTGGTGGTCACCCCTGATAAACTTATAGGTGGCCATCAGGTCACACCTGAGCCTGCGCTTTTTCCAGGCTAAAGAGTCCCATGGCTCTCAGACTGTCATCATAAGATCTGTTTTCCTGACCTCTGATCATGTGCGTGGCTCTTCTCTGGACTCTCTCAAGCTTCTCCACATCCATTTTGAATTGTGCAGTACTGGATGCAGTACTCCAGCTGTGGCCTCACCAAGGCCAAGTACAAGGGGAGAATGATGTCCCGAGATTTGCTCGAGAAGCATCTATGGATGCAAGCCAGCATTTTGGTCACTTTACTAGCCACAGCATCGCATTGCAGGCTTATGTTCATCTTGTGGTCAATGATGACCCCCGCGTCTCTTTCTTCCATAGTGCTAGCCAGCGTAGCACTGCCAAGCCTATAAGAATGCTGCAGGTTTTGCCTCCCAAGGTGGAGAACCTTGCATTTTTCAGCATTAAACACCATCAGGTTCTCGTACGCCCATCTGCTGAGCCTGTCCGGGTCAGCCTAGATTGCCCTCCTGGCTTCTGGTGTGGATGCTTTGCCCCGAAGTTTGGTGTCATCGGTGAACTTGGCCAGTCCGCTCCTGACTCCAGTGTCCACAGCATTAATGAAGATGTTGAACAATATGGGTCCAAGGAAAGAGCCCTGGGGACCCCACTGGTCACAGGACACCATGATGATTGACTTCCGTCAATTACCACGCTCTGGATCCGACCATGGAGCCAATTTCCCAGCCAGTGGATCGTGGTGCAGTACAAATATGGCACTGTCTTCCATATAACTCTCAGATAACTGAAATTTTTAGATAACCAGCACCCCTTTACCCCACTCATGCCGGATACCAAAGCTTTGACTGTATGTGTGTGTGTATTAGCATAAGCTGAAATATCTCTGGTGCATATGAAATCCTTTTGGAAGTTTTTATATGCTGAAGTTTTTTAGAGCTTTGTCAAGCCATCTGTACTATTAGAAATGACTCAACAAACTTTCAACCTAGAGATCTTGTGCACAACTTCAAAAACTTTGGACATGGCCCACTAGTTGTCATGGCACAAAATGAAGTGGGCAGAGTCTTCAATGGCATTGAAAAATCAACTCCCTTCTATGCATCTGATTATAATTATGACATCTGTAGTGCAGAGCCATATAATGTTGCAACTTCATGGGTAATACAAATAAATCATATACTATATTTTTCCAAAATATTCATTGTATATACTACATGTCAGCTGTTTATAAATAGTGCTTTTGTTGCAGTTCCAAAGATGAACCATCATCATATTCATTAGAATAAGGATAGCATATTTAAAAATATAATAATGCACATGTTTCTTAACTGTTCCTTTGCTAAAACACCCCAATCTAAGATTTAAATATAGATATATATTCTGAATTATTCTCTTTGTTCTTTCAAGTGTTGTGAAGAACAAAAATAGATGAATCTTCCTCTCAGAGTTTTATCAGGGGCTGTTCCAACATATTCAATCATCTCAATGAGATTTTGTCTGCTTTTTCAGAATATTAAATATTAAAATAATTCATAATTGATTAAATGCTAATTATGTGCTATACTACAGAGAGAACAGTTGAACTGAAATAATATTTAACCATTTTTGCAATGTTTTAATGCTTGGTATCATGAAATATCTAAGGGTGTTAAAATGTCACCATGAGTGATTTTCCTGCATTGCCACATCATGTCAGAAGTTTTGTGGTTCTGTTTTTCTCCCATTCTCAGCCATCACCAGAAATGTTATAGAACAGAAAAATAAATTAGGGTGGCACATCCCTAGTATTGCTCTTATTTTGAACTGATGTCCAAGCTCTTTTCTAATAAAATAGATGAGATAACAAATCTATGACACCATTCAGTCAGCACCATAGACTTCTCCCAAAACCAAGTTTACAGAGCCATGAATATAGAAAATGCCGAGCATTTAATTAATATCATACAAGGGGAAAGTCCACTAATTTGCTTTGGGGGGGACCTGAAGCTATTCTTTCAGTCCTAATTTCCCTAGACCTGTGGAGGACAAAACTTAGGTTGTATCCATATATAGTGGGGTGAAGAGTCTTAGACAATATACAGTGGAGTTGCTACTTGCTTTTCCATATTGCCATCCTACCTGTGCTTGATCTGTTTTCTGTCTACATGCAGTAACTAGGGCAAGTGGTTGGGCTCCTTATTTGAGCTTACAGGAATGTTGCACCCTTTGTAATGCATTGCCGATGATATAATTTCATCTTCAGAGATGATAAGAAAACATTAAAAGCCTTATTAAAAACAAATGGATGATTTTTTTTTAAATTATATACTATTTTTTGCATCATTTTTGTAGTGTTAGTAGGGCAGGCTGAGTAGGACACCCATATGGCTTCCTTCTCCAAGGAGTCTTTGCCATGGCAGGTGAAGCCAGCCATAGGAGCTGGGCAGGCACAGCTCCATAATCAAATGTGTATCTCAGGTGGGGTCGGAATGAAGCTTCCCCCAAAAGGCTTTGCCATGGGATGTAGTGGGGCCAATAGGGCACCAGGAGTGGCCCCTGGGGAGCTCATGCCACTGTCTGCCTCTCAGTAGCAGCAGCCTAGGCCCATGCTGTTAAAGCAGCAGTGCTGCTCAAGTGAGGAGAGCCCAGCAGGTTAAACTATTCTTCCCTCTCCTGCCCCCCTGCAGGCCAGTTGTCAGACTAATTCCCCTGCCCCAGGCCCTGAAAGAGCTTGCTACATCTCTGGCATCAGCCTCGTCTGGTGTTGAAGATACTGTCAGTGTTGAAATGAGACTGAGGGAAAAAAAACCAAATTGATTTAAAATAGTTCAAAGAACAAGTGGTACTGCACAAATGGGAAGGCTGGACTTTTTTGTTAATCTCATTGTGAATCAAGCATGATCTAAGAATAAGAAGGGTCTAGCTGCGTGCAAAAATACATAGTGTAATCGTGAGATGAATTTCAAAATGGAGCACAATAAAATTATCAGCTAGTAATGAAATATAGAGAAAAAATATAGATCTGTGGCTGCTGTTAGATAGCCAGAAATGTAATCATGACTGGGCTAAGTGAAACAAATACATCTTTAAGAACAGTTTAAATTCCTCAAGAGGACTCGCCACATAAATAGTTAAAGAAAAGGCTCTACAAGTTCCTGTACTATTTTTTCCTGGTACTGTGACATATCTAAATTGGCATTATGATGTTAAGCGAAAATTCATACAGCTTCTTAATTTTTCTGATTGTAACTTTAGGTCACAAATTTCTTTCGCTTGCAGGTGACAGTGGAAACTGTGGATGTGACTTTTCACAATTCAAGGTCCCATTAATAAAGTGATTAAAGATGTGAGTAATTCCACTGATGTCAGGAGAAGTTTGGTTTCAGCTATGAACTGCAGAATAAGACCTGTAATGTATTAAGACATTAACTGTTACAGTGATGATGACTAATGAAATCAAGTATACAGATGCATCTTTGCTATTCCAAGTATTGTTTTGTATAAGTTCCTTCCATCTGAGTCCTGATTTGAAGAAGCGTTCAGCACCCACAGGGCCAGTTGAAGTCAATTGCAACAAAGGGGTTACAGTGCTAAAATCCTAGCGTGTGCAACTTCATTTCCCTTGCAACACTGCCTCCCTTACCTTTTCTGCCCTGAGAATCTATTTCACAGCTACAGGACAAATTATGCTTTATACTCCCTTTCATCCTTCTCAAGAGTAACAGACAGAACTTCAATCACTTTTCATCTTTGGTAGAACAAAAGTTTCAACCACTCTGGGACTGGGTTTCTACAAGTCTTCCTATCACCATTACCTTCTAGCTTCTGCTTTTTAGCTGTGTTACAGGAAGTGGCTCAATTGTATTTGGCCAAATTTCCTGGTTTGGTTAGATCTGGGCATGGCATTCCTGAATTAATAGCTCTCCCTATTGTTCCCTCAAGGACCTGTGTTTTCCTGCTCTTTGCCATTGTTTTATTTCTCTGGGTTTCTTCCTAACAGACTTTTTTTATTTAACTTTATGCATTCAAACAGGATAATATCAACCAACTTGGCTGAGGTTCACATAATATTTGTAGAAAAGAATATTGATATTTCCCTCATTCTCTAAAAAGTAGGAAAAAATATACCAAGAGTATGAAAACTCTTTCTGAATTCCCTAGTCCTTTGAATCTGCTCCCCCCGGAAAGGGCAAAAGGTAAACATGTAGCTTAACTAAAGTTGGCGTAGTTAAGCTGCCTTATTTTAAGATGAATTAATAGGTGTATACATGCCTTCTGTTTATAAATACTAACCTATGGCAGAGTGAATTAGTTTCCTGCAGCCTAACAGGGCTGCACATGTAGATACAGAGATTTTACTGTGGAGCTAATTAGACAGCTCCACAGTAAACATCTCGTGTAGATGTGCCCACTGTTCTTCAAATGCAAAGGAAGATAAAATTACACCTTTAGGTTTCTCTTACTTGCATTCCTTAATCTTTGCATGCTTTCTTTGCTGGGCAGAGCTTAGGGAAGAGGTAGACCACAGATACCGTCATCCTTCCTTGCCATTGCTCAGTAGGAATAAGAGATACCAGTACAGGACAAGCCTGCATCACACCCCAGACATATACATTGTTTTCTTCTTTTTTCTTTTAAGAGTTTAAAGATTTTTTCCTGCTTTTTAATCTCTAAATCCTCTCAACAATCCCAATATGAGGTAATCAAGAATGGAGGCCCTGATCTGTTTGTTCTTACTGAAGTAGCTTTTATCTTTTAGAAAGAAAAATTCATTACTTCTGCTATTTGCTTACTACAGTGCTGGTTTGGTCAAATAAATAGCCATAGATATCTACATGAAACACTAAATGAAAATGCGCTATCAAGCAGAGGCTATCTCCAGCACCTATTCAAATCAAGAAGAATGTTGTCTTTGATTCTGAAGGGGACAGGAATGTGTTCTGGATGGTAAATTTCTACTGTACCTTCCTTCTAAGGTCTGCCTGCAACTTCTTCACTTGTAGTCCTGATGAAGAGTTACAGGCTTTGCAAAAATTACCTTGAGTATAAAAATGGGTCTGCTTTTATGCCAGCATAACTTCAAGGAGTGGACAGGAGTTCCTCCTGATTTACAATACCATAAATGAAGAGATAATTAGGACCATCTAATTTAAAAGCAACAGTAGCAAAAAAAAGCAATCAAACAAAAAATCCATACTATGTTAGCTCTTTAGCTGGTGCAACACCGTGTAGCTTTCTTGAGGTCAATGGAGCCTGTTTATGCTAGCTGAATACCTGGCCTCTTTTTTCCTAAAAATAAGTGATGAATGAATGAATGAATGAATGAATGATCCTTCCAGGCTTAAAAATAAAGCTCAGTCCTACAGAAGAAGCATGAGTACCTTTCTGATATGTTCTCTGTCTTTCTTCATCATCATAAAATATGATACATGGAAGGTGAATCTTGTGCTGACCAGTGAAAGACATAAATGCAAATCTCAGAACTACAGCAGGACTGTTGTAGCAAAATTAGTCTCTCTGCAGAACACCTTCCCCATGGATCATGTCTTAACGTTTTTGTTTACTTTTTACAAAGACAATTTTTTCTATGAAGCCAAAGGGGCTGAGCAAAAAGTGGATATGGATTTCAAGAATTAGCTGTCTGAATAAGTAAAAGCTCACTATCACCAGGAACATAATTGGGATAATATAAAAAACATTGAATAATTGGGAACAAACTTTCCATTTCACTTAGGACCATATTTGTTCATTCCCATACTAATTCCAAATAAAGTACTACTTGGTCTTCGGGTATGCGTTGCAGAATGTGATTCTACTATAGAAGGTAGGGAGCTGTAGCATAATATTCTACCTATTTACTGAAAGCCCTTGGCACGATGTTTAGGCCAGTGCGAGTTGGCAGCAATCTGATCTGGCTTCGGATCTGGCTGCTTCGGATGGCTGTGGTCCAATTCGGAGCGCGGGACTGGGTTTCCGCCTTGATCATGCCAAAGCTTCGGAGCCGCCTTGGAGATCCGGCCATAGGGTATAATGGGGGAATAATGAAATAGCTATAACTTTGTTGTTTTTTGTCCAATTGGGATGAAACTTGCAGAGATGGTAGCCTTTTCTGGGAGCATGAAACCTGTTTCAAGAAGATCAGTACCAGGGTTTGATGGGAACTGTACCCCAAATTCTTGAAAGCAAAACTCATGTCAAGGCTGTGTGTGTTACACCACGGGGGGGGGGGGGGTCAAAACTGCAGGGCTGGTAGCTCTTACTGAGGCCACAAAGCCTGCCAAATTTCAAGGAGATCAGTGCAGTAGTTTGGGGGGAACTGCCCTTTAAGCTGTGGACAAACAAAACTCATGCCATGGGTGACACTGTGTGTGTTAAGGCGCAGCGGGGTGACAGCTGCAGGTATGGTAGCCCCTGCTGTGACGCCTGCCAGCTATCAAGGAGATCAGTGCAGCGGGGGCTCTGGAACCCTACACCCCTGGCTGCTGACAGGCAAAACTCGCGCCAAGACTGTGTCTCTCTTGGGCCAGCTCATTGTATTGATTGTTTCCTCTCCTTAGCCTGGTTTTGTAGGTCCTAATTGATGGTCGCTAAGTCATTATGTAGTAGCTAGGTCTTGTGTATTGAGCTGGTCCCTGAGTGCATCGTGATTGATTGATTGATTGATTGGTAACTGGGAACACAGCAGCTTAGCAGCCAGGCCTGCAGCAGTATCTCCCCTCCCCACCCCAAGACAGACACAGTCAGTCCCACAGCACCCATGGTACCAGTTTTGCTTGTCCACAGCTTGAGGTGCAGTTCCCCCCAAGCTCCTGCACTGAGCTTCTTGAAACTTGGCAGGCTTTGTGGCCTCAGTAAGAGCTACCAGCCCTGCAGTTTTGACTCCCCTGTGTTGTAACGCATACACGTGACATGAGCTTTGCTTCCAAGAATTTGGGGTGCTGTTCCCCCCAAACCCCTACACCAATCTTGAAACTTGGCAGGCTTCATGCTCTCTGAGGAGTCTGCCACCCTTGAAAATTTCATCCAAATCAGATGAAAAAACAACAAAGTTATAGGTATTTTATTGTTTCCCAATTATACCCTATGGCCGAATCTCTGAGGCAGCTCCGAACCACTTGGGGAAGCCGAACAAGGCAGCGCTTCGACCTGGATGTGCTGTTTCAGACAGCTTGTCCAGATCCGAAGCCTCACACAGCCCTAGTGGTGATACCTAGCTAAGATGATTCAGAAAAAGAGAAAGGGCGCTATTAGCAGCAAACTTTTTCTTTAAGGTTTTGTAAAGCTCAGTTGTCACAGTAAATATAAAATGTGGTAACAAGGAGAAAGACAAGGGTCGGGCATAACTGTTGGTCTGTGTGTGGAATCTTCCTTCAGACATGGATGCACATCTGGTCTTTGGATCTGGTAGAAAAGAAAACAATTAAGCAAAGGTAAGAGGATATTTCTATAGGGAAGGTTTTTGTTTTTTCAGAAAATAAAAGATGAACATTTACTTTAAAGCATGTTGAGAGTATAGGCTATTTTCTCTTTTTCGCTGAGTTTTTTCCCTACAAAGAAAATCCCATCACCACCAACAAAAACAAATCAATCAAACTAAAGCATTCTTTGGATTTTTCTTTGGATTTGAATGGAGTATGGCTTGTATTATGTTGAACAAGCACAAGTTTAGACCATTATAATAATTAATTTGCCATCGCTGATGTACACAGAAAATATGAGCTCAGAAGAGAAGCTGAAATGTAATTGCTTACAAATATGCCGCTGGTACAGGAGAGCAGAAATCACAGCTGCTTCCCTAACTCTCCCTTTGTGAACATTTGTAATGCACTGCATAAAGGACATGAAGTAAATGTGGGATAGAAGCTGCAAACCATTTTGATGAAATACCAGGAGTACAATTTAATATGAATTATCAGCTGCTAAGGGGAACCAGCTGCTGAGGAAGAATAAGGACACAAGTTATAACTTAACCTTCTACTTTACTAAGTAAATTAACAGAATATTAGCCTTAACCATATCCTGAATTATTATAGCTATCTGATATTGAAGGGTGAATCTCAAATAATTAGGGGCCAGATTCTCAGAATATGCAAATTAGCATTGGTGTGCAAGACAATTGAGAGTGAAGTCAACAAAAGTATACCAATCCCCATCAGACAAGACTCTGCCAACATTTAAAAAATTGGCTGCCTATGAGCACTTACACTATCAATTAACTGTGGTCAGATTATAAAGGTGTCTTGGGGTTAGGAGACGGTGGAAAACTACAGGCTGGTAAGGGGATTTAAAATTTAGAGATGCCATAAACTTATCTGATTTGCTGTCCAAGATCTTTTAAGGTCTGCCTGTTACTATGGCTAGCATATGATTGCAATATAGAATCTTAAAAAAATCAAATTGATTATTTTTCTTTTTGCTGTATTTGAAATATATCTAGCAAGAAGTGGCCACTTTACCATTAATAAGGATGTGGAAAAATGCATAATTCTAAAATCTTATTTGTGTAGCTGGCTTTTTCTACCTTCCATTTTTCTTCTTTTCTCCATCTCTCTTCCTGTATTATCTATTTTTATTTTTTTTCAAGTCCTCATCTCCAGCTTCCATCTTTCTAGTCTGTCTCTCTTTACTATTTTCCTATACATTGCATTTTGTTTTCTTCTTTGGTTTTTCATTCCATCATATTATACACTTTTTCCTACCTCCCCATGGGTCCAGTTCTACCCTCAGTTATGCCAACATTAATCAGAATAAACTGAACTGAGATAGATGGAATTATTTTGAACTTACGTGTACGTAACTAGGAATAGAATCTGATGCGCTATCTTTTAACTCTCTTTCCACTTTATTCTTCCATTTCTTTTCCTTTTTTATGTGATTGTTTCATTTTTATGTTATTTTGTATCTATCTTCTTTGTTTATGGATGTTCTGATTTCTCATTTTGTTCTTTTCTTCCTCTAAATACCTTCCACTTTTCACTTATTCTCCTTTTGTTTCACTCTACTTCTCTCTCCAGAATCATGCTTCTCTCCGCAGCCCACACAGTTTTACTTCCAGTCCCCTTGTTCTTTCTTCTTCCACTCTTTACCTTTCCTTTTCCTTTTTAATGTCTTTCTCACTAGCAGAACACATTGGAAAACTCAGTTTTGTGATCTAGGACAGTAGCTGTTTTACAGATTGAACTTAAAGCTTGTCAAGTAATAACTCAGCTAAAAAAGGAAAATATTTAAGATATATAAAGTCTACCTCTGCTTTCATGGAAAACAGAACTTTATAAAGCAGATAACAGGATCAAGTCCCAAGTATATAATTTTTGCCCGTTTTATTCATTTTTCCACATTTCTTTATACAAAAGTACTGTCTATACTTACTAGTATTTTATCTCGTGTCACTGCAACTTCCCAATAACTAATTTCATTAGCCTGTTTACTCCTTTCAGATTATTAATGATACATTACCAATGGAACTGCATGGGTGTAACTGAAATCATAATAATCCTTACATGGAACATTTGAATATGAAACAGCACCTTAAATTTATGACTCATCGAACCCATAGGACTGTAGAATAAAATTTCCCAGCTAAAGTGGTTCAAAACAACAACTGAAAAAACACTGACTCACAAATAGTTTTGTAAATGAATTATTTTTGTTTCTTGCACTTCAGACTCATACAAATGAATAATTTAATTTGGAATCACTGTGCGGAGGTGTTTTGTGAATGAAAGGTAAAATCCTGTTCATAATAAGTGCATCTACATGAGACATTTACTCCATAGTTGACCAATTAGTTACGTTGCTACACATGCACCCCCCTTAGGCCAGAGAAACCTAATTTACTCTGCAGCAGGATAATACTTATAAATACAAGTACTATCCTGCTGCGAAGTAAAACCTCCACCACAGTGAATGTGTAGATACTGCCCCAGCTGGTTGTGGCATGAGGATGCTTCTGTGCCCCAGCCTGCCCCTCTGCAACATGTTGAGCTGGAGGGAGCAGCCCTGACCCCCTGGGCCCTCTGCCAGCCATGGCTGCTTTGAGCTGGTTCAACATGCTGAGAATGAATACACTCCAAAGCTTATTGTTCTGGAGTTTATTGCTTCTGGGTGCATGCTCAAATGGTGTACTTGGGAGCAATAGACTCAAAGGCAATAAGCTCCTGAGTTTATTCATAAGCATTAATTGCATGTGTAGACATGCCCAATATTTGACATTCTCCTCCCTTCTCCCCACATTCAAATTATTATCTAGTGTCTCTCTGTGCTTTTCATATTCCTCCAATTGCATTCCTGCTACAACCACTCCTCTTAACTGAATTTAACATCTCCCCACCAAAGAAAAGCAAAATGAAGCAGCACTCAAATTTTAAAAGATAAAGATCAATAGTATGGCCATGTTGAAGAAAAATTGCGTTGTATTCCATGCAGATCTAATAGCAAGATTTAAATGTAAGCCATGCTTCAGGGAAGCATCTCTGTTCAAGACAGCATGTTCTTAAAGGGTCTCCCCAAAGAAGAAAGGTTTCAAACATATCTTTCTTTTCTGTATCGGGACTGGAATACCTATAATCAAATGCATTTAACAAACTAAATATACAAGTAAACATAATGACCATTAGGCAGATAGAAATTACTTGTTGACGGTTACAGCTGTCTGTAATATTTTCTCATACCTTATTTTAGAAATAAAGTTGAAGGAAGGATTCAAAAATTCCTATCACAATCTCTGTGTGTCTTTCAATATTTAGTTTCCATATGGTATGATATTGCTTATGTTTTGTCATAAGGATATGTTTATTAAAAGATAAATATATATATATAAGTGTAACTGCTGTAAAAAATGAAGAAGTGTGTGTGATAAGAGCTTTAAGCCACAAGGTTTGCAAATGGATGAGCCTGAATTTCACTTCATCCCCTTAAAGCCTAAATACTTGAGCTGTATGCAACTGAAATAAAGGATCATTTGAAAAGTGAAATCCTTTCTTCCAACACAGAGGAAGGGTTTGTTGGTAACATGCAACATGTTGTAGCTCTGTGCCTTTATAAGATGGCAGTGTCACAGGAGACCTCCTATGCTAGTTACATGAGTGTCATAGCTACTAGATCTGGGTGAATGCAAATCCAGTGCACTCTCTCTTAACTTGCTCCCCACCTAAATGCATATTGCCCTTTCAGAAATGCCAATGCGGTGTTGTTAAGCAAAGATATTGTAGCTGAGGAGGGAGAGGCTATCAGAGAGCTAGCTCTCTAAGGAGCCACTGGAGACAGAAACATGGGTATTCATGAAGTATAAACTTTGCTTGACAGATATGATTTAGAAAAACAAAATGATAAATTAGCAGCTGAAGAGAGGATGATAAGCATAAGGAATAGAGGAGAAGCAAAATTTTATGGCAAAAAATATTTTTGAGGAGAACATTTCTTAATAAAATACAAAGAATGAAATAAAATAGAAAATATGTCCCTGAAAAGGTGTTCATGAAAAGACGTTAATTTTTTTAAAACTTTGGCTTTCTTTAAAATGAAACCGGGGGCGGGGAGGGAGGGGGGAGGGACTTTAAGAACTGTGCAATAAGCACAACGCAACAAAATTAAACAAAGAAATCCCCTATTCCACACCTGCTGTCAACCAGGTATAATCATGAGTTACATGGAGGTTCAAGAATGGTGCCCCAGACAGGTGCAGAAAGAGAAAACAGAGGGCTGCAATTTTTAGTGCATTTATTTAGCAGGGATCCATTATTTTGCTCTACAGAATACGAAACAAGCAGGTTTGGACTGATGGAAGTGTTTGGGTGCTACATTGTTGGGAGGCAGGTGGTTACAATTTTATACAGGCATTACAAGTTGAACTGCCCAGCAGAACTTGTCCAGTGCCCAAAAGGCACTTACAAGGCAAAACACAGAGGCAGCGTTGCACTCAGGAGAGGAAAGAAACAGTTTTGGGGTACAGTCATAATGGAATCCAAGCTCATTACTTTGCGCAGTAGCATCACGGGGCACAAACTGTGACACAACGCTACTGTGCAGGAGTTACAAGTTACGGCACAGTAGTAATGAGCTATCGCAATAGTCAGCATCACCCTGAAGTAGTACAGGGACGCTACTGCACAGTAAAGATACTTACTGGCAGTCATTTAGTACTTGGTTATGCAAGTACTAAAAGACGGTGCAGTAATAACTGTACAGTCAGTATCTCATGTAGATGTGACCAGCACCTGTGAAAATTAATCCCAATAGGTTTGAATAGGATCACTGTTACTTGGATTGAAAACAGGTAAATTTGATAAAGGAGGAGAGAAATGAGGTAATTATTCTTCTCCTTTGACTATTACAGCCATAGGTTTGACTGCTACACTGTTGTTACGTCCCTTTCAACTATGTTTCCAGCTATTGCCCACAGTAAATATAATATTCTTAACACCACTAGCAGCCAGTTGGTCCAAAATGCAATGAATCTGATCTATAGCATGTTATGCCTTTGTTTTCCAAATTCAATACTGGATTTTTTTTCACATCTCCATTGCTAAAGAAGTTCCCTTTGCTAAATGTCTGCACTAGCTAGCTGTAATTTAAATATTGCTAATACTCATTAAGTTGCAGCTGGGAAATTAGGCCAGATCTGTATTCCTAATAATGTAAAATTTTGCCTTCAGGAAAATCAAAAGAATTTTAATGATATTTCTTTACATAAATAAAACAGTCATCCAGTTCTTTTTTCCTGTTCTATTCTCATTGTGCTGATTAACAAGTGGGAATATACCTTTTTAATTGAGCATGGTTTTATATAACATGCAAATTGGTACTCGGTGGCTTGTAATCAGGAATATGGACTTTAAGAACTGTGCAATAAGCACAACATGAGCAACTTTCTCTTAAGATTTCCTGCACTCTGAAAAAAGATACTGTTTAAATATGATTGAACCTCCAGGTTATAATGTCCTATGCTTTTTCATGTGGAATGAAAACATATTCTTACGTTTTAGGGAACCGTGTTTGAATGTAAAGATAAAATATAGCTCCATAATCTGATATTATGCAATAATTGTGGTTTTTGTTCCAGGGGTTGGGGGTTTTTTTGGTCCTCACAGGATAATTGCTGGGACAAAATCTTTTTTTTAAGACTGAGTTTCGCATGGGAATGAAAGATGCTTTTAGGATTAAAGCACTGGACTGAGAGTCAGAGACTTCCTGTGTGACCATGGACAAGTAATCTCTTGGGTACCTACTTAAGTTTGTAAAAAGAGGGTGGTAACTTCTTGGCCCTACTTACTTTTTGTTTTAGGATGATAGGGTTGGAAGGGATCTCCCAGGTCTCTTAAATATTTGCAAACTGCTGTCATGACCTCCCTCTCCCCCTAATCTTATTTATCTCTAAACTAAACAGATCTAGTTCTCTCAAGCCTTCTCAGTTTTGTCACCTGAACAGGAAACTATATTCTTTCACCTGTGTTATTAATAAAACTGTTAAAGAAGATTGGAACAGGGACAGACCTCTGTGGGATCCCACTAAAAAACTCCTGCTCTTCTGGTATGGATCTATTTACAGTTACTGGACATGTCTATATGTGCCATTAGTGCACAGCAATAAATTAAGGAGCTAATTGCTCTGCACTGTATTGCTCCCAGGAAGCTCCCTGGTGCACTGTTTACATGTGCACCCAGACCACAGTACATTGAGCTGGGTTGCAGTTGTCAGGGAGCCTACCTGGGGCTGCTCTGACCAGAGTTATTGTGTTGTGGAGGGGCTTGTTGGGGCAAGAGAGTGCCTCAGCACCGGCCTAGCTGGCAGGCAGGCCCTGCACTGAAGCACCCTCGTGCCCAAGCCAGTTGGGTTGGTATTTACACATGCCCTGCAGTTCATAAAAAAAACTCTGCAGCAGGATAATACTTGTAAATTAAAGTACTACCCTGCTGCAGAGTTTCTTAGTTTTATGCACCCTAAGAGGGGCACACGTGTGGACACTGAGACATTTACTGTGCAATTAATTAGTCAACTATGTAGTAAACATCTTGTGCATATGTGCCCAGTCTTTCCTTGTGGTCATTCAACCAGTGATGTATCCACTTAGCAGTAACTAGCTCACAGTTCTCCAGTTTATTTATGAGACTGTCAGTGGAGCTGTATTAAAAGCCTTACTATAAACTATATTATGTCCACTGCATTCCTTTTATCCATGAACTGGATGGATAATTCTACCAAAAAAGACAGAAAGTTAGTATCTTGTCCGTTTAGTTTTTCAGAGCAGGGACTGTTGTTGAGCTAGTCAGAAATTTTCAAATTAGCTCTTTTTCTATGAAAAATGGTGATTGGCCCATGCTGAGGTGTTTTTTCTGAAACAGCTTGATGTCAAGGATCTTCCATTGAAACGCATGTGGATTTTAAGACACTTGCCTGCTTTGCTGTTACCTTGTTTTGGTGGGCTGCTGGGGTACCAGGCCTTCCAAGACCTATGGCACTGAGAGGTACTTGTGAGAGTTGGGATGACCAGCTACTCCATTTTGTTTTAGAATAATTGGGTACATCTACATGTGATATTAACGCATCTCAATAAACGTCACAGTTCACACCAGAGTCAGCTGTTCCCAGGTGCAGCATCTTTAAGCGTACCCAGGACTGCAGCAATTCAAGCCAGGATGGTCCCAGGCACATGTGAAGACACTGCACTGGGGAGCAGCTGACCCAGAGTAGGAAGTCAGGGGGTCAGCCCCAGATTTTGGGTAGAGGTGTTGGGCAGCAGAGGGGCTGGCTGGGGCATGAGAGCGCTACATTGTGGGGTTAGCTGACAGGTAGCCCCTGCACTGTAGCACTCTCGTGCCTCAACCAGCCCCTGTTACAGTGTACCCATGCTTTTGACTGCATGTAAGTACTCTGCCTTAGGATACAGGATAGTACTTGTGGGATACAGGATAGTACTTGGGTAGTACTATCTTATAGTGAAGTTAATTAGTTTACTGCACCCTAACAGGGGTGCACATGTAAAGTATGATGCTTTACTGTGAAGCTAATTAGTCAGCTCAGCAGTAAAGTGCATGTGTAAATGTGCCCTCTGAGTAGAAGATTTCACTTTTTCTGAAACAACTTTTTTTTGGTATAGCATATGGTACCTGACAAAATGAAGCTCTTAACTCTGCTAGGGTTTACAGTCAAAATCAAGACAATTATTAATAATAAGGCATATGAATAAAATACTTACTAGGGCCTATTCCTGATTGTTTTTCAGCATGTTAAAAGAAATGACCTTTGAATCTGTAATTATTATGTATATAATATTTATTCAGAGTATGCCACAGCTGAAGTGAAAAGTCAGATATGCTAATACCATCACCTAAGCAGACAGTCTATTCCTCTTAGAAGCTTGATGTGACTCCTTGGACTCAGCATCAGGAAATCTATGTTTTAAGTTGGCCTGACACAACTATGTTGTGTGGTATTAAGCATTCCACTTAGAAAAACTGAGATGCAGAGAAGCTATCTCTAAAATAATAATACTGCTTAGCTCAAGGTAATGTTTCAAGTCTAATTCAATTAATGTTGGTTTTTTCTCAATGGTGAGTAACTTGAGATCCTTCAATCATAATTTAAAGAATATTTTGTCTTTTCCCCTTAGTGGAGAGCTCACTGTCCTCTTAAATGCAGTGGAAAAAATCCCCAAATTTCTTCAAGCTTCCATATCATAGAAGTTTTTCTTGGCTAGGAAAGGAAAGATGAAGGTCACTTTGGTCAATGGAGAGATACCGCAGACAGTTTACTTTCTTAGGGCTAATCCTACCATTACTACAGTACATGGGATTTTTACAAAATTATCTTTAAAATCTCACACCAGAATATTTTTTCACCTTAGCTTTTGAGTATCTTGAATGCCCTAAAGGGAATCTTCAGCCATTGTAGCACTTCATGCTTCAACTTCCACTCGAGTTTTGCTTTTAATTTCTCTTTATGTCCTCTCTTTTTAACTGTGATCATAATAATGATAAGCTTTTCATCTTCAGAGCACTTTGCAGACATTATCTTCCCACAGTGCTTTTAAAAAGTAAAGGACAAGAAAGATTTATGATAGAATAAGTTGCCCTAAAAAGAAATATTCCCTGGGAGTTCTCCAAGAAATAAAAACATCAAAATGCCATGTTTCCTGTGTTAGTGTCTTGCTGGAAAATTAATATACTACATGAGGTAATTGCAGCATCTGCGTGTGATCAGGACCTAGCAAATAGAAAAAGCGAGTATCTGGAAATCCCTGCACCTTGTCCCTCAAAGGATTTAGATTCATAGCAGAAAGTTAAATAATTTACATCTTTGAAAAAAATATTTTAATTCTTTTCTGCAAAGCACCATGGCAAGTTAGATGATTAGAATTCATCCCCTTAGGTTAATCAAACGGCAGTGTTCTCTGGGATGTTAGGATTTCATTTTGTTTGACCTGTGGATTTCAAATATCAAGAGATTCATCACTGCAAATTATTCACTTTCAAACAAAACAAAACAAAATTAACAATATGCCCATACCTAAAAAAAGAATTAAAGTGCATTAGTTTGTTCTTCATCAAAGTCCACTCACTGTCTGGGAACCCTTTCTTAGGATCGTGAAACACTCTCTTAGGATCTTAGGAAAGTAGGACTGGATGAACTCATGAGGTCATCTAGTCTAATTCCCTGCCATAGGCAGGATTGTTCCTACCTAGACCACCCCAAGTCAAATGTCTATCTAACTTGCTTTAAAAAATTTCAGGGATAGAGATTCTACAGCCTTTCTAAGTAGCCTGTTCCAGTGCTTAACCATCCTCATAGTGAAAAAGTTCTTCCTAACTCCAGCTTAAATCTTGTCTGCTGCAGACATCAATCTTATAACCATGGCGAATAGTCTTTTGAAGGCTGGTGTCTGCAAACTATTCAAAATCTGTGCTGGGGCCATTTTTTTCATTTAGAATGAAATTAGAAGTTCATTTAGAAGTTGTGCTAGTGCTGGTGCTCTCACTGTAAGGCAGTCTGGTGGTTAGATCATTAACCGGGATGTAAGAGAGATCTGGGTTTGCTACTGTCCTCAGTCTGAAGGGTTTCAAACACCATCTCTTTTACCACCCTCCTTCTAGGAGACAGCACTCAACACCAGGGCACAGGCTATGCTAGGGTGAGAAGAGAACCCTCTACCCTGCTTTTGAAGTTCTGCCAAAAATAGTTCAGGATTCTTTAAGCAAGATAAATCAATTATAGTTTCATAGTTTCATAGTTGGTAGGGTCGGAAGGGACCTCAGGAGATCATCAAGTCTGATCCCCTGCCATGGGCAGGAAAGAATGCTGGGAACAAATGACCCCAGCTAGGTGATTATCAAAAGGCCTCCTTTTGAAGACCCCCAGGGTAGGAGTGAGCACCACTTCCCTTGGAAGTTGGTTCCAGATCCTAGCCACCCTGACTGTGAAGTAGTACCTCCTGATGTCTATCCTGAATCTACTCTCAGTCAACTTTTGGCCGTTATTCCTTGTTACTCCCAGTAGAGCTCAGGGGAACAGGGACTCCCCCATTGCCTGCGGTCCCCCTTGGCCATTTATAGACAGCCACCAGATCCCCTCTCAGCCTTCTCTTGTGGAGGCTGAACAGATTCAGGTCCCGTAGTCTCTCCTCGTAGGGTCTGCCCTGCTGCCCCCGATAATGCTGTGACCCTCCTCTGGACCCTCTCCATATTGTCCGCATCCCTCTTGAAGTGCGGCCCAGAACTGGATGCAGTACTCCAACTGCAGCCTGACCAGTGCCGCATAGAGGGGGAGGATCACCTCCTTGGACCTGCTCGTGATGCATCTATGGATGCATGACAAGGTGCGGTTGGCCTTCCTGACCAAATCCCCACATTGTCGGCCCATGTTCATCTTGGAGTCAATAATGACTCCGAGATCCTTTTCTGCCTCTGCCCTGATGAGAAGAGAGTTCCCCAGCCTGTAGGTCTGGTGCTGGTTCTTCCTCCCCAGGTGCATCACTCTGCACTTGTCAGTATTGAAACCCATCCTGTTCTCATCTGCCCACCCCTGTAACCTGTCCAGATCTAATTGCAGCCTGTCCCTCTCCTCTAGTGTGCCCACTTCTCCCCACATCTTAGTGTCATGCACAAATTTGAACAAGGTGCTTTTCACTCCCTTGTCCAAGTTGCTGATGAAGATGTTGAACTGTGCAGGTCCAAGGACTGAGCCCTGGGGAACCCCACTGCCCACATTCCTCCAGGTCAAAAATAACTCATCCAGCACCACTCTCTGGGTGTGGCCCTCCAGCCAATTAGCGACCCATCTGACTATGTAGGGATCGACACCACAGTTGCCTAATTTTTTTATGAGAATGGGGTGAGAGACAGTGTCGAACGCCTTCCTAAAGTCCAGAAAGACTACATCCGCTGCAATACCTGCATCTAAGGATTTTGACACAGATGTCGGCTATGTTTATACAATTACAGGCTACGCTTATACAAAGCTTTATTAAAGACATAAGTAGGTACAGAAATCAAACCTCAAAGTCATTTATTTCAACCTCAGAGTTTGATTTTATCTTCCAATATGCTGCCTTGAGGTTTTTGAAGCCTTTGCAAAGTTTTCTGAGTTTTGAAAGGTCTTGTATTTTTGTATTGAAATAAAATGATCACAGAACAACCAATATATGAAACCACTTTTACATCAACAAAAAGTTCTGTCGTGCTCCATAACTCCAGTGCACCCTTGACCTGCGAGCCTGGGTAGGCACGACCGGCTTGGCGCGAGGAGGGGGATTTATGACCGGGCAGATGGGTGATAACGGTGAGCAGGAGTCAGTATGATTTAAACACAGCGTGATGGTTTCACAAAAGATTTATTTTACTTATGCTTCTGATGTGCTGCAGCGTAGACAGAGGAGTTGATTTATTCAGTTACAGCATGCAGATATCATGTTACCCAGCATTTACAGGGTGGGTAAGACAGTTGCTTCCAAGTGAGTCATATAAGCCGTTGCAGTCTGTAGATTACTAAGAGCTCTTGATAAGAAAGATAACGCCAAAGATAAAGAGATAAATGGACCGGTAAGACGAGATACGCCAGAAAGATAATGTAGGGGGAGAGATGCACGATCTGTTCTTCTTGAGTGTATACACGGTTCTCTGCTTTGGGCAGAAGGTCTTTCAAAGTTTTATTTGACACAGGTAACCAATTACTGTACACCAATCATAAATAATTAATGAGTTGGCACTTGTGCTCTCTTTGTTTGCTCAGGTTTCATAAGAAAGGGGGGTTATTTTTACTTGGGTGGTACTGGTTCTGTTTGGTCACAGGATGGCGCGCGTAGCATATTTAATTTTACAACTTTACTAAAGTCAGCTAATCTTGTTACTATAGGTACTTTATCTTCTGTGCTGGGCTGTCAAGGTCAGTTTCTCTCTTTCGTATGAAAAGCTCAAGCGATTTGAAATGAGGCACAGATAGGGGTGTGTATATGCAACACTGTTAATACAGAGGGATAAATTACAACCACAGAGTTTGTTGTGTTAGCTTCTGACCCTTTGCCATCTGACCTTTTGCCATTGGCATCTGAAATCAAAGACTTTGATATCTGACAAGTTCTATTAGCAAAATCTGTTGTGTAGGAGTGTCTTGTTGTTCTCAATACTAGTGACAAAATCCTACTATGTATATAAACAAACTTAAAGGGTGGCATTCTACTTCCCTCTGTGCACCTGACTAGTAGTTTTCTAGTTACACCTGGATAATTTTAGGTCTTTCTCTGCATAGTGGATGCATAAGTGAGTACTCATAGACTGAGCATTTACTTTAAGGCTGCACACTGGTCAAGAGACATCTATGGGTGTAGCCTTCAATGAGATGGCTACTGTCTTGGGAGGGAAAAAGCTCTTGGGTTGCCGCCTGGAGTGTTGCTGCTCCTTGTGCAACAGAAACTTCCCCTCTGCACTGATCTAGAAGAAATTATTGTTAAATGCAGAGTTCAGTAGGTTGGCTTCAGAAGTACGGAGGAAAGTCATGGACAATATCTAATTTGTGGTAAGATGGTTTGGGCACTGCACTAATAAGTCAGACTGCTGCAAAGTTCAAACTCTGGAATTATTTACATGAGATGCTTACTGCAGAATTGCCTAATTAGCTCCACAGTAAAGCGTCACTATGTACATATGCAAAGCTATTAGGCCAAAGTAAATTAGTTAACTCTGCTATAGGTTAGTACTTCCTGATACAAATACTATCCTATGGCTGAGTTGTTTACTCTACTGCAACACATGTAGACAGTGACTGGGGCTGTCAGAGGCATGAGAGTGCTACTGTGTGGGGTTGCCTGCTTACTAGCGCCACACTATTGCCTCAGCCAGACCCTCTGCAGCATGCTGAGTTGGGACTGGGGCAGCCACAGGCTGGCAGGCTGACTCCCTGGGCTCCCTGCCAGCCCAGGGCTGCTCCACCCGGGCTTAACATGCTACAGTCCCTGGTGCCTGTGTAAATGTTGTACTTGGGAGAAATAAACTCTGGCATGAACTCTGCCAGAGTTTATTTTTGCACACTAATTGTATATATAGATGAACCCTCTGCGGGTGAGAGAGGCCTTCTCCTGCATTTAGCATTAGTGCTGTAGCTACTCAGTTAAGACTCAGTTAAAAAAGGTGAAAGATGATGTCCTCCTCCTCCTCTGGAGTCTACCAACCATTACCTTTCTTGTTGGTTACATTTTTGTGTCTTAGATGTATTTATGCATCCAGAATAACCAGCCACTGGAATAGCCAACTTCATGTGTTCAGTCTGTTTGTGTTGCTTGCATGTCCACAGTGCAGGAATAATAACATTGCTAATTGTATGTACATGCCAAAAACACCATTTACATAGTGCTACACAACTAAAAAAGTTGCAATGTAGGTATACAAAGGGAATTAGAAATCAAACCCTGATGTTTACATTTCAACTTATTTGTATTCTTCACACTTGGCCAATTCTTGAGATTTCACTCCAAACCAGGGAAGACAGAGAGACAGGAAGTTTAAGTATCCAAATCTGATCAAATGTAAATCTGCTGTCAAGCCCTGCATGAACATAATTCCTGACTGGTAAAAAATGAATAATTACATTTCATCTTTTTTTAAAAACAAACATAGCCACACACTTCAGAACTCAAACCAACACAACCAGTACTCCCCTGAGATACTAGCAAGTGTGGAAAGTTTCAACCCAAAATTCCTATTTGAAAATTACAAGCAATTGAAAGGGAAAAGGTGAATTACAACAGAGTTACAATCTCAGGCTTTACATACAGGAATAGTTATGCCCACCTCAGTAGCAGCCTCTAGGGTGGCATAAGGCAGCAGACTGTTAACCCTAAAGTAGTAAATTCTGTAAAGTTGTGTAGTAAGCACACATAGTAAACTTCTATTTTAGTGCAGGATGAGAAGCAATGGAGAGAGCATCCTTTATATAACAAAGAAACCTTTATTGAATATTGTCAAGGTAGAGGTGCCCACTTTTTTCCCAATGATGAAAGACTACCTATAGAAGTTTGAAGTGAGCAGGAAGTTATATAGTTGATTGACAGTAACCTCAGGCAATTCCTTCTTAAAGGAACTGTGTATCCTAATGGTTACTTAGAATGTTACAAGTATCTCTAAGTATTAAAAATAAACTCTATTGGCAATACATACAAAAAAGCAGCAGGTTGATGAAGTCAAAATGGGAGGTTAACACAAAATGTTTCCATATGAAAATGGTAGATAATTATCTGTTTTCTTTATAAATAGTTCTATAGCACTGCAGTCCTTCCTCCTTAAAGCATTCAGTTATGTAATCATAACTTGGGCCTCTTCAGCCTCCAGAAGAAAAGGCTGAAAGGGGACTTGGTAGGGGCTTACTGCTATATCAGGGGAGTACATCAAGAACTCAGTGAACAGCTGTTCATTAGGGCACCTCTGGGGAAAACCAGGACCTATGGATATAAACTCCTGGAAGGCTGCTTCAGGCTCAATTCCAAGAAAAACTCCTTCACAATCAGGGTGTCCAGACTGTGGAATAAACTTCCTTCAGTGGTGTTGTAATCACCTACCCTGGAAATCTGCAAAAGGGGACTAGACAGTCACCTTGCTGGGATCACTTGACCCCAGTTGCCTTTTCCTGCCTAGTGCAGGGAGACTGGACCCGATGATCTACAAGGTCCCTTCCAGCCCCTAACAATCTATAAACCTATGAATCATCTTTGACATGTTTTAGCAAGATACGTAAGCTATTGGGAATGCAATTGTGGGAAAGCAGTTAAGTAAAACCAACAGAAAAGGATAGTTTAAAGATGATTGTAGCAGAAGCAGCAGAGAAAGTGATCTGGTAACCACACATTCTAAACAACAGCTGGTTTCTAGGAAAGTGTGAGCAATGATATATATGTAGGATAACCATACGTCCCAGTCTGGCCAGAAAAGTCCAGCATTCCATAGCCTGGTCCTGGCTGGTTACTCAAAAGTCCTAGCCTGGAGTCTGGTGGGGAGGTGGAGTGGCATGGTGTGCTGGGCAGGCATCATCACTCCTGTGCAGGAACAAGGATGTACCACATGCACATAGTGTGGCATCTGTTCCAGTCCACCCACCTTGCTCCTTCACAGGAGCAGTGGTCCCTGCCAGGCCACCTGCTTGGTGTACCAGGATCCTCTGCCTCTCCACTAGCCTCTGGCTTTTGACAAACCAGCTGGAATTGGTCTACAGAATCCTAGAGTGCACCAGCCAAATTGGGATGTATAGTCATCTCGTCTATAAGGACATGGGTGAATCTAAGATTTTGTGAAGGGGGACAGTGACTGGAACTGCAGGGTTGATTGCACACCTGCTCCCAGCTCCCCTATCCCCAGGTGGGCAGACTGTGCTGTTACCTGATTTGGGGACTGTAATACTACTACTACTAATAATAATAATAAAAATAAAATTAAGAATCCCATTGCCCTCCCCTGCCTTCCCCTCTATCCTCAGCAGCACACCCCCTCTCACCCATGACTGTCTCCATTGTACCCAGCTGATGTGGTTGGAGGAATGGGAGGTGTTTCAGAATTTCTTATTACATAGATTTCATAGACATTAGGGGCTAGAAGGGACCTAACGAAATTGGGTCCAGCCCTCTGTCCCAGGAGCAGGAAGTCAGCTAGGGTCAGATGACCTCAGCAAGATAAGCATCCAAATGGAACTTGAACATGTCCAGAGTAGATGCTATAGAGGGAGTCTATCCCAGACTCTGGAGACTCAGACAATAAAGAAGTGTTTCCTTACATCCAGTCTAAAATGGTCTTCCAGCACTTTGTGACCATTGGACCTGGCAATCCCTAGGGGAGCCCTGGTAAACAGACATTCTCCCAGATCCTGATATTCACCCTTGATGTATGTATAGGCTACCACTAAGTCCCCTCTGAGCCTATGCTTTTCCAACCTGAAAAGGCCCATGTCTCTCAGCCTCCACTCATAAGGCCTGCTCTCTTGACCTCTGATCATGCATGTGGCTCTCCTTTGGACTCTCTTGAGTTTCTCCACACCCTTTTTAAAGTGTGGAGTCCAGAATTGGACGCAGTTCTCTACCTGTGGCCTCACCAAGGCCCAGTAAAGTGGGAGAATGATGCATCAGTAGATGTAAGCAAGGGTTTTATTTGCTTTGCCAGCTGCGGCATTGCATTGGTGGCTTATATTCATCTTGTGGTCAATCATGACCCCCAAGTCTCTTTTGGACCTAGTGAGCAAAGTACTAGTGAGCGAAGCACTGCCAAGCCTATAGGTATGATGTGGGTTCTTTTCCCTGAGATGGAGCACCTTGTATTTCTCTATATTGAAGGTGTGGCACTCCCAGGTGGTACTGTGAGTATGTTCCCACTCTGTGGTCTGGGTCCCACTTTCCTGCCACAGCTTGATGGAATTGTAAAAAAGAGGGGGTTCAGTGATGTTCCTTCCCCCAGACCTGAAGATGGGATACTCATGGGCTTGCCATTGTTGTTCTCGGGGCTCCGCCTCCCCTACACCCCATCCACTCACCAGCCATGTTGATATTTGTGCCATCTCCTTGACTCGGGGTTATGTCACAGGCATTACCTTGAGGTGTATCCACCTCCACAACTGTATGCACAGTGCAGGCTTGGGCAGTCAGCCTGACCACCCAGGTTTCAGTCGACCCCAAGGCCCTGCTGACTTCAGGGTCAGGGGGAGGATATATAAAGCCGGATGATTCTCTTAGGGAGAATCACTGTCCTAGAGCTTCTAATGCTCTGGGGCTGGGCTTTGCAACTTTCCCAGCCAGGATCCAGCTCCTGCCCTGGCTCCTCTGCCTCTGGGCAGAGTCGTCGGGTCTGTTGCGACCGGTGCACTGGGTCTTGGCATGCCTGGTGTTCTCCCAGCTGGTCCTCCCCACCATCTAGCTTCTGGTGGGGATTTTAAATCTCCTGTGGCGGTGGCCCCAGCTGACATCATCAGCTGGCCACCGTCCAGCTTGATGGACAGATGCTTGAAGAGCCGGCGAAATGCCAGTTCACACAGCTCTTTCTCCACCCTGGTCTGCCTGGGAGGTACTTTTCTGGGGCATGGGTGTCTCTGCTCCCTTCTTCAGGAGTGCTGGGGTCTGTTCCCAGCATTTCTGAACCCCGTGGGGGTTTCCTGCCACCACAGAAGATTGTCAGGTTTTTGTCTGCCCACCTTGTGAGTCTGTCCAAGTTGGCTTGAATCCCCAGCCTATCCTCCAATGTAACTGTGCTTCCCCACAGTTTAGGTGTCATCTACAAACTTAGCCAGTCCACTTTTGACATCCAAATCCAGATCATTAATAAATATATTAAAGAGCATTGGTCCGAGTACTGAACCCTGAAGGATGCTACTGGTCACTATGACTTATGTTGACGTGGTTCCATCAACTATCACTCTCTGGGTCTGACAATGGAGCCAGTTCCCTAGCCATTGGATCATGAGGATGTCAAGCCTGCAATTACCTAATTTTTCCATGACATTGTGGGAGACCAAAACAAAAGATTTTTTTAAAATCCAAGTAAATGACATCAACCTCTCCCTCCATTCCAGCCTGGTTCACAAGAAAGAGCAGCAGTGGTGGCTGGTGAATTTTTCTCCCTGCCCAGTCCCCCAAGGTGTCCTCTGCCAGGCTGAAAGCAAGCACAGGATGGGTAAATCTGCTTCATGCTGCCACCACTGCTGTCTTCTGCTGAGCCCAGCTGCAGTGGCTCTCCAGCCACTACCTCCACAACTCCCAAACCACAACTTTACCAATTCATTTCACAGAGGGGAGGGGTCAAGGGCTGCTGCAGCTGGGCTCAGCAGGGGACAGCAGTGGCTGCAGCCCTGGATAAGTTTTTTCCACTCTACTCTTGGTCATGGGCAGGCAGGGAATACTCAGAAGGACCAGGCACAGAGGATGAATCTGTTCACTGCCACTCCCTTTGTCCCCTGCTGAGTTGAGCTGGAGGAAGACAGGAGTAGGTATGGAGCCCCCTCATCCCTCAATCAGCCGGGACAGCAGGGATACTGGCAGTGGCATAGGGAGGTGAATGGGAGGGCAGAGAACATGCTGCTTAGGGCAGAGGAGAAGAGAAAGGGTGAGGAGAGCAGGGATGGGATGGGATTCATAGTTGATTTGGGGAATTAAAAAAAAGAGTCCCTGTTGCTGTTCTCACAACATGGTAGAAAAAGGGAGGTGAGGGGTTCCACTCCACTGCAAAGCCTCTAGATCTGTGCTTGTATAGGGAGACATTTGGGCCAAATTTGCAAATCAACAGTGTAGGTGCCTGCCTATCTGTCCTGAGTTCCAGAGTGTTTATATTTACAGTTGTTTGTGTACTCATGGAAAGAAGATGGTTTATCTGAAGAGGGTTCTAACATGTAAGAGGAAAATCAAACTCACTCATAGAAGGTAGCAGTACAATAGGGCATGACTGTTCATGCTATATGAAAGAATATGCGAACCCATGATATGTAAATATCCTGTGAATCCTGAGAGAAAACAGGATTTTCTTTTTCCAATTGCAGTCTAAGCTGTGGAATCAATAACAGGAAACTGTGCTATGTATACTTATATTTATTCCTACTGTGACAGAATCTGACACCAAAAGTAGAAAGGCTTAGGGGGAGGAAGCAGTTATTCTATGACTCAAAATGTGGAATCCAGCACAAAATATTTAAGAAGACCATTTAATAGCCAAATTTTGAACTTACAAGAAATTTCACATTGTATTATTAAAAACAAAGCAAAACCCTGAAAAGTAGGAGTCACTTCAGAGTCTCACACCAGACAAAATAATATATACAAAATGATTATCTACTCTGTAATGAAATATTGTATGTGCCAACATAGTGAAACACCAGTTGTTTAACTTTAGGACATAAAACACGCATTTTTATTCAGTATGCACTATGATAGGTTGTGGCTATACAGTACTTTTCATGAGACAACAAAGGACCTTGAAAAGCTATTTTTAATATATTAAAAATAGTTTAAATCAGTTTTTCTCAACCTGTGGGGCACGACCCAAAAGTGGGTCGCAGGAATGTATCAAAACGGTCGCAAACAAACTTTAAAAATGGATTCTCCTTTAGAGGAGAAAAGCACAGAGAATCATGGCTTTTCCCTTGTCAGCTGGCAGAGTTCTAGCCTGGGAGAGGCTGCTTGGGGGCCACCCATGCCCCACACCCCCCCACCCTGCCCCACACATGAGGGAGCTGGGACCTGGAGGTGGTGGGCAATGGGTTGGGAGTGAGGGGCACTGGGTCAGGATCGGCCACTGATGTTTACAAATGGGTCCTGGTACAAGAAAGGTTGAGAACCACTGCTTTAAAGCATTCTTAAATAAATGAAATTAAAAGGCCACATGATGGCAGCAGAGTAAAAGAAATGAAGGAGGAACTCCTACACCATATACTGACAGACTCTGAGAACATTTGTTTTCCATGCACCCTTATTTAATGTGATGCAGCTCTTGACTTATTAAGATGGAAAAAACAGCAGCAGGAAACATATAGATATAAATGCAACTGGACACTACGGGAGCACACACATACCCATATATGGAATTAATGCATATGGATGGATAAACATATGTAAATATTATTGTGCTTGCAGGTGACAAATAGCATCTCCAAGTTTCCTTCATGGACTGCTGAGTGTCATGTATCCGCTGTTGAATTAGGCTAATGTGCTAACTATAGACTTACTGGGCACAGACAACGAATTACAGTGTAGTAGCTCATTGATACTGTGCTGTAGCATCTCATGTAGACGCACCCACTGTGTAATACAATTTACACTGGTGTCCTAATCTCTCACTGATGCATCATGTTGCATTACATATACATAGGAGTCCACGTTGTGTCCTTTTTTATATCCTGAAGAATAGCTAGATCAGATCAGTGCCCCATTCTTCCCCCAGCCCTCAGATATGCCTCTGGGTGTGGCACTCCCCTGTCTGAATCCTGTGATCAGGCAAACAGCATAGGGCTGACCCTGCAGTGGCAAAAATTCCTTGGGAGCTGGTTCTGGGACCTCCTCATAGTCAATATGTAGCACAGGTGTCCCACTCACTATGCCTAGGCACGCTACTAGTTACATCCATATTTTGCTGTGAGCAAAATTTGTTCCAGGGGGTCCTGATGTACTGTAGGTTAGCAGGTTTATATGCCACACAAGTATATGGAGGATACTGAAAAAAGCCAGACCACATGAACTGAAAAAATTCCCTAGAAAGAATATACTCATATTTCCCCATTTCCTCTGGGTAGGTAAATGAGAAGGCAAGACATAGTATTTCCTGCTATACCTTGTGCTAACTTCCTTCTGTTCTTACCACTATGCAGCTTTCATTCCTTTTCTCCTGCTTTGTTCTGAAAAGGAATGTTCCTGCTCCATTAATGTTATTTCAGACCCTGCATCACTTCCTTGTTTCTCCTCCTACCTTGGATTCTTTTGAAGGATATCCTTCTTGCCATTTCTCCCTCCATGGCTTCCTCATGAGCAGTTGCCTATGGTGCTACATGCACAACTGAAGGGAAGGATAGGGGTTTTGCAAGTGCAGTGTTGCCAGGTCTTGTGATTTTGTACCGAGCTAGGTGCTGATGGCTTGAAAATGATATATAGAGCTTTGCTTTTAGGAATTGGCTTGTACATAGATTAGATATTGCATTAGAACAATGGCCCAGGGGAATGGCAAGGGTTAATTGGTTTCTAAAAGCCTGTTTGTGACAAAGTTTCACATTCTCAGCTTTTTATCAGACTGCTATGTCCAAAGCTAGCAGACAAACAGGCTGGAAAATTGAAAACATGACCTGAAAACCCATAACAAAGATAAGGACCTGAAAAATTGGCATGAGGTCACAGTGACCAGCTGTAAAGCCCCTGGGATTTCTGGTTTTGGTGAACTGACCAAATTAGAAGGCTAGAGATGTCCAAATTAAGACACCAATAAATGACCAAGTTAAGATGTATGCATGTGATATGTTTGAAAAATAAATTATTATGCTGACAGGGCAGAGCATGGACAGTATGACAACCACAGGGAAAACAATCAACAGTATCCAGAAATGAAGAGTTGTCAGGAGGCAGAATACAAAAGGAGGGATTTTCAGAACAGCTGGGGGATCCTGAGGTCACCATAGGCAGAGAGTGCACTACTGGCCCATCTCATCTACCCTGTTGGGGGTGGAGGATGGGCCTTTGCCCATGACCTCCAAGACTGCTGAAATTCAAGCAAGAACCACAAGGTGGTGCTCACATACTGGTGTACTGTTCTCCTCATGAAGCATTAGGACTGGTAGATAAGTAGGATTGGGGAGCTTATTTTGTTTGCTTTGCCTGCATTACTCTTATATGTTATAACTTTGTATCAATACAATTTGCTTATTATCAAATGTAGGTGTTGTGGTCAGTCTGAAGATTGGGTTCTCCCAGAACAAGCTATCAGGACTGAGTTATAAATCTAGTGCCAATAAGCATATTTGCTATTCTTAAAAATCCGACCTTTGAAGCCACATTGCTATATGAGAATCTTATTTTACGCTTAAAAAAAGCATGGTGGTAACCTATCCTGGTTTCAGATAAAAGCTTGAAAACATAGATCTTGAAGACATAGAAGCCAGGTAGTAAAGGAAAAAGCACCACTGATTTAATATTTTTGAAAGCCAATGTATCTAGTGATTTCTGGGACCCAATTCACCATAGCAAGTGTGTGCGCATACTCTTACCCCACTGTGAATAAAAGTTCCCTTGCATTGAAGAAGAAATTTTCCCAGTTCAGCTTTCATTCACCTTAGGATAAAAATGTGCACATGAGCAACTACTGTTGAGTAGCTGATGAGCTGTAAACCCCCAACTTCAATTACCTCATGGTAACTTGGTTGTGTGCTGTTGGTAATGTCATTTAAGTGTCATTACCAACAGCAGTAAAAACAGACAGACCTGTGAGCTGTTTTTTATGGGCTCCCTTTTTGGATATAAAGGCAGGGAGAAGGTGAAACTATTTACCTACTGACACTACAGTTAGCATATTTTCTATTGTGCAGAAATACTTATACCATAGTCCAGCTCAGGTCAAGGGTCTGTGAACACATATGAAAGCACCTGTCAATGTAGGAATAGGTTGCTTTGTTAAGATGCACCAGACAGTACAGGAAGTGAAATGCAAAGTGGGAAATTTTCTTTGAAAATGGAAGGTGCTAAATTAATGTAGGCATCCTCTGTCCATGGTGATTATTTATAGTCCCTCTTTGACTCTGGCTTTGTAGATGCTCAATTTTTAGAGTGAGTATGCAATTTAAACCTCCTTGGGCATGTCTATATGGCTCTCCACGGTGAAGCAGCAACACTCAATGTCACTGTATGGCATACTACTGTGACGTAGCTGTAACAACGCACTTCCAAGGTATAGTGTGCCACTACGGCGACACAGTAGCAAAATTTACACATGCACCATGTGCACGGCACAGTAACCACCCGTACTGGACTGTGCTTTACTACTTCCAAAAGAAAGTACTAAAGCAGAGCACCATAGCAACATTGCCATATGGTGGCGTGTAGATCTACCCTTTGAAAGGGAACATTGCAGTACCACTAAAACAACTAGAATCTATGGAACATTTTAGGATGCCAGAATATTTATCAGTAGTGTTGTAGTTGGGTTAATTTTAGTTTGAAAGGAATTTGGGGATATTCCAAAAGAGTTTTCACAGTTCTGGTATCTGGCCTTGTTTCCAGAGGATTGTCTGGAATGAGTGCATATATAGTCTGTTGCACCTAGGACTGATGCGTACATTAGCTAAACAACACAAATCTATTTATTTGCTGTCAGTTCTGAGAAAGCAAGCACATTTTTTGAGCATAAAGGCATAATGATAATATTATGTTAGTAAAATTATGTCAACAAGTTACAATGAATAGTTCCATGCTTAAAAGAGACCAATAGAATTTCTTAGATATGGCAAGCAGAGTTGTACATAATTGCATTAATATCTTTACATGAATAGTTCACCAAAAATGTAGTTAGAATTGGGTAATAATAATCTATAAAACAATCCCTGGAAAGGATGATGTCTCATAATGCAGGGATATGGCAGATATAGCTATGAACTGTTCAAGTCAAGTCACGCTGCATGGAAGAAACTGAGCCAAAGACTGTCCACAAATTTCTGGTCTAGCTACCATCATTTTCAACAGCTTGCACAAATAAGAACTACTGGTATGAATAAAGGTTTTTGGGAACAACCTTAATCTAACTAGTTTCCATATAATATATGGTACTGTCCATACATAGCAAATGTGGTGGGTACACTGTACAGGTGAAATTCATTGAGTGAAGGAGAGTAGAATTCTCATCAACTTCAACAGAGCCAGGATTTCACCCTGTGTGCCTAACTCACTAGTAGATTACACCGGTTTTAAGATAGTATAACTGATTAACATGGAAGCATTTACTTTAATGTAAAAATAGAGTAACACATTAGTAAGCCAAACCCCATACTTTCAAACACACTTATTTTTGCATTTTTCCCGACTTTTTGCCATTACTATGCACTTGCATTAGGTTATGCTATTATATATTATTTCAACCTAATTTAAAATGAAATTACTATTTCCCCCCATTAGACTTCCTAAAGATAGCAGATGTGACATCAGAGCAGTAAAACTGTGCTTGCCAGTATATTTGACCCGTGAAGATTTGACTTAATTTAGTAAATCCATTACATCTTAAGGTTCACTCCTCTGGAGGCATTAATATGCTCAGATCAGATTGCCAGTGCATTTGGCAGACATCATTGAAAGAGATGATTAAACTTAGTGGAAATTAGCACAGAATCAGTTAATCATACTTCATTTTGCTTCTGCTAAATTGCCACAAAATAATACACTGTAGCCCTTTCTAATGTAATATTTACTGAAAACTCTGCATATCTTTTTCAGATGAATCAGTTCTCATTCAAAGCAATTTGTCCAGATTACTCTGGATAACTCTTTCTGTAAAAGTCTCCTGAAAACAACAGGCAACAGCTACCTATCAAAAGAATAAATTAATTTAGGTCCCAGTTCTACAAATTTCAGTGCACTTGCATACCCCTCAGCCTGAGCAAAGCCCTACTCTTCCATTTCAATGGGTTTTTGATGAGGTCTTTATTGAATACAGTAGGATATAAAAGAGTGATGATGTGTTCTGAAAAGTTTAAAGAATAATGTATACTGTTGCTCCAGATGACAGTGTAGACCAGGGCATAGACAGATATAATTTTAAGTCATTTTAAAATGGGAGAAGGGACTTAGTGCTCTGGAATATGCATTAGCTGTTCTAAGGTACAAGAAAAACTTCTATATATTTAAATCTGCTGAAACAGGTTTAATGTTCTGGTAGTTTAGTTATTCTTAGAGCAATATAGGAGTGCATAGACAGTCATAACAGTTGTAACAGAAGACTTTATACAGGTATATTTTGATATCTAGGTAACTTACGTTGTCCGCACCCTAATATGTTTTCTAACTAAATAGCTAGAGCTGAGATTTAGTCTAATGAAGAATCAAAGACATTTCTAAAAACATTCTCAATGCACTGGGCTTGATTCTAATCATATAATAATAATATGACCTTAGTAGCTGGAAAGATCATGGAGGAGGTCCTTGAGGAATCTGTTTTGAAGCACCTAGAGGAAAACAAGGCAATCAGGAACAGCCAGTGTGGGTTACTGAGAGCAAGTCATGCCTGACTAACTTGATAACCTTCTGTGATAAGGTGACAGGCTCTATAGGTGGGGTAACAGGGTCTATTGATATTAGCATGGCTTTTGACATCATCTCCTACAACATTCTCATTAACCTACTAAGGGAATACAGGCTAGATGAAAATACTGCAAGGTGGATCACAGTGCTCAATGGGCACATCTAAATGAGATGCTGTACTCAAGATTAACACAAATTCCTGTGCAGTCAGCATCACCATCTACATGTGCAGATGCTTACTATGCAGTAACCAGTTCTAATTGTAAGTAAATTTGCTATATGTAAATACAAGGAGCAAATTGACTCATGATTACTTACTGTGCAGTAGTGCATGTATAGACACTGACTGGGAGCAAATATGCTTCCAGTCAGCCCTACCACTAGAGGTCAGCCTCAGGCTAGCCCCAGGTCCATGGGACTGGGCATCTCTCCTGCCCCAGGGCTGGGCCAGCTCTACTCCTGCCCTAGCCCCAGGTCCTTAAGAGCCTGTGGGGATGCTGACACCCTGGGGCACTTGGAGGCAGCCTGTGGCCACTGTTGGCCACTGTGTCCCCCAGGGCAGGTGTAAGGGCAGCTGCAGCAGCCTGCCTACACCCTGGTGTTGCTCCTTGGTGCTGCCATGTGGCTGTCAGGCCCACACCATTCAGCTGTGTGGGGTGCTGCAGCTGCCTGCCAAGCCTGGCAGCACCCTGGGCCACTTGCAGCCAGTTCTGGCCACCAGGTCCCACTTCAGCTGGCCCCGAACTACCTGCAGCAGACTGCCTGGACCCTGCAGCTGGTTCCTGACACTGCATCCTTGCATGCATGGCTGTCCCACACTGTACCCCTGCACTTGGTGCTGTGTGAACCTGGCCAGGCCCACCAGCACTGAGCAACAGTCCACAGAACAACAGTGAGCCATCATGGGAGCCACGCTGGCATCCTCCCCAGTGGGGCCACCTCTAGGGGTTCCAACTAATCCCAGGAGGAGGCTGTAAACCTTGTGGCATTGTGGGGCAAGGCTGAGGTCCTCAGCCAGTTTGTACATAGTGGGCACTCCAACATGCACATCTACAAGGAGCTTTCAGGAAGCATATTGGAGCACAGGTATGTCCAGTCAGTGCACCAGTACCACATAAAGGTCAAGGCCTTGGGGGCACAGTGGATTACCATCACCTACTACAACCACTGGTCAGGGGTTGCCCACAAGTCCAGGCCCTTTATGCAACAGCTGCATGATATTTTCATGCCTTGGGACCCTGGCCAGAGCCAGGCCATCTATTTCAGCATAGGCAACCTGCATGAGTCTCTGCTGTGGCCTGGCACCTACAGTGACACCAAGGGAGGGTCCCTCGGGGCATCAGGAGCCCATCCTGCTGTGCTCCCAGTCTCAACATTGTCTAGCAGTTCCAGATGCCCGGGCCAGCTCCTGCCCTGCCAGCTCCATGGTCTCAGCCCCACCCAGGAGGCCAGACAAGCCATGGCACTACCAGCCACCAGCAGCTTCAGCTCCACCCTGGAAGGAGCCCTTACCTGAACAGTTGAACATTGCACCCCTGTTCCCCAGGGCACCACTGGGAGCTGCCAGTGGGCATGGACCTAGGCTGCCAGGCATGCCAAGCCCACTCACATGGTAAGCCCCACACTGGGGGGAGAGCCCTCCCCCACAACCCCTGCCCCGGCCCCCCATCCCTGCCCATCCTAACTGCATTTCTTTGGCCCCAGGTTCTGCCCCTCCCATCCACAGGATGCAGGGAGGTAGGAGACAGTGCAAGACTTTATTGAGCAGCTTGTGCCCCCAGAGCTAGGGAGGCACAGGCCTCTCACATGCTGAAGAATGCATTGATTCTGGTGGTGATGTTCTCCTCAGCTGTGGGGGGCAGAGATGTGTCACACAGCCACCAGTAACCCTCCAGGTATTAGGGGAGGTTGTGGGGCAGGGAAGGCTTGCCCACCACACTGTTGAAGCTCAAGGTCCCATACCAGGTGTACAGGTATGCCCAAGGCACCATGGCCATCAGCAGCTGCAGGACATACTGGGTCAGGCACCACTTGTTCCACACAAACAGCTCCTCACAATGCACCCAGGACAGTCTCAGCAGGGGCATGCTCAGAGTGTAGGGGCAGGGTGTGGGGGGGTCCGGCCCTGGAGAACTTCCCTGGAGAGGCCTCCTGTGGGGATAGTGGGGGTGGTAGCAGCTCTGGGTCCCAGTCAGGCAGGAGCCACTCTCCCCCTGAGCCTGGGTGCCATGGACTTGATGGCAGTACTAGAGATGGGCTGGCCTCCAATAGGAAAAGGATGGGTAGTGGCTCTGGAGTTTCAGCCAGGAGTTCCATCAGGTGCTGCCAGAACCCAGACCTGTCCCAGCCTGGGAATGGGGTAGGGGAGGCAGGCTGCTTGTGGCCAACACCCAGTGGCTCACCTGCCCCTGGGGGGTAAGCAAAGATGGGGGAGTTGGCTGGTATTGCGAGTAAGAATCCAGACTTAGTAGGGCTCACAGAAACCTGGTGGGACCACACCCACGAGTAGATGGTGGGCATTCAGGGATACACCCTATATGGATGTGACAGGACAGAAAGGAAAGTGTGGGGGGGTGTCGTGCTCTATGTCAAAGAGCACCTCACAACATCAAGGATTAGCTTTGGGTTTGAGGAGGGTCGGGTGGAGACACTGTGGGTCTAACTACAAGGGAGGCATGGCGAAAGGGACCTTACAGTGGGTGTCTACTACAAACCATCCAACCAGGGGGAAGAGCTGGACCAGGACTTCTCTGGTCATCTTATGGAGGTGGTTAGGTCAAGGGATATTATTGTCATGGGTGACCTAAACTACCCAAACATTTGCTGGGAGGAGCAGACAGCCAGATCTGACTGTTCGCGTAGGTTTCTGGCTGTATTACAGGACCTTCACCTTATCCAGGAGGTGCACTGCTCCACTAGGGGTAATGCCTTGCTGGACCTGGTCCTGGCCACTGGTGAGGGGACTGCAGGTCCTTGACCACCTGGACAATAGCGATTATCATCTGCTGGAATTCACTATCCAGTGCAGGGTGTCAAGTACTTACAGCAAGACTAAAGCCCTTGACTTCAGAAGGTCCAATTTCAATGAGCTTTGGAGACTAGTGGGGGAGGCATTGAGGGCCCAGAAGGTAGAGGAGAAGGGAGTTCAGGAGGGATGGTCCTACCGTAAGGGGACAATTCTCCAGGCCCTGAGAGAAGCAAGGGGGGTAAGAAACCCCCTTGGCTCAGCAAGGGCATTCAGGAATGCCTGCAGACTAAAAGGGTGGCATACAACCAGTGGAAGGGAGGAGCTATCACCAAGGAGCAGTACTCCTCCTCTGCCCGGGAGAATAGGAGGGCTATTAGGAAGGCCAAGGCAGAGATGGAGCTCAGGCTAGCTTCCAGGATTAAGGACAACAAAAAGTCCTCTTTCAAGTACATTGGGAGCAAGAAGAGGGCACCAGGTAATGTAGGGCCCCTGCAAGACTCAAATGGTAATTTTGTGGCTACAACAGATGAGAACGGCAAAGAAACAGTTAAAAATATCAGATCAGTTTTCTTGAACAGGGACCAGGACATCTCTCCTACCAGAGGTAGGGACAATCTTGGGGATAGCAGTGTCAGGCCTTGGGTCAGTGCAGGAGTAGTTAGGGATCTTCTGGAAGGGCTGGCCATTTTAAAATCTCCAGGTCCAGATGCCCTCCACCCAAGGGTCATTGTGGATCCCTTGGTCTGGCTGTATGAGCATTTGTGGTGATCTGGCCATGTGCTGAAGGATTGGAAATTAGCTAATATGGTCCCAATTTTTAAGAAAAAGAGGAAGGAGGACCCAAATAACTATAGGCCTGCAAGTCTCACCTCGGTGCTTGGGAGGATCTTGGAGAGAATAATCAAGGAGCCCATCTGTGGGGGGCCTGCAGGGGAGATCATGCTCAGGGGCAATCAGCATAGGTTCATCAAAGGCAGGTCCTGCCTGACCAACCTGGCTGCCTTTTATGACCAAGTAACTAAATCCTTGGATGATGGTGTCACCATGAACATAGTCTTTCTAGACTTTAAGAAGGTCTTTAACAGTCTTTCACCCCATTCTCAGCAATAAATTAGGTGACTGTGGCATTGTTGCCTACACAGTTGGATGGCTAAAAAACTGGCTGAAGGGGCAGAGAGTAGTGGTAGATAGGTTGGACTCAACCTGGCAAGATGTGAGCAGTGGGGTCCCCCAGGGCTCAGTCCTCAGGCCCACACTGTTTAATATATTCATTAGCAACTTGGACGAGGGGATTGAAAGCACATTGTCCAAGTTTGCTTATGACACTAAGATGTGGGAGAGAGAGGCTGCAACTAGATGTAGACAGACTACAGAAGTGAGCAGATGAGAATAGGATGGGGTTCAACGTAGACAAATGGAGGGTGCTGCACCTTGGGAGAAGGAATCCACAGCATAAATACAGGCTGGAGAGTTCCCCTCTTGAAAGCACAGAGGTGGAATGGGATCTTGGAGTCATTATTGACTCCAAGATGAACATGACCTGCCAATGCCAGACAGCAACCAGCAAGGCCAGCCATACCTTGTCATGCATCCAAAGATGCATCTCAAGCCGGCCCAGAGAGGTGATTCTCCCCCTCTATGTGACTTTGGTCAGGCTGCAATTGGTGTACTGCATCCAGTACTGGGCGCCACACTTTAAAAAGGATGTGGCCAGCCTGGAGAGAATTCAGAGGAGGGCCACCCACTTGGTGAGAGGGCAGCAGGACAGACCCTATAAGGAGAGAATGAGGGACCTGCACCTATTCAGCCTCGGCAAGGGGAGGCTGAGGGGGACCTGGTGGCTGCCTACAAACTCATCAGGGAAGATCATCAGCAAATAGGAAGAGCCCTTTTCTCCCCAGCACCACCTGGGGTGATGAGGAACAATGGTAATAAGCAGATGGAGAATAGGTTTAGGTTAGAGATCAGGAGGCAATATTTTACAGTTAGGATGGCCAAAATCTGGAACCAACTTCCTAGGAAAGTGGTCCTCACCCCTACCTTCGGCAAATTCAAAAAGAAGTTAGATGATCACCTGTCTGGGGTCTTGTGAAACTAGCATTCATTGCTACCTGTGGCAGGGGGTCAGGCTAGATGATCTGATCAGATCCCTACTGACCCTAGCTACTATGAAACTATGGTAGCTGCCTGGGCCAGGGCCTGCTCTTACCATCGTCTCTGGGCACCTGTGCATACTCAACCCCACATCTGAAGTCAGGCAGCACACAGCCTCCTAGTACAAAGCATCTTTTCTCAGAAATGTTGTGAACTCTCACAAACAGACTCTTTGTCCTGGCTCTGCGGGTCCTGCATATGTATGTGGGGGAGAGACACCAGCTGGCAGATAGGATGCAGCTTAAGGGTTCCTTCCAGGCTCAGCTGGACCCCTCCCCCGCCAAATGTGTTGGCTCTGACAGCGCAGGACTCAGGACTGAACCCAGCTGATGGACTGTCTAGGCATGGTGGCTGAAGAGTGCCTGGCAGATTTGTGGGCTTGGCAGGTAGAAGACATTGCCCACAATAGTATGTGGGACCAGTGCTAGGAAGCACCAGACCAGTGCAAGAAAGTGAGGGAGAGCGAGGACCAGGAGTCACAGGAGAGGCTCCTGGTCCTGGAAGAGCAGCACATGGAAGCCCTGGAATGGCAGGCTGTCTTAATGGCCAGGCTAGTGGAGGCCATGGAGGAGGACCAAAACATGCTGGACACCATTCTGGCCCTGATGGTTGTCTTCACATCACCTACTGTGCAGTCCCAAATCTGCTGCCACATCCCTGCATGTGTAGATGCATGCATGGGTCAATTTACTCAAGAGTAATTTACCCTAGAGTAAACTGATCCTGTAGCATTTGCGTGTGTAGTCATCAATGGCTTTAGTTGGGAGGAGGTATCACACAGGATTCCCTAGAGATCTATTCAGTATTGTTTAACATCCTCATTACGAATTTGGATGATGGGACTGAGTACACGCTTAGCACATTTGCAAGTGATATACTTAGTGGAGCTACAAACACTCTGGAGGGTAAAACTAGGATCCAGAATGACCTGAATAAAGTGGAGAAATAATCTACAGTCAATCAAATGAAATTCAGCAAAATGCAAAGTCCTGCTCTTGAGATAGAATACTTACATGCAGAAATACAGACTGGGAATAATTGGCTAGCCTGCAGTACTACAGCAAAGGACCTGTGGGTTACAGTGGCCCATAATCTGGGTATGACCCAAAAGTGTGCTCTTGTTGCCAAAACGTCAACAGCATACTGGACTGTATTAACAGGAGTGCCCTTGCAAATCATGGGATGGGGGTCTCCTGCTCTATTTGGCACTGGTGAGGTCTCACCTGGAGTATTGTGTCCAGTTTTGGGTCCCATACTTCAAGAAGGGTGTGGACAGATTGAAATGAATCTAATGGAGACTCACAAAAATGATTAGAAGCCTGGAAATCATTGCCTTCCAGGTATTTGAAGACTGGTATCAAATTCCCCATCAGTTTTTTCTTCTCCAAACTAATAAAAAACTGATGGGGAATTTGATATCAGTCTTCAAATACCTGAAAGACAATTTGAACTGGATGGACAGAGACTTTTCTTTGTGCCTACAGGGGACAGGCTGACTGGAGCGCTGGCCTCATGCTGCAGCAGAAGGAAGTATAGATTGCAGCTCAGATGAAAATGCTCTGATGGGTGGAGTGCCTGGGAAGCCACATAGAAAGCCAGCCGCGCATCTTCATAAGGGTTTGTGGGAGGGTGTTACCAAAACCTTTAACAGTACGGCCAGGCAGACATTACACTTTTATGGGTATAAGTGATTCACTTTTATGGATATAAGTGATTGGAAACTAGTCTATACCTGTAACAGAACAGAAGTTTGGCACACGAAACTGGTTTATACCTAAAACAGAACAGAAGTTTGGCATACATAGACTGATTTAAAGATGGCTGAACCTGACCTAAGATTTGTCCTCCCCACAAAAGGGCAAATATGTGTTCTGTTCACTACCGATCTACACTGTGCTGCTAGCAGAAAACTGCATAACTTTGAATCTGTTTTGGACTGTTTGAATTTCTGTATCTAGCCTGTGTGCCTGCTTAGAATGAGGTAAACAATGTGATGGACATTTAATAGCAAACCTTAACATCTCTGACTTTCCTGTCAGAAAAACAAAGCCCACTTTTAGACATTATTTGCCATTCTCCACTCATGTTATGGAATACCAGACTTCTCTCTCTAGTTTCAAATCTCTCCAAAAATTATACTTCTTAAGGGCTGTCTCTTGCCTTGCAACCACCTGATGCAGAAGGGTTGAGTCAGCAAGTATTTTATTATTCTGATTATATGTCAGCTATTTTATTTTCAAAAATTCTCCTTAAAAATCACTGAATGTATATGTTGCATTATCCTATATTAGTTATTTCAAAGTGTACTATGCATTTAGTATTTGGAAATTATCCTGGACATTTGTAGCACTAAACTAAAAAATGCCTGAGGTCAAATTTAAAAAGACGACAATATTTTCTTCTTCTTCTTCCTTCACTTGTCTGGTCTAAATAGGGTCCCTGTTGCAGATCCTGGCTCCACCAGCTTTGGTCATATGTATCAACTCCTTTTCCCTCATGTTCCTCTCCACTATATCTCTCAATCTCATCTTCAGTTTTCCTTTTCCCCTTTGCCCTGGTAGTGACATTCTGGTAACTTCTTTTCCCACATAATCTTCCAGACTCCTTTGAACATGCCCATACCATGCCAGTCTTCTCTTTTGTACTTTTTTAGATGGCTCCACTACCTTTATTGATCCTTTGATGTAAGTGTTCCTCACTTTATCTATCTTCATCACTCCACACATCCATAAAAGCATTTTCATCTCTGCCATGTTCAGTCTCCAAAACATAAATTAGCTGGATGTTTTTTGCTCTTGCTTTCAGGAGAGGTCAAACCTGAGCTGACACCCGCATATAACAATGATGTAAATACAACCACCCACTTTCTCTTTCCTACATCCCTCAAAACTAGGAAAATGTTGACACTAAGACTATATGGATAAGGTTTTGCCTGTACCTGTCAGTGAAGTTTGAATCCAAAATTGCAACCCAAATTAGTCCTGTAATAAGGATCTGTCTGTCTTAAACCTTATGAGCAGTTTTCATTTAACTAATTATTTGTCTTGATATGTACTAACATGGAATTTTAGGCTGAAGACAATATGGAGAGGCTTAGGTAAAAATCTTTGGTATAGGGAATGCTTTTTTACTTGATTCTTCTATAGAATTTTGTAAGGGTAGTAGCATCCCAAAGAGTTCATTTGTAGTTATCAACTTATATGGTCACAAACTGACAGAGAGCAGATTTAGGCTAAATATCAGGAAGGGTAAGGGTGGCCAAATTTGGAATGGGCTTCCAAGGGAGGTGGTACTCTCCCCTATCTTGGGGATCTTTAAGAGAAGGCTGGACAGGCATCTGGCTGGGGTCATCTGAACCCAGCACTCTTTCCTGCCTAGGTAGGAGGTTGAACTCAAAGATGTGCTGAGGTCGCTTCTGACCCTAGCATCTATGAATCTATGAGGATAAAGTTGCTTCTCCTAAAATTCAATCTGAAAATATAAGGTCAACTAATCTTAGAACCTGAGTCTCCCATGTCCTTGGTAAGTGTTCTACCTACTGCACTATTTATGAAAGAGAAACTGTATGTTAAAGTAAATGCTGTCTTTTAGGTAGATACAGTTATCCATGTATAGGCATCGGGCTGGGTCATCTGGATTGGACAGGCATCTGCCTGGGGTCATCTGACCCCAGCACTCTTTCCTGATTAGGCAGGGGATCGGACTTGATGATCTGTTGAGGTCCCTTCTGACCCTAGCATCTATGAATCTATGTACACATCTCACTACTTTTGTCATCTATGCCTTATGGGGTGAAAGAGAAGTGGAATTCCTACCAGCTGTACACTATTTAGAACAGAATTTAGAGCTATGTGCCTCCTGGGACACAGACAATTTACATCTGGAAGCACCTTAGGTGTTTGCCATGTAAATGAATAACAGAATTGTACAACTCTGCAAAGTGAAACAGACTGCATCTCTTGATGACACATTGCCTCTGTGTTGAAAGTACAGGAGAACTGGGTATCTACCTGAGAAAAGTAGTGCCTCTTTGTGTCAGATATTGTAGCCTAGAAAAAACTGAAACTAAGACAGAGACATTTTAGCAGCATAATAGGTTATATCCATGAGTGCTCATTTTATCCAGATAACAGTATCGAGATATTAAACTGTTTATAGGCTATTTTGACTCCTGTTTTTATAACAACACTAGCTAATTGCCTGTCAAGAATAATGGGGGTGGGGGCAGGGGTGTGGACAGAGACCCGTGTCTGCCCCCCGCCCTCCCCATTTCAGGTTTGGATCTGCTTCCCACCCCTCTTCTGAGTCCAAGTCTGTTCCTGTCCTACCTCCCCTTTGGGTCCAGGCCCTCCCTGCCCTCCCCAGCTGCTTCCAGTCTGGGTCCGCGCACTCCTGGTTCACCCAGCCTGCATCCACTGGCCTCGCCTCCTCCCTCCCTCCCTCCCAGCTATTGGCAGGACCCAGTGGCAGTGGGGCACTGTCACCATGCCCCTCCCCTCCCTGCCAGCCTTTGTTGGGACCCAGTGGTGGTGGGGCAGTGGTGGCACACTCCCCGCTGTCATGGTGGGTGGGGACCTGCATTTGGCCCCACCCCCTCTTCTCATTTGGTTGGGGGGGGGCAAATGGATCCACTCTCCCCACCCTTGCCCCTGCCGCTTCGGGGCCAAGCCCAATCTCCTCCTTCAGGGCTGTTGTGGTGGCACGGTGGTGGTGGTGGCAGGGTGCCCTCACTGTGCCACCCCTTCCTCCTCCCTTTCTCTCTCCCCTCCCTCCCTCCTTCCTCCTTGCCTCCTCCCCCTCTCTGCTGGCTTAGTTGGGGCCCAGCAGCTCCATGTCCCTCCATGTCTGGCTGTCCCCGCCACTGTTTCTTGTCCTCAGTGTCACTTGAAGTTAGTGGGGTAGGGGAGGTGAGACCAGTGGTGCTGGCCTCGCCTCCCCAACACTCTGAATGGTCCTTGCTGCTGCTTTGCTGTCATGGCAGTGCTCCGCTGTGCCATCTCCTGTTGAACGCTTGTGGAGCACTCTGACTTTTTTTTAGTCAGCCAATCAGAGTGCAAATAAAGCGTTATGGGCAGATGGACAGACAGACAAACAGACTAAGGCTTTTATAATATTAGAATTTTTGGAAATTAAATATTTTCATTTAGAAAATACATTTTCATGGGAAATTTAATTAAAATTAAAACAATTTCACAAAATGAAAACAATCACTTTTGTTGGAACCAGTTTCCATTGGAAAACTATTTTGATTAATATTTTCAGACCAGCTTTGGCTATATGAGGATGAGGAGAAAGAGAGGAATTGAACCAGCTTGTGCTAGACCAAGAAAATCCATAACAGAGGTTACGTTCAAACTGCTACGTCATTGCCCTCCTATATCAGACTTCAGTTTGCTCAGGGCCTTAGTCTGATGTTCTTGACTGGGCCTTCTTTGCAGTAGATGCTTTACTCTTTTTTTCCATCCCTAGTTGCTCAGCTGTCATTTTGTATTAGAGTATTGGACTCAGAAGCCAATTAATTTTTTTCTGTGAATCAGCCAAGAAGTGTAGTCAAATGAACCTTACTGTGTCTATTGACCAGACAGGCCTCAAGAGTGGTTAAATGCTGTCAGTAAATTTTAAAACATAGAGCATAGCTCTTCTTGTATATAAAAGTGCTACCCAGAGAGACAACAGCTTTACTCAGAGACCAGGATGTTCAGATCAAAGTAAAATATATCATCCAACTGGCAGACATCAGAGATTCTACACTGATGACTGTGGTTGCAATCTGCTCCATTATATTCAGATTAGGTGCACTGCACATCCTCACAGAAATGAGCCAGTAATATGACTCTTCAGTTGGGATTAATCTGGACATATGTGGCTCAGAAAGAATATGTACCACAGGATAACACATTTGGACAAATACTTCATGAGGAGCAAGTTCCTTTCCAAGATTTTCTCTGTAACCTGGACCATGAATACTGTATGATAAGCAAACACCAGAAGGCTGGAATTAAAAGTAGTGGGTTTATTTATTTACTGGTAAATTTTCAACTCTAATGTGATCCATTTTTGCAGCTACAAGAGTGCCCCACTTTTCTGTGAAAGAATGCCCCCAACTTCAACTTCTTATACCTCATTTCAATTTTGCTCTCTACTTAATACTGCCAGGTCTTGAATCCACTATCAGACCTACAAGCTTTGATAGTAAGATAGGTTTAATTTCTCTTACTACGTTCATTCTTCAACCAAAAATGAATTGTCAGGCTAGCAGCTTTTTAAAGTAGTCAGACATAGGAGTCCAAAAGAGACTCAGCAGACATTATCCTAATAGTTATTATCTTTCAGAGGGGAGAGAGCTGGCAACATCTCTATAATCACTAATGTCTGGGAAACACTCAGATCCCTAAGAGGAATGGATTTTTTTTTCTTTCATTTATTCCATGAGAACAATTTTCCCACAGTGAACAGATTTTTTTCCATTACTCGTGGCCATCAGTAGAAGTAGATATCTTGTAGTCAATGTTTCTGTAATATAGCCATAGTTAAATTAATCCTAAATTCAGCATATTTTCATTAGCAGTTACAGATGGGCAAACCTCAAATATTTAGGACACTGGGCATGTCTATGTATGCAATTAATGCTGTATGGGTTTACTGCACAGTAACTTGCTGCATAGCACACCTGCTGTGGGCAAGCATCTATATGTGCAGCCATTTAGGAGCAGATTTGCTTCTCATGGTACTAACCTGCCGCAGGCCTCCTCCGGCCTTGCACCACCTCCCTGCAGCAGCTAGGGGGAGCCTCTCCCATAGGGCTCTGGCTATAACTGCCTGGATCAGGGGCTAGGGCAGGGGCAGGCAAGTATTTCAGGCAGAGGGCCACTTACTGAGTTTTGGCAAGCCATTGAGGGCTGCATGACAGGCAGCCAGGGGCAGATAAATACTAATTTTCTAAATTTTTAGGGGCCAGATAGAATGGCCTGGCAGGCTGCATCTGGCCCCTGGGCTGCATTTTACCCACCCCTGGGCTAGGGGCCTGGGACACTCTTTAAAAGGCAGCCCCATTCAGTGCTGTCTGGAAACCTGTGTTTTTGGCCTGGAGCAGTCTGCAGCATGCTGGCACAGCCCTCTCTGACTCTGTCACCAAAGCCTGTGTCCATCGTTCAATGACTGCTCCACTCCCAGGCCCCAGGAGTGACAGCCCATGCCCTGGGCTCCTGTTTGTTACCTTGCTTGCCCTGCTTCACCACCATAACAACTGATGCTTGGCCCAGGTCAGTCTCAGCCCTGTCTACCCCACTGTGCTGCATGACTGTGTAGCCAGGCCCACCACTGTGGCTGAAACCCCCTGCCCCTGGGATGCCACCCAGACTGATGGCAGGCATGCTGACAAAGTACATATGGATGCCACCACTGGTGCTGTCCATGAGGTTCTGGGGCTTCAGCCCTGCTGCCTGTGGGCCCGCTCAGCCAGCCAGGACTGGTGGCTGCACATTGTCCAGTGCACCTCAGATGATGAGCAGTATCTGGACTTACTTTAGATGACCCAGGCCACATTCCAGGAGCTCTTCAACCATTTCCACCTGCACCTGGAGAGGTAGGCCACCCCCATACAATGGCCTCTCCCCATGTAGACCCAACTGACCATTTTCCTGCTCAAGTTGGTCATGCTCACCAGCCTGCACTATGTTGGCCACCTCTTTGGTGTGCACAAGGCAACCACCAGGGAGGCTGTCCTGGAAGTGTGCGGCTCCCTCCAAGACATGCTGGGGCACACTATGCTCTGGGTCCCCGGAGGTGGTGATCGAGTTTTGTCCCCTGAGTTTCTCTCAATGCATCGGCGCCCAGGGCCACATCCCTCTCACCTGTCCACCTCATAGTGACCACCGCTACCCACCCACCCCAGTAGGGCTTTGATTCTGTCATGCTGCAGGTCATCATCCACCACCAGGCACCTTCACCAATGTGAGCATCAGCTGGGCATACAGCACCCGCAATTCTCATGTCTTCTGCAACTCCACCCTTCTAGCCCTGGTGGAGAGTGGGTGCTTTGTGTTAGAAGTGCTGGACTTCTATCTGGGCAGTCCCACCCATCCTCATTTGGGACCCTACACTAGCCAGCTAGAACCCTGCCAGTCACATTTCAACTGATGCCTGCACATTTCAACCCATATGGTGACGGAATGTGCATTTGGCCACCTGAAAGGATACTGGTGCACCTCACCACCTGCCTCTGGGTGGCAGGGGCCAAAATCCCCAGGGTCATCTTCATAGCCTTTGTGCTGCATAACATCTGCAAGGCCTGGGAGATGCCCTTCCATGAGCCTTAGGCAGAGGAGGATACCTGGAACACCAGGAGTGCCAGGTGCAGTGGCAGTGACAGTGACAGGCTCCCACTACCCAGGGCCCTAGGTCAGCCACACACATGGCAGCAGGGGTCAGGCCACTGGGTGCAAGAGGCTCTGGCACCCAGTGCATTCCACACTGCAGGTCACCTGGACATCTGGTCATGGACCCCAGTCCCACTGTCCACCCCTTGCACCATGCTCAATACAGACAGCTTTCTCAAAAGCACTTTATTCTCTTTCACAAACACAGACCCCATCCCCCACTTCTTCCCCAACAACAGATCCCTCTCCCTCCCAAACCACAGAACTCCTCTCCCCAACCCACAGAGCCCCTCCACTAACCACCCCAATCACCACCAATAAAGCCCCCTCTTTCCTGTGCTGACTATGTGCATTGTGTTCTGTTTGCCCTCATGTGGTCAGGGGCAGTGGGGTGGGTGCATCTATGGAGCAGAGCCCACGGACAGGTATCCAGCATCCCAGCCTTTGGCTGCACCACTGTGAGTGCGTATGCCACAGTGAGGCCAGTGAGCAGGCGGCTCATCCAGGGGTGAGGGCAGCTGCTGCTCTGCTGGCATAGCCAGGTCCCCCTCCTGCAGCATAGGGCCAGAGCCAGGACGGTGTGCACATGGTTCTGATCCCACTGCAGGCAGCTTGTTTTCTGGGTCTGCATGGAACCGGGGTGAGTGGCAGGGAGGAGCCCAGGTGGGGAGGTGGCTGGGGGGGAC